>NC_066845.1:6477762-6792315 GCF_001640805.2 Lates calcarifer | reverse complement strand
AGAAACTTTGTATGTTAACAAATAAAATTCAACAGGGCTCCTTGAACTTTAAGGAAAAAAAGACCGGGGGCACTATTTCACACAGAGTGTGCAATTTATGCAATTTTACTTGTTAAGGTTAGATGACAAGACGTGTCAGGATCTGGGTGACCCTGAATTTAATTAGAAATATAAAAGGTCATAAAAACACTAAATCCATAGTTTTGAAATCATCAGGCATTAAGATTGCCATTACATGAATTTTAAGTTTACTGTTGATGTTTTTTATGTAATAAAAGTCAAATAAATATTACCAAATGTGCAATTAGTATCAAGTAAATAATAAAAACACAAAACTTACACAATTAAGTGTTAGTTAAAACTTTTAGTTAAACTGAGTTAAGACAAGAAAGGATCAAATATACATAAAAATACAGCCTGTAAAACATTTCTGCACTTAAAATCTCTTGGCATTTTTGCCAAAATATGCACTTGATACAAACTTCAGTTTATCAGTTTAACTTCAGTTAATAATATGAGCCTGCCAATGTAATAGCTAGGATCTACTTTAATATGTCCATGTGTGGCCCACATCAGTCACTTTCTATGAAAGCAGAGGCAGATAATGCAATAATAAGTGGAAGTAATAACAAGTGGAAAATAAATTGAAGTAAAGTGTGTTAATCTAGTTACGTTAAGCTCTTATTACCACAATCTAACGATCAAACTTTTAAGCTCTAGGGGATCAAGGCTTCTTACACACACACCATTCATGATGGCCTACTGAGAAATAAACAGTACATTCTTCACCTTTTATGATGATGGAGAGAAAAACATGGGGGGGCAGATCACAAGAGTGTGTGTGTGAAGATGTGTTTCATGTCTGTATAGCCTGAGAATGGTGTGTGTGAGTATGTGTATTTGTTATTTTTGTCATAATGACAGGTCTGTGTGGGACACCACAGGGTTGTGTTTTATGATCACCTCGTTACACACGATTTGTTTAATGTCTTGCCATCATCTCTGCTGGAAAGCCCCTATGGGCTCGCTGATGTGAATATATAAATACTCATTTTCAGGGAGGAAAAAAGCCCAACCAAATTAGGAACAAACGCTTCTTGTTGACTTGTGTTAGGGGCTCAGTTTTCAGTAAAGCAGAAGTGGAAAAAGAACCGCATGCTGAACACCTAAGTAGCAAACAGTCTCTTCCACAGTCTCTGTCACACAGTTAAATATATACACAGGCATAGGAGTATATATACTGTACTTACACAAAGTTGTTAGTGCAAATGCATGTCACACAGGTAGAAAAAAATATGAACATGCACACAAACACACTCGACGGCAGCTACATGTTGCCTGAACACATTCTGGAGCAGGAACGAGATGTGACTGGTCAAATATTATCTTTGAAGATTTGTTAAACTAAGCTTGTGGACTTTGGGTAAGAGTGAGTTTGCTGTTCCAATTATGAGATTGCTGATGTTATTTCAGTATAATCAAATCAGTTAAACATCACCTTCTAAAAAATTTATGTCTGTATGCTTCACTATGTTATATTTAAGAACACCTGGATTAAATGTAAGGGCTGTATCAATAATAGTCATAAAAGGAACAGTTTTGCTCAGCTAATTAAGGCTATTATAATTTTTGATCTTTTTATTATTTTGTTCCTACAATGGAACACTTATCACATGTCCACATGTAACCATACACGAGTAAATGAGTGAAGAAACATAACCAATACAGGTGCAGCCATACAGGCCACAATGGTTTGATGAGTAAAGCAATGATACTGATATGATGATGAAATGTGACCTGTTTGGTTACATCTTATATCTAGTGGTAAAAGTTTTAGGATGAAAAATATTTGCATATTCAAAGAGAATTTTTCAGTGAGTGAGGAGGTGTAAATGTGATTTTAAGAATTTAACCAGGTAACATCATTCTCTCACTCATCAAACCATTCAGCGACCCTGTATGGATGTTTGGTTATGTTTCTTCACTCATTTGTTATTAATGCCTGGTTGCATGTGAACCTGTAATAAATGTTGCATTGCAGAAACAAGATGATTAAGATATATAGAATTACAGCCTAAATTAGTTGAACAAAAGTGTTCCTAATATGACTGTTGTTGATACAGCCCTTTAATGAGTCTCATATCATCCAAGTAATGTTAAATACAACATACTGAAGCATACAGCAGTAAATTTAAAGAAAATGATGTTTAGCTGGTTTTATTTTACTGAAGTAACGTCAACAATCTCAGAATTGGAGCAGCAAACACAACTTGACCCCAGTTTATCTCTTTTACTTGTGAGTTTTCACACACACGAACTTACCAATATGAAACGTTTGGGTGCAATGACTAAACCACATCACACGATGCCAGTATTTCCTCCACTTTACTGCAGTTACACATGGTGAAACATTATGTCAGTTCAATTTAAGGATACAAACTTACTTTAAAACACAACTGCTGTATGTCTGGCCGTATCGAACTACGTTGCAACTCGATATTTGTACCAAATTTTCAAACCTTCTTTGCAAAGGGCAACCCGTTATTCAGCCGTTAGCGAGTTAGTTAATCACTACATAGTCGTGCGACTGCAGTAACGTCAAATGTGGACTTACATTCAATAAGACGTAAAGTCTTCAAACTACTTTCTTCGTGGAGCAGAAGTCAGCTATATTCATTCATTCTCTGTATCTTCAGACAAGAAGACGAGCTTGCCGTCCCGCGATGTAAACAAACTGAACTTCCCTCTTCTCTCGGAGTTCCGTGTACGGGAGATGGCTATTGGCTGAAAGTAGCGGCAACGTCCTCCTGGCAGTGCCTACTGGGAAATTGAGTCATATGGCTGTAGAAGCAGTACAAGAAGAAACTTTACTTAAGCTTCTCTTTACTTAAACGAAAGTACCAATGCAACAGTGTAAAAATATTTTATACTACCTTCATTCATACTAACATACTAATGAATAATTTACTTATACTTACATAGTATATAAAGATATATACAGCTATGGGTCCAACTTAGGGTCTCAAGGTAGATAAGCTAGAATAAACTAAATGGAATAAAACAAAATAACAAAAATGTTACAGTACAGTATAAAAAATTAATGAATATCCCCAAATTGAATTTGATTTATTTTTTTCACTTAAAATTGATTCAAGAGAACTTAAAATTGGAAAAGATGTTCGACACATACATATGGCACATAAAAACTGAATACTGCTTCTCCAAAGTGGATGGTGTAAGACAGTAAATATTCAACTGAAAATAATGTTTTTGTCGGGAGCATCTTACAGTCTAATTCATACCATTTAATACAACAACAGGGTGAAGGGTCTGGAGAGTGAAGCAGAGTGCATACCAGGGCCAGGAATTCAGGGGTCCTGGTGCGTGTCCCTCCGGAACCCAAAGCAAACTTTGAGGGGTTCCCGGCCTGCATGGCTCAAACTGACAAATCACCCAGAGGCTCCAGCCAGACCCGGAGCAGCCAAGCACACTGCATCAGGAAATGGTTGTTCAAACATACATAATGTCATGTGTGTGCATGTGTTAATATGTGCGTGGGTGCCTGCATAAGAAAGAGATTATATGCAAGTAAAGCGTGGGGTTTCTCTATTACATACATACACGCACTTTGATTCTGTTCCTTTTATGAGAACCTACTTTTTGTGCATGTGTCTGCGTGTGGTCATGTGTGGTGGTGGTCTTTAATGCATGCCTTTACCACTTGAATACTGCTGAATACACATGCGCATGCCATGGTATGTACTGTATGTGTGCACAGTCTGAACGTTGCAGTGAGGCAGCACAGTCTGTTAGATGGGGAATGTGTTTAAAGTGGTCTAGTGGCTCCACATTAGACATCAGAATTTCTGTGGTAGGAAAGCCCGGCCCTGTGGATGTGTGAGTTGGCGGGAGAGTGTGCACAGGTGTGTGCACATACGGTATGTGTGTGTGTGTGTGTGTGTGTGTGTGTGTGTGTGTTTCCCCTCTCTTAGTTTGGCGTATGTGGCTTGCTTCCCAAATAGAACATGGAAACTGTGTGTACAAACGTCAGTGAGGCGCAGCATCTTTTTTCTTAAATTCTGAAGTTTTCCTTGGAAATATATTCCACCTCATCTGCTTTAAACCGTAAGCAGTCAGATCTTTTATCTGTACTTGCAGGCTACAAATTGAGGGTAACATGGAAAAGCAATATGCTTTTTGCATCATGTCTAAAGGTAACATTTTTTATTTCTTTAATTTCAAAAGTATCTTAATGCTTATAATTCTTAGAATATTCTTATAATAAAGTGATACATTTTTCTAACAATGTCTGCAGTGTGATTGTCTTTTCTAATGAGAGAAAACCTGTCACTTTTTATCATGTGCTCCCTTAACACCTGTGGATGAAAAAACATATGGTTTTATGAAAGCATTTAGATTGCTGGCCTGAAACTGACACACACATACACATAAACACACACTTAATCGTAACTATATACATTTCATCCATACATATTAAACCGTTCCTGACATTGAATTGAAGTGCCTTCACATAACATATTTATGTTGGTGTCTCCATCAGTAAATGTCCAGTGAAGGCAGCAGTTAAAATCATACGGCGCTGGGCCAGGTTCACCATCAGCTCCACCCAGCTGCCAACATGTAGGTCAACCAGGGTAGATCTCTCCACGTGCAGGGTGGTGTGTGTGTATGAGTGTGTGTGTGTGTGTGTGTGTGTCTGTGTGTGCGCGCTTAAGCCTTGTAAAAACATCAGCATATGGGTTTGGAACAAGGTCCCTGGCAACAGTCAAAAAAACGAGAGAGAAGGAAAGAAAAACCACGGCAAAAACTTGAGAGAGTGTGGTTTGATGCCCAAAGTGGAAACCCACACACTGATGTTTTTGTGTGTGTATGAATGTGTTTATGTATGTGTGTGTGTTTGTCCTTGTGGCTGCGCATGTGTGTTGCCATGCCTATGCTTGCATGGGCACACATATGGATGCGAAGAGAAATGTAGTGTAAACCATGTGTGTTTTTACTGTACTGCTACTCTGTGATTATTACAGAGCCAAGAGACGGGTTGTCACGCAGTGGGGCAGCAACTCATCCACATGTCTGTGGCTGTGTGTGTCTGTGTGTTTGCATGTGTGTATGTATGCTTTCATGCTTGGACTAAAGGGCTGATCACAGCCAGAAATTTGCCATTGCCAGCTGGGCGACTGTATCAACATGATGTTAATTCAATGTCCAGTTACTGGTTTTGATTTTGAAAAACACTGAATAATGACTTATCGCATAGGCAGTGACATGCATCCTGAGTAAAACACAAAGAGCGAACTGACAAATACAATATACACTGTAATCAGGATTTTGTTTTATGTAGGTTTTTAGCAATCTTGAATTTGCAGGTGCTCTATCTCACCTCTGGTATCAGACTCATTTTGTCTTACGGGGTCATTTAGGACAACATGCCGGGTGCAAAATGTGACTTTCTAGCCAAACTATATGCTGGAAGTCATTACCAGTTTTTCATATGAAAATTATAAATCCAACCCTTACTCCAATAAAACAAAAAACCCCAACCATAAATAGATTTTGAGGAAAAAAAGGCAAAGAGCGTGATAGCTAATTTTTGAAGTATATTTGTTTTTTTGACCTTGTGGTTTGGCCAGAGAGAGATGGAGCCGGGTGGAGAGCTTGGGTATCAGTCTCTGGAGCTTATCCCGGGCCTTGCTGAGACCAAGAGCTGCACAGCTGCTGACAAATTTGCCATCTCTCATCCAGACCAATCCTATTACCAGTTCTGGTCCAGACCAAAGCCATTACCTACCTGCCTCTGCCACGTGACCTGTCGCCTGTGTCATTGCACCACACACTGACGCTGCTCTGCTTGAAGGCCAGTCTGCTGTGTGCGTGTGTGTGGTGTCTCCTGCTGGATACCACAAGAGGAGAGGAAAATGTGAGCTGTGCGATCAGCTGCATTAAACTCTGCTTGCATGCTCTTTGTCTTTTTATTCTTGTATCCAGTTGGTTGTTTTCCCAAAGCACATCACTTGATGCACAACACCTACATTTTCCCTTGGAGTGTTTTTTTTTACACACACACACACACACACACACACACACACATACACAGACACGTAAGTATGAACATGTTCATGCACACACCCTCTCACAAAAATTTAAGTCTAAGACTTTGTTGTTATGTCAACCAACTTGATAGAGATTTGTCTCAGTGCAGCTCAGACAAAATCAGGAACAATACAGATAAGACAATAAACACACAACATCATAGCTACATAATAAAGAACACAACATGTATTTTAGTGCATTACAATAAAATGTTTAAGTGCCTGTCATTCATTTCATAATCAGATTGGTTGAAAGTGTGTTTGTGCCATTGAAGAATATAAAAGATGGCTGAGCCATTGCTTATTTGAAGCATAAATAATTTAGATTTTTCAGGACTTTTTTCCAGGACTTCACAGGTAAAAATTTGTATCTAATAACTTCAGCCTGTTGAAATATAGTCTACGTCATCACAACTGTGAGTGTTAATTTGAAATCATTAATTCTATCCACGCTCACACTAATGCCGAATGTGTGAGGCTAAGATAAAAAAAAAGTGTTATTGGTTTCCTTACAGAACAGCCGACACACTCCTGTTTGTCCAGGGGCTGAAGGCCTGTTCTTTCCAACTCTGTCTGTGATACCTCCTTTAGTTTTCCAATATAGGTGTTGTCATTGACATATCTTTTTGGTTCTTATGCCAGACACTTGTGAAGTTTGATTGAGGAACATAAATGCTATCTTGTAATCAAGATGGTATTTTCTGGTCACTCTTGGACTGCTGCAGACCCTCAATCAAATCAGTACTACATAGTTATATAATCTTCTTACAAGTAACAAAGTGAAATTGACAACATCTGTATTGTGTGACCAGGAGACTATTAATCATTTTAAGAAAAAAAATGATCACAACAATGGTGCATGAATTCTCACATAGACTCCTCAAATGCTGCCTTATGTAGTTGAATGTGTATCTTTCTGCCTGGATTATTTAAACATTGTGGTGTTTTCTTAGCTCAAACGAATTGGGCTTAGATGATGAGTTGTACCTCTCTCTCTCTCTTCCGTCTTTCCCGACTCTCTATTTTGCTTTCTGTCAGCTCTTTACATTACTGTTTCTCTTTCCTCCTACTCTTCTTGAAAGTTATTCTTCCCCACCTCTCCATGAAAGCTCTCAAATGCTTCTCCATCATTCAGAACCACCATCAACACTTGAAACATTTGTACCTTTGCGAGTCTACACATCAACTTCTGGTCTTTTTGTGGATGCAAATGGCTGTCCCTCAGCACTGAGGACAGTTGAAGCGATGGAGGGAAGGAAGGAAGGAGACGTTCAAATCAAAGCAGAGGAATGTGCCGTTAAAAATCTTCAGATCCGCTTGGGCTTGACTCTGATTATCTGGCTGTTGGAGAGAGAGAGAGAAAGAGCACTTTTAAGAAGAGAAAGGAAGAGCTGTCAGAGGTGTCTCCAGACAGGGGCCAGCTCTCCCTCATAAATGGATTTGTGTCTCACACAAAGTTTAAAGGATCTGTTTTTCAGGGCTTCCTGTGTTCCTGCGTGTGTCTCTAACTATGCGTGTGTGTGTGTGTGGTGGTGGTGGTTTTACTTGAGTGTGCTTTTTTGCGTGTTCATCTAGGTCAATGGTTAGGTTGGACAGCACTTAATGTCAGTTTAGATTCGACACTGAACAGTTGTCGGGAAACAAGTAAATTTTAAAGACGTTAACCACACACAACAACAACATCTAAACTCTGTGTATGCTGTATCACTCTTATTCACTTTCTCTTTTCTGGCATTTCCATCAGTTTATTTGCTGATAAGTGAGCAGGGTGACATAGTGTGGGTAAGGCTGCAGAGGTAAAAATCCAGTCTTGTTTTCCTCATGTCATGCCACTGTCTCCTCTTTGTGGATTTCCAGCATTTTGATGAGTGTTAAACGCTCTCAATTAAATCCTCATCAGTGAGAATCCAGATTCCAGTTTACGGAAAAATATCACATGTGCAGTACCAAACTGCATAAATAGCAACAAGATACTCTTGTGTCCCCTTAAATTGAGGTTATACTCTCTTTTTTTCAGATGGAAAAAATACTTTAAAAACATTCTAGTTTTCAGAGTCCATCGTGTACAACCAAAATGACACAAAAATCTATGAAAGCCGAAAATAAAAATTTCTAACACAGAGGAGGCTTAAAAGGAAGTGAAGACTTACCCAGCTTCTATTGCCTTATAATGTCTGGTGTGAACGGTCACAGAAGATGTGTGTTAAATCCTGCCCAGAGGAACAGATCTTACCTCACATAACCTCTTTTTACATCTCTCTGATCAGGTAAAACACAGGGGGCCAAACAACTTTGCAATAACATGAACGCATATTTACTGTATCCTACTTTCTCTTTTATGTGTACACATGTAGTCACAAGGACACACTCTTTATGGCAATTCCAGGCATTTTTAAAGCATGCTTCTTTATTGCTTAGAGAGGAAGCTGGGGATTGGCTGAGAAAGGGAGAGAGGTTCTGTGACCAATGTGAAACAGCACAGCATGCATAAGCCTGTACACACTATCATGCACACATGCATGCTCACACACACATACTGTATATACAGAGAAGTGCACATTCATAATTATGAATACTTTTAGGTACACATGATCTTACAAGTATTTATGTCTTTCTTCTTCTTTATCTTACTTACTAATCAATCTGTGCTTTGCTTTCCAACTGCTAGTGGCTGTGTGTGTGTGTGTGCTTCACAGGTTAATCTGGTAGCCCCTGTGATTACAGATGCCTGCTACAGCCTGGTAATCAACCAGTAAGAAGAGAACCAGCTGAAACTCTAAATCTGCAATCAGTCAGTTAAAAAAAAAAAAAAAAAATCATCATCAGTGAAAGGAGCAGTCACGTCTAACCTCTGATCATTCCTTTCGCTTTCAAATCCATTTAAAAAATCAACATACATAAACAAATCTGTCTTTTAAGCATAGATGTAGTATTCTAAATTATATTAGCAAAGGTGCAATCTCTTATTGACTGTTGAACAAATCTTAAAAAACATATTAACCCTCTGTGACCTAGTTAATCAGTCACTCTCAAGAATGATAACACCACAGGACAAAAATGTTTGGTCTTGTCCGCTTTCTTGTATAAATTATTACTCTCAGTCAGACTAATAGTTTAATGAATATAAGAGCAAAAAGCTAAAATCACCTCCAGTTGTATTGGATCTTCCAGGACTCCACTTGACCTGAAAATGGCTGTGAGTTGGCCCCCAACTTTGTCCCTGTCACTCAGTCGTTGTCTGAATTCAACAACATGATACCAAAGCTGTGTGTCTGCTTTTACCGTGACATACCACACTTATATTCGTGCATTCATACAATCACAATTTACTGCACAGAAACACACACACACACACACACACACACACACACACACACACCTGCTTTCTATTAGTCCAGTAGATTGCAGGGAAATTGAGTGGGAGTGTTAAACACACACACATCCATCTATCTGCCCCTCTGTCCATGATAATTACACACTTCCTGCTCTAAAATCCCTCTCTGACAGCTTCCACTCCAATCACGTCTCTGTTCAAGTTTGAGTGTGTGCATGTGTGGGAGTGTAAGCGTGTGTGGGTCGGTTTGAAGACCCTCAAGTTTGCAGTATTCATCAGTGGCGAAACAGACACACCTCATACTTTGAGTAAATAAATGACACACATAGAAATATGAAAGAAAATAACTCATAGCCCTCCTGTTTGTTTTAACTGTTTCAGATATTTTGTGTGTGTGTGGTGTGTTTTTGTGTGTGTGTGTTCTGTGTGTGCATCAGTGTTGTACTCTTTAGGACCTAATCTGGGAATGACTCTAATTAAGAAATATTAAATCTCAGTGAGCTTTTCTTACTTTACTGCAATAATTCTTTGTTTTCTCTACATCTCCATTTCAACAGCCCTCAATTACAGTCCCTCGCGCTGTATGAAGTTAAAATACATTTCATAAATGACTTCACAGCTACTCCAGTGTGATCAATCATACAGGAACTTTTTTTTAGTTATTTTACAGTATGTGCTGGATTTGACTCTTTTTTCTTACCTGCTTAACTGTATATTCTGCAGTTGATTTTTATCTCCATGTCAATTTTCTATTCTTTTTGTCCAAGTGAGTTCAGAAAACTTTAGTTCCCAATAACCAAGCTTATATAGCCACAAAGTACTGAATCTTGAATCCTCATTAAGAGAGAAAAAAAAAAGAACTTTAAAGAGCTCCTGTCAGACAGTGGAGGTCAGAGTTAGTGAATATCGGTGACATACTTTATCGTTCTCTCTGTGTCTGTGAGTACTGTATAAGTTCATCTCTGCACATTCACATCAGGGATGAATGTGTGTGTGTATGTGTATTCATATCTGTATGTATATTTTCTATGTATGTGTCTGTGTGTTGATTCAGACTGAGCCTCCCTCTGGGGTCCTCAGAGTCCTCCTCCAGCCCTGTTCCTCATTAGGCATCTGTCATGGTGCCAGAATCAATAAGCACAGATGGAAGAAAAAAAAAAATCTCTCCTCTCCTCTCCTCTTGACTCTCTTTGCCTCTCTTCTTTGTGAATGGCCAGATCATTAGCAAATTCCAAAGTGTTTACCATCATCACCAAGGAAAGACCCTCCTCAACTTTACTGTACTTTTAGTAATTTGTACCACTATTATTTCCTTTATGACCCACAGTTTAAAACCATCCCTCCTACAAAGTGTTAGAGACATGTGAAATCATATGCTCCAGTTTTGTTTGGCTTTTAGAATTGCGTATTCCCTCAACACAGAAACCCAGACACAGATGAAAATATTTAGTTGTGAGTTTTATTCTGTCTCCCTCTTTCCCCCTCTGCCCCCCTCTGCATCTTAAGATGACGCATCTGTTTCCATACATTGTTGCATGTTTTCTGGCAAAGACAAACAGCATAGTTTAAACAAAGGGGTGGGTGGTGGATGTTCATCTGGTGTGTGTGTGTGTGTGTGCGTGCGTGCATGCCACCAGGACTACATTAAACAAAAGGAAGAAAGGATGACAGCATCCAACCTCAGTTTGTCATCCTCAGTGTAAACGGCCGTACATCATGCTAACATCTTACATGTGCTCAGCCCAATCACGGCAGTCACACACGGCCGTGTCAACACAGCAGTAATGAAAACAAAAGAACGGAAAGAGGGAGCTGAGCGGGAGATGGATAGAGACAAAGGCAAATGGAAAGTGAAGAGAAAGACAACAGGAGAGATGTTCGACTGAAGCAGAATATGGGCGAAGGAGGGTGGAAAGAGGGAAACCGAGGGCAGGATAAGTGCTTCCAGTATTAGCGGAAGAGGCGAGATTATGACATGGCTTGGCACCCATAGCACTCGTCTGCAACGCAAAGAAAGAGTGGGTGGGTTTTCCACCTCCACAGAAAATGATGCGAGGGGAAATGGGAGTAAACAACATCAGTCATTATAATTACTCTCATACGGCTACTCCCATCCACCATCAACCATCCTCCAACCCCCCTTTCACTCTCCTCCTCCCTGCATTTTCCATCTGTCTCTACTCCCAATCTTTTTTTCTGCCCCTTTTCTATGACTTGATTACACCTTTTACTTTACTCTCTCTCATTCACTTTCTCTTTCTATTCACCTTGGTGTAGTGCAGTTTTTTTAACTATATCAAAATTAACCTACTTGTTTCAGGCCTTAGATCTCAAGCCTGAGTGGGGTGGTCTGAATCCACACGGCGCAGAAGAAATATGACGCTGTGAAAGTTGGAGAAAAATACTACAAAAGACTGCACATCAGCATTTCGTTTAGCGTGTTGTCTGAATGCAGCAACAACAGCCAACAGTAATAATAATCTTGGCAAATCTCTTGAGCTTTTTACTGCTATGAGAGAGATACATCTTTGGCTCCGTAGATGGACCTCTCTTGCAGCAGAAGCCTTTGAATGCTGCTGAATGCACAGTGAATCATGTCAGCTGTTTCTAAGAATTGGATGTGGTTCCCTTACTGTCTTGGGCCTCCACACTGCTGTGTCTCCCTCGCTCCTCTTCTCTCCCTCTTTCTCTCGTAGGATTCCTGGAGAGCTGTAGTAGTGTGTAAGAAAATACAGTCACTCATGTCATGCATGAATGAAAGAATGCTTGTCCATGAAAAAAAATAGTTCTGATTCAACATGTTATATATCCATTTTGAAACGCTAACATAAGTATAAAATTAGTGTTCAGTTAGAGAACAAGTCTGAGTCTGAGTATACAGCCATGCTGGCGGCTCTAGGAGGCTGAGCTTAACACCAAGCTCAGCATACTAATATGCTGATGTAACAAGTATAATGCTTACCATGTTCATTGTCCTAGCTTAGCGTGTAGCTCTAAACACAAAGTACAGCTGAGTCGCTGAATGTGTGCACCAAATGTCATGGCAATCTATCTAACCCACAGCAATCAAGACATCTCACAGTGGCACTAGAGGAGAAGTTGGAGGTCAGTGGGATACATCATCTGGAAACCATGAATGTCTTTACCTCCACTGACCTTCTGGTGGCACTACAGGAAAAATCATGGGATCACCAAAGTTAGTGGGGTTCAACCTCTGGAGACCGTGAACGCCTGTACAAAACTTCATGGATATTCCAACAGTTGTTGAGATATTTTAATCGGGACTGTATGTCAAAGGCAACTTCCAGTTCCACATTTGATAACTTTCTCTAAACACCTCCTCCCCAGTGATCTGTTCCTTTCACAATCCATCCACTTAATGCTCTCATTTTCTCTGATCAGACATCTGATTTCAGAAAGGCTGAACTCCAACATTAATCACTCTCAGACAAACAGACTAAAAGAGATTAAGAGAAAGAGAAAGAAAGACCAAGACAGATGCTGGAGTCCTTTTTGCAACCCTGGCAAACCCAGCACAGATATACACTTACAACTCACATCCTGATAATGTGCATCATTACTCTCTTCAGCACGCCAGCTGCAAAGGAAATTTCTCACATCGCTCTCATAAGGACTATTTTCTTGTTATTCACCACTGCAGCTTGCAGAGCTGCTCTATAACGCTAAGCTTATGTAAGTCTGGCCACTGGGGACTTGGACCTCACATTCTTCTGGATGCGTCTTGTAGGAAGAACGCACTCCCTCTGCGGGAGATAAAACAGCCAGCCAAGTCAAACAGGTCCCTGGGTGGAACTGAACACTAGCACCAAGACCCGCCCAAAACACCCACCTTGAGACTGCTGACAGAATAGAACAGAATAGAATAGAAGAGAAATATGCTTTGTTATGGAATTTTGTAGTCGTAGAAATGTGTCACATGTTATCATAGTTTTTGTGGCCTCTAAAGATTCTGTCGGGAAAGGAATAGTTTGACATCTTGGGAAATAAATCATTCATTTGCAGAGAGATGTTTGTCATCTTCAGTGCCGTACATAAATATAAAACTATAGCCAGCAGCTGATTAGCTTAACATAGAATGAAGACTGGAAGCAGGGCTGAAACAGCTAACTTGGCTCTGTACAAAATAAAATAAATTATACCAGCACCTATTTTACTATTTAACACATTATTTATTTCATCCATACATAAACATAACGATGAAAATGGCAAGATAAAGTGTAATTTCCATTGCTTCCAGCCTTTATGCTAAGACATTTGTCTCCTGGCAGTTAATCTGTACACAAAGATATAAAACAGGAAGCTGTAGCCATTAGATCAAATTTTCAAAGGCAGCTTTTGTTATCATTGGACAGACCCAGGCTAGTTATTTCCCTTACTTCCGGTCTTTATGCCTAAGCTAAGCTAATGGTCTCTTGGTTCTAGCTTTATATTTAGCATAGTTCAGATATGAGAGTAGTATGGGTATTTTCATCCACATCTCTGCAAGAAACCTGTAAGTGTGCTTCTCAGAATGTTGAAATTTTTCTTTTAAGCTCACGTGATAATCATTAAAGAGAGTGATATTGTTTTACAACAGTAAAATTTAGCTGTAATTATAAGAAATGTGCATATGTCTTAGAGAAAACAAATATACTCTACTGAAACAATTTTTAAAAGTCCAGTGAAGCAAGCACTACAAGAATAATGACTTGTAGTTAATGTTAAATTAATGTTAAGTCCTCTTATGTAAAGTCATAATAGGTATGATCAGGCTAATACTTACAATACGAGATGTACAGTTTGTATTCATTTTGCATTCATTTGCTGTCACTCCAAGTCTGACATTTTTAAAAACCTGCAGCAGTTTTTGATGTCAATCTGGCAAACAGCTCTTTCACACACACAGACACACAGGAGCAAACACGAATCCAAAGTTAAATGGTTTTCAAGGTGTCTGTGAGGCCTCAAAGGTAAAACCTCATTCAGCTGGATCTGAAATCGTATCAACACGCCCTGTGATGCTTCCTGGCAGATTTATTCTTAAACTCTGTTTTTTTCCATAAAGAATGTGTAAATCTGGCTCTGGATCTTGTAAGAGTGTGTGTATGTATGTGTGTGTCCCATGCAGTCATGTCAACAGAGCAATCGCTCATGTAGACAAGAGTATACACTTAGAGGGTTTCGTTTTGCCGGCAGGTGATGATGGATAAGCCTTTCAGGGCACAATTGAAGGATGGAAATAAGCAGTCATAGGGAGGCAGATGGATGGAAAAGAAGGACTGGAACAGAAAAATCAATAATTCTCTTTGTATAATTCCCTTCACATGTGTAAGTTACAGATAAGAAGTGAATGGAATGAAAAGTA
This sequence comes from Lates calcarifer, assembly GCF_001640805.2. NCBI lineage: Eukaryota > Metazoa > Chordata > Actinopteri > Centropomidae > Lates > Lates calcarifer. The sequence goes on along the minus strand of NC_066845.1, from coordinate 6,777,506 downwards.
AAATAGAGATGAAAAAAAAAGCTTTGTTGAATAGTACGTATCCGCTCCATTGTCACCCCAGTCTGGGCAGAGAGCCACGGCTGAACAGTCCATTAGTCCAGGAGAGAAGGAACTTAATTGCCTCCTCTCTTTTCCTCTTTCGTCCTTCCTCTGTCTTTCTCTCCCCTGACCCCCTTTCTGTTGCTGAGAGGACAGGTACAGGAAACACTCATTCATTAACCTACCCAGAAGCACTCTTCACAATATGTGCAATTCCACCTCTGAGTGTGTGTGCATGGGTTGCATGTATGTATTTGTGAGAAGGCTAGAGGTGGGGGGGCTAAAGGGTAAGGCAGGGCCAGAGGAGGGGGTTGCGTTGGTTTGGTGACCTGGGGGTCCTCCAGCAGATGAGGGGAGTGCTGTTGAAAGAGACCTTAACAACATTAGAACTCAATGAACCATGTCACCTACAAACAACCATGTGGTGGCCGGTCACAGATATTTCACCTTTCAGCAGTTTTTCACAAAATGCACTGGATGAACATTTTAAGATAAATCAACAGATGTTGAATTTTCATTTTTGTGAGCACATAAGTGCTTGAAACTTATTTTAACACCAGAAAACAGCTTTTTAAAGAATCTTTATGCACATAGAGATTGTTGAATAAAACCACAATGACTCATTCTTGAAATTCCACAGCCTAAATTTGCTTTAACTGCCACTTTATGATCTGCGTGGGGCAACATCTGCATCACTCTCTACCTTTGCTCTGTGTTTTCATCAAGCAACAGGCTAAAATGTCAATGCCAGTTAGCAAAGTTCAAAACATGACACACAACACCCCTGCCACCCAGCTTTCCAAACACACCCTGTCATTTGTAAGATGTCAGCCTGCCTCTTTGCACTGGTTGGACAGCGTGCAGCAGAGTAGTGCGCCTTTATTGGCTTTAAAAGATAATGACATGCCTACTGCCTGCGTCTAACCACTGATCCAAGGTCAGTGAGTTCCTCAGCTTCCTTGAGGTTCAGGTTGGGACTATGGCTCAAGAAAACTGATCCTCTCATTTGTTGGTAGGAACAACAGAAAGGACCCAGCTGGATATTTGTAAAACATAGTGTTCGTCTACGTTGCAAAAATGTGCGGTAATACGTAAGGTGCTTCAGTTTTAAGTTTCCTCCATTCTCAGCCTAAAAGTTCCTCTTACAACACTTGAATATAAGAATAAGTAGTTGCCACCCATACAGTTGACAAGGCACTCTCCCTCTCTCTCTCTCACCAACAGTGCGGCAAGCTCAAGGCACATGCCCTTTTTCATTACTCTGAACAGGCCAGCTGTATTGTAACTACAACCAATTTCCTTGCAGTCTATAAAGCTGTCAATCAAAATCATACAGAACAGGGAGAGGAGGTGGGGGGTGCAGGGGCGGAGCTGGGTGGGCTGTTGGGGAGGGCTGCAGGGCTCCAGACCAGATGTCAAGAGTTTTACGCCACAGGACACGATGGAGGGGAGGGAGGGACGGGGGAGGTGGGACGGGAGAGGGAGGGAGGGAAGTTGTATTTACCTGTAGCTACGCTTAATAGGGAATACTAGAAATGTTTTGACTTGTATGGAGGTGATGTCTGTGGTGCCCCTCTGTCAAGAAAAGTATAAATTTCTAAATTTATGTCATTAGCTATTAATTTAAGATGGTAAAAAAAAATGTGCGTAGTAGTATGTGGAATTTTAAAAGAGAGATTAAAGGAGCAATTTAATATTTTGGGTCAGATGAGAAAATAGTATGGTCCATAGGATGCAATGGGCAGCAGCTAGTTAGTTTAGCTTAGCACAAAGACTGGAAACACGGGGAAACTGCTAGCCTGGCTCTGACCAGAGGTAACAATATCACCCTACCAGCACCTCTGAAGCTATCAAATCAACAACTTACATGTGGGTTGCTTAATCCAAAAAGGCAAACTAACAGACAAGAAATAAAGGCTAGGTGTTCCCCGTATTTCCAGTCTTTGTAAGAAAAGCTAACCATGTATTGAATGCACTGTAGCTTCCTATTTACCATTTAGGCATCAGAGTATCAATCTTCTTAACTAACTCTCTGCAAGAAAACAAATTAGCAAACATTTCTCCAAAATGTCAAACTGTTCCTTTAAGCACGAAACCCTTTTGAAACAATTAAATCAGAGTCGGACCATGGCGATCTTTTTAAGTTTCCATTTATTAAAGTTATGAACAAAGAGACAAATAAGTTATAATATTTTTATTTGTTAGAATTCTATCAGTGTTTGAACATTAATATTTAGAGAGCTAGTACAATTTTCTACTTTCATGGCTAGCCTTTGACAAACCCATAGAAACAGCTGTCTCTCTCCAAGGATCGGAACATAATACTGAAGGGGAGGTGTTGATGTTGTCTCACAAGACAGTTAGCAATGAAAGTGTGCACCTTAAGGTTTTTTTTTCTGTTATGGTATATCATTACATATAAACTCTTTAAAAATATACTTCTGTCAAATACCTTGACAACTACTATGTACACTACAAAAATAAATTTTCATATAAATAAATTATATGGCATACATTTATCTTTGTAACTGAAAACAGCATACATCCACGCCAACCGAGACCAAAATGGCAGAATGGATGGAAGAACCACTGATTTTTTTTTCCTTTTAAAATCCTCTAAGAGCTATGATGAGACCTGTAGTGTAAAATGTTATATACTCTTTTTTCCTATTTAACATTAGTAAGCACTTTATACAGATCAAACTCCATTAATGTAAAAACATTAAACTGTAATAGTGTTTTTTTTTTCAATAGACATAAAAATCCCTGCATTTGTTATCCACTGGCATCACAACAATAATGAAAGAAAAAAACAACATGTTTTATATTACAAAAATATAAATATCGCAATTGAACGTTGAAAACAAAAACAAACAAAAAAACATTTAAAAATGAATAAAATAGTTGCCAGCTATGATTCTCTCCACTACTGCCAATGTGACATTGGGAGAAAACAAAACAAAAAAAACAAACAGAACAACCTATTTCATGCAAGCAGCTGATGTAACGTGGTGGACAGAAGGAGGAAAACTGCAAAGACTTCTGGGAAGAGCTACATGTGTTCAACAGGAAGTGAGAGTGAAAAAGCGAAGGCAGACTGAGGTGTGGAGGGGGCGAGTGAGGGGGTCAAAGGGGCCTAAGTCTGGAACTGAGGGGCGGTGGGATTACAGGTATGCATGCTGACATAGACACACATGCACATATAAACTGGCCATTTCTGGTAGAGAGAGGTGCTGGCAGTGTAAACTCTGACCCCTGAGGCTCTGGGCTGCGCCATTTGGCAGTTGGGGTGGGGTGGGGGGCATCCAATTAGTGTCATGGCGTTATGTTGTGGATTTTTATGAGCTGAGGTCAGTGGGGACGGCTGAGGCCAAATTGGGGCCAGTTGTCTTTACTGTCACTAAAAGAGAGCTGAGACAGAGTAAGAGGATGGACTCCTACACACAAATGTTTATACACACATATACATTGAGACACACATGGAGCACATTGTCAGGCCATATAGGGCTTAGCCCTTAGCAGGCTGCGAGGCCTAGCTTATTGGTTGGACAGAAATAAAGAGCTACTTCAGGCGAGATATTCCTGTGAATTAAGTTTAAATGCAGTCAAGTGCGATGTTGAATCGGGTCGTACAGTATACAGTCTGAGTTTTAGCTTATCCGCTAGAAATAGTCACTTAGGGTACAAAGTTAGCACCCTGTGTTGACCCTGTTCCAGAATCAGTAATGTGAATGTCCCTGTAATGGCAGAGTGAGTTTCTGAGGTGGGTTTACTGCTTGTATATCAGAATACAAGACAGAAACTGTTTTGAGCCTGCTAGGGTTAAACAATACATAACCTCTTACAGTAAAATACAACAAGAGAGCAGCCTAACAGACAGTGATACAAAGCTGAGAGTATAAACAGGTTCCAATGCAGAGGCAATAACTAAAAAAACAAAACAAAACAAAAAACAGCTTTTAAAATTTCTTCATATCTGCTCATCTTAAATAGCACGCATAGCGTGTCAAGTTAAACAGTAACTGTTTCATAACTACCACAGGTTTGTGATAAAAAATTAATAGTTTAACATGCGTACCTTTATACAATAATAAACACACACACACATAAACGCACACACACACATAGATACCATAGCCCTGTTTGAAAATTCTAACAATTTCCCTCATGTTTTAAATGAGTGTAAATGTTAGTCTGTTCTGAGGATGTGTCTGATGTATAAGCCAGAAAATAATGGGGCTGTTTCACATCATACAGCCCTGCACACACCTACTACACACACACGTATACACACATACACAAACACACATTTACATAGACAGATCACTTCTTTTGTTTAAAGAGACATTTGCATAGAGTTATAAATGTATATTATTTAAAAAAATATTTTGAGCAGCAACAGTGAATGCTGACAGGTATTTTTGTCTAGATGAAGCTTCCTAATGGCACAGATCCACAGATGAGTGAACAGTAATCAGAGATCTATCTCTCTCTCATACACATGCACACATTTACACACACACATACACACCACATAAAATGGCAGCCCCAGTCTGTTAACATGAGGAATTGTACGGCTCCTAAAATTATAGCTACTTTTTGTTCATATTTACATATGTATACATCTTTTAAATATAGATAGAATTATCTAAGACAATAGTCCACTGGGTTACAGTAAGAATGAGCACCATGACGGCAACACTGGCAAGTTTCTCGCTGCTTAAGGCCGGGGGTGAGCCGGGCTGAGCTTTGCAGGGCTGGGCTGTGCCAGGCTGGGTCAGCTGCTTAGTAATACAGAGGAGTCCATCTTTGGCCGTTGTACTTCCATTCCCCACAACTGGGGAAAAAAAAGGATAGGATTGTAGTGTCAGTACTTGATGATGAAGCAGATTTTTCTTGGATTGTTGTTCTACATGGATCTACTGAAGTAGCTAAAAAACTCACCTCAGCTAGCCCGTCTGCCATGGTTGCTCTCAGCTGCCTCAAACTCCAAATCCTGGAGCTCCATGGCCTCGACCTTGACTCCTCTGGCCCCTGTCTGAGTGTCCAGTGGCACATGTGGGTCCTGGAAAGCAGGCTCCGGCACCTCTGGCCCTGATGGGCAGTAACTGTCTGTTGCAGTGTATCCTGGGTAAGAGGATGCTGGGGGGCTCTGGTTGGACAGGGGGGCTGGGTGAACAGCAACAGTGACAGAGGCTGACGCTGTTACCGTGGTGATGGGTTGGCAATATGGGGTTGGGTTGGGGTGGTGGTGCGGGAGGTGGTGATTAGGTTGTGGGTTGTGTGAAGAGCGGGCTCTGTGGCCTGCTGAGTGTTCTCTATGGCCGTGTGAGCCATAATGGCCCCCAGCCTCAGTAGCAGTTTCAAAAGCGTCCATGCGCGGGCGGGCTGGGGGCGGGGCCTGCCAGTGCAGCTGGCTCTTGGGGTCCCTGCTGCTGTTGCGCTGAGTAGCCCCCGACTGGGGCCCAGAGTCACAACCCTGAGAGGAAACAGACTGAAGAGCGAGATAATAAGATATTTATATCTATACACATGAGAAACAAGAGAAAATCTACTGTTAGAGAATCTTACAAGCAACACAATGGGGGATACTTTCTTACCGAAGACACAGTATAGGCCGGAGGGTCAGTCTGTCTGGCCGAGCGTCTGTGCCCTGATCCTGCTCTCCTTTCCTCCTCTGACCTGGCTGCTCTGCCTCTGCTGGTCTGGAGGTGGTACTGCTGCTCCTCTGCTCGAGCTGGTCCTCTGCGTGAGGGCAGGTTGTAGTTCTGCAGCTCCTGGCTTATGCCAGACACTGTGGTGTTGGAGCTGTATTCCGAGTCGGATGAGTCCGAAGCTGCGCCAGAGGTGGTGGTGGCCGGGGCGGTGTGGTGAGGACGGACTGAGAAGTGGACCACGTGAGGTGGGGCCTCTGGGGATGGGGTGGGTAGGCGGCTACGACCATCGACTGGTGATACCTGAGGGGTGACAAGAGAGGAGGTGAAGAAAGCAGCAGTAACAGACTTGTATTCATCAGCTTAGGAAAAACAGTTGAAGAAGCTCTTACATAAACAGATAAAGAATCACTTTGAATCAAAAAATGCCACTTACCTCTGGATAGGGTCCAAAGTATGAGAGTAATACTGGGAGAAGGACCAAACCATTCAAGACTCCAAGAACTGTGAGGATGGCCAACACTGCAAAGAAATACCTGCAATAAAAGAAAGAAAAAGAGTTTAGTGTGGGGAATTATTTAGCTAAACACAACATGTGAAATGTGTTATATGCAAAACACTGAATTTTCTCCTGGCTTCCTTGGTGATACAACATGAACACATGTTCACAACACAAAAAATATAAGCTATAGCAAATGAATTGTGTCAGAGCTGCTCAGACCAGCATGGACAGACAAGAAGAAGAAGAAACAAACACGAGCGAGTAAACAAAGAAAATACCTGTGCAAACCACAGAGGTTTAGACGTGGGGAGACATGTGCAAGATCAACCATCACACATACCCGAAATAATACCTCTACAAAGACACCCAGCCACTCCTTAAACACACGCACAATCACAAACACACACACACATATATATATATATATATATATAAAAAACCCCCCACAGACTGGCAGGCATGCACTGTGGTTTTCAAGGGGTAAAACAGAAATGTACCTTATGTGTTTCTAAGTCCTGCCAAAGAGGGTTAGTCTTAAAGAAGCCACAGAGAGAAAAGAAAGGGGAAGCATAATTAGCCAGAGCTGGTTAATTCAAAGGCACGGGAGGAAAGAAAAAAAATGAAGGGGAGGTTATTGGGGGCGAGGGTACTCTCTCTTGGGTGTGTGGTGTATAAGCAAACATGGAGAAAACAAAGCAGTGAGGAATGCGAAGGGAGGGGGGTAAGGGGTAAGGGAGGCTAAAAAAAAAGGGGGGGGGGGCACAAGAGGACGGGGGCCTCTCTCTCCTCTCCAGCTCTAAAAAAGAGAGGGAGAGGCAAACAAATGAAGTGAAGGGTATAGAATTTAAACAATTTAGTCTAGGAAGAAGAGAAGGGGACCCTCAGAGCGCCACCCCTCCCTGGCCTCTCTCCCTCTCTTTTATTTCTTTTTCTCTCTTCCCTGCCTCACTTTTCTCTCCCTTCTTTTCAGCTAAGCCCCTGTGAAATTCCCGGCCACTCCACAATCCCCTCTGTCTAATTAAATCTCCAATGTATCAGGTAAGACCCCCCAATCTCCACTCTAAACCCCCTCCCCTTCTCCTACCCTCCCTCTCCAATCCAGCTCCCTTCATTAGGGAAGGCTTTCCCCTTCGCTTGGTTCTGCAGTGGAAGCTCTCAGGTTATCAGAGACACACTGATGAACCATGAACCCCTTTTGCCTGACTCTTGACTATGCGGTTAGTGTGTGTGTGTGTGTGTGTGTGTGTGTGTGGGCTAAGTGAGGTGTAGACGTGCTGGCATGCTTTGCAGCTGCGCCTTTAACTAAATTCACATTCGTAACTAATCTGTGCGCATATCTTTATAATGGTATGTGTGTGTCTGTGTGTGTGTGCGCGCAAGGAGGATGACATGGATTGTGTAGAGGAGCATCCACAAGTGAGGAGCGTTGTCTACCCAGCATGGGTGGCCTCAGTTCCCATGTGGAACCCATGACGATGAGACCGGCTCCAGTTAGTTTTACACAATGCTGCTGCTGGAACATTGATGTGATCTGAGAAAAGAACTTCATGCTGTGAGAGGTTGTCTTAAGCTCGGTAGTGCATTGGGTAGATGGGTAGACTATCACAAGATGAATCAATTCCAGGATACTTGAAAAAGAATGCATCCTCTAAATCAAGTCTCTTGTTGTTTTCCACTTAATTTAAAAAGACCAATTGTAGCAATGCATGTAGTAATTGTAGAGTAAGAAATCCTCTTCACATGTGCTTTGGTGCCTTTCAGGTAAATGGAGAAATACAGAAAGCACCTGATCAGCATTGTGGGTGTACTTGTACTTGTACCTTTAAGGTAACACACGCACACACAATCTATCCTTCTTTTATTAGATAATTTGACCTGTTTCTGTGAGTAGGACTGAAATAATTGTGTCATCACCATGGTTAGGATTTCCACATACACACCAGGATTGGGTGAACGCCACGTCACCTCTGGACACATGCGGCATATGCACATACATGTACACATGCACGCGTGCAGCCCACATACCAGGCCGAGTGCCCTGCTAGGCTGTTTAGAGTGAAAACATTCACAGGGCTGACGGGGAAAGTCAGGGAAACATTTCTTTCGGCGCAAGCAGAAAAATACGAGCCGGGCTAGTTGTTATTGCACCGTCTTGGGGCGCTGCTTTGTTTGCTCAGACAACAGCAGAACCTTTAAATGGAGGCCCGGGACTGAGCCAGAAACCAGAGCACACCACTGGAGGTGAGGAGAGAAGGTCTGTAGGCCTCCCTGTGTTTGTGTGAGTGTGTGTCTGTTTGTATGTGTCTCTCTTGAGTGTGTTTCTGTGTGTACTCTCACTGGCAGGCACACCATCGTTGACCCCCATGATTACAAGGTCAGGGTGCAGGTTGGTGTGTATATATATGTGTGTGTGTATGTGTGTGTGAGGGGGACTATGTGTGATTGTGTGGTTGGGCATGCATGAGCACAGGCCTGTACACATGACAGAGTGTGTGTGCTTTTAGATCACATGGACCTCAGCGCTCCCTTTTCTTAAAGGAGCAGGTCAAACAAATTATATAGCTACCTCATCCAGCCGCTACCGAGAATGTGTGCACATGTAGCCACGTAAGACCGTAAGAGACTTTAAATTATTCACTGAGCTCAGTGGAAACTTCTCATAATACTCCAGGCTCTAGAATGTACAGAATCATTAATTTTCCTCCCTTGTGCGGTGGCTGGTTGCTACCTTTCTGTCTGATTCTTACGAGAGGGCACACACACACAAAAGGAGCCACCGACGCAGAGCCCCCACAGTGTGTCGGCTTTAATTTCCACTTCTCCTGTCTTTCCACAACTGCCCTCTTGCCCCCCACCCTGTTACTCCTTCCCATGCTTATAAATGTCTAGCGAGGGCAGTTAAACTAGCTGAAGGAGATTACAAAAGCCAGAGGACTTTTCTGCCCCCCCCCACTCTCTTTCCCTCTGCTTCTTCGTCTACTCCCTCCTAGCCCTCCTCCTCTTTCTCCTGACCTTCAACTCCATCCTTTCCCTGGTTTCTCCTAAAATGTCAGGCATGACAGACACTAAAGGGAAGAAGAGGAGGATGAAAGAAAAGACACCAGGGAAGAGGAGGGTGGAGAAAGATAAAGGCCTTGTTTATGAAGTTTCTTGGGGATCAAGCCCCCAGAAATGGACCAAAAAAAAAAAAACAAAAAAAACAGGTATGCCAATGGTAGCAGGGAAAAGGGATGAGGTTTACAGAGAGGGGGTATGAAATGGAGATGCGGGTGGAAGACAAGAAAGAGATTGAGGGAGGGAACAGAGGAAGAGAGCAGCCTTCATGCATGATTTGTGTCTCAGGTAGATTCCTATGTGACATACAGGTTGAGGCATGGTCTCAACAGTCTACTAACGCCACACAGACGCCATATGATAACCTTTGTCGAGTGCAGTCCTGTGTCGGCTAAATGAATGTAGTGTTTGCTTTCGAGGTTTGATCTCTACTCACCTGACGATGAAGTCGAACTCAGAGCCCGCGAGCATTAGGACACCTAACAACGTGGAGAAGGCTCCATCGAGCACCGGAGCAAACATGTGCTCCAACGCCAGCACTGCCCGCTTGTGACGATCCCCTATGGCAGTCAGGAACGCCTACACAAATACATTTATGTCTCATTAAGAAGGGGTTCACTGATTTAAAAACAATTCAAGCACAAACCACGATCTAAACTTTTATTCTGTAGTTTTGTGTCAGTGTGGATGCCTACCAGGGCCACGTGGACGGTGAACTCCACTCCAATGCCCACAGAGGCAATGAGAATGACTACGGGGACGGCACTCAGCTTGATTCCCATCAGCCCCATGAAGCCGAACAGCTCCACAGTCATGAGAGACAGCACCAGCACCTGAAGGGAAAGGAGGAGTATCTGTTAGAAACGAAGGTGCTTGATAGCAAAAGTGACAGGACAAGACAGAAATAGGGTGGGTGCAGGCCAAATAGGGCCACACGCAGGATTAAAAAGTTATGTTTGTGTACTTAATAATCTCATAGCTTCAGTTTAAACCATGTTTTTAAGGGAAAATACTCTCTCCTTCCTGAACATCTCTGTCTTCTTTTAGAGAAATTAAAATGCCTCCCAGTGGTTTTTCTCTTCTGTGTTTGAGTCATAAAGATAATAATAATACCTTCTATCCAAAGCAGTAAGAAAATGCCATTCAATCTAATATTATAAGGCACATTTCCCAAGTGACAGAACTGGAAAAAAATCTATGTAAGCATAGTGGGTGAAGTGTGAATTTACAGCTGACCTGGACTTTGAATGTAAAAAAGACAGATGGGGGGCAATAATACAACAGGATGATGTGTGTGAGTATCTCGGTCTTACAGATGTGTTAAGTAGTAACTGTGCATGTGGGTGAAATATGTGTGTGTTGGTGTGTATGTGAATGTGTGTGTGTGGAGGTTTCAGGATAGAGTGGGACAGGAGCTGGGAGTAAATGCCATTATCAGCTGACAGGTGTCAGGTTACATGGGGCCCAGATCCTTTGAAGAGGGGTTAAGGTGGGCAGGGGGGTGGGGGGCTGTGTGTAAATGTATGTGTGTGGGTGCATATACAAGTGAGCAAGCACAGAGTATGTGCATGTGTGTCCACGAGGGGGTATTTGTGTGTCTGGCTCCGTTTATCCTTTATACTCAAGTGCATTTTGGGTGATCTGATTAGAAGTGGACGGATATACTGAAAAAACAAACAAACAAACAAACAAAAAAAATTTGCTCCTGACCACATTCAGATATTTTCAGGAAATTAAACTTGCAACTACACTTGACTATTTTAGTCTTTCAGGATGGACAGGAAACAAAACCAGATCACAAGTGACCTCTCTACAGACCCATTTTGATGCCAAGTGTGGACAGTAATCAATATCAAGTGGATTAGAGACAACCTCTATAAATCTTAACACAAGACACAGGGTTTAAATAAGGCCTGTCTATGTGGTTAAGATGGATTTTAGGGCAAATAGCTAAGAGGGCTTAAGGTTGAGGGTTTGACGTCGTAGGGCTGGCGGTGGTCTGGTCCTGGACAGAGCAAACGGTTAAACTTGACGCCTCTCCATAACTTGCCTTTTGATCTTGCTAGTAAAGCCTGAAGGATGAACATCAGGTCCCCTCCTCCACTGTTTAAGGGCTCGGGTGGCCTGGCCACTGCCTGTCGTAAAATACAACCCACCAGAGAGAAAAACCAGAGTGCTCTGTGTATGCGTTTCTGTGTGAATTATGTACCTGCATGTTTACACGTTCATACTGTATTAGCGCAAGCAGATACATGTCTGCGCGTGTGCCCAAAGTGTGTGTTTGCTTGTGTGCGCGAACGTGTGTTTGTGTGTAGCCTTGGAAACTTGTGAGGGGAAGGGGAGAGGAGATGAGTGTGGAGGATGGAAATAAAATCAAACTTTTTATAGGTTTAGAGTGGGAGCAAGTTGCCCGAGCAACTTTGTGTCCTTTCCCCATTTATTTCAGCATTGGTGTCTGGGAGTGTTGGACTAGACTAAACAGACTGGCCCTAACAAAACAGCACAAGATAAACACTGGTGACTGGGGCTACAATAACACACAGCAGCCCCTACTCCTTTCCGACCCTCTCCTCTTTCAGATGCCTTCTAGACCACACATAAAAATCAGGAACGAAAGGGAGGAGAGCAGGAAAAAGGACTTTTTAATAACTCAGCGTTGAGGTTTCTGTCACTCCTTGTTTAGAGGTGGGCCTGTTTGTAACATAATCCATTAACCTATCGAACCATCAAGATGCTATGCTTATAAAAAGTAGGTGACAAAGAATGAGCAGGTACATGTGTATGTTTCTCGACAAGATCTGCTCCAGTTCATAGATATATGGCTGTTAACCATGTATGCATAATATTGCGTCTACTGTCTGCTCATTTTATCCAACACTCACTATGATGCCGGCGGTCCACGGGTTGAGCAGGAAGAGGGCGCAGACCAGAAAGGTGCAGGCGAGCACAACACTGATAGGACAGCAGGAGCCAGTGGCGCAGACTAACATACTGTTCCCAGAAGAGGAAAGGGTAGCCGTTGGGGTAGGAGGGCAGGCCTTGTCGGCTGTAGTTGCTGCAAATAGCCCGCACGCTCTCGATGGCCTCCACAAACTGCGGCGTCTCCCGGAGCCCGTTGAGGTAGAAGGGGAACTGTGCGTATTCGATGGGCTCGGCAGCCGGGACTGGATAGAGAGACAATGAAAGGTAAGGTCAGTTTGTAGGAAGTAAAAAAACAAACCAAAAAACAAGATAGAACTTCATATTAACTCAGCCTTAATCACCATATCATTTTTATGATTTTGCACTCTGGAAGCAGAAGCCACAGAGCCCTGCAAGATGATGAAGTTTCAATTCAGAGAAACAGATTACTGAGGAACATTAAGGAAGTAATCAGATAAATCAACAATGGCAACGATGACATCTGCAGATGATATTTGTCTGTTCTGATTAACTAGCATTAGGCTCTGATCATTTAGTGTATCTGCAGAAATAATTTTGGACTCTTCAGCCAAACCACCAATATCAAGGACTTTCCCTCCCTAATCCGACCTTGTTCCAAGAGTAGCTACATCTGCGGGCAAGTGTGCATGTGTGTGTGTCTGTGTGTGTGTGTGTGGCGGGGGTGGGCGGAGCAGTGTGAAACAGAGCTCCATTGACTCAAACCCAGCCAGTCTGTGGCCCAGCCTGGCTAATGAGGGCCTATCAGTTCCAGACACAGCAGAGTGTCAGACCTAACGTTGATTCACGGTAATTACAATGTCAGAATCACCACCATTACCACACCCTAAACTTAGCACCGCCACATAAAGCATAATATAGATGCATAAACACGCATACCTGCCTGTCATTCTGCTATGAAGTCATCTTTGGTGCTAAGAAAACAGTGTGTTCATTCAGATTTTTCTCTTGCAGTTTAATTAATAACACATTTCTGCTTACGGCAATTCGAAAGACTTACTCTGAAACTCTGCATCAAGAGCTAACTTTATATCTGCCTATATGTCTTTTTTCTTATAAAAATACATGTTTTGGGGCTGTCTGGTGTTGGTATGAGTGTGTATATTCCACATTGCCTCAAGGGTCAGACAGGAGCACTTGCTAACATGGTTTGGCCCATTATAATTTCAACTATAAATTTCCATTAGGGCACAAGTTGGCTTTCAGCCAAACACCAATCTGCTCTGAGGGGGGCTCCCGCACAGCCGAGCACTTCACGCTGCTTATCCAATCATATTCCCCCCCTGTAAAGGACTTCCTGCTTGTTATCCAATTGTGCCTCCCACCCAAACCCAGTCTTTCCTTGTTATCCAATCATTTTCCTCCCCCGTGGAGCACTTCCTGACTTGTACCAAATCACAGACTGGAATCAAACAACAACATGACTGTACTTTTTATATGAGTTACAGTCTGTGTGTGTGGTAGGGAAATGAGAACAGGGTGTGTGTAGTGTTTGGGGTCACTGAGTTTTAATAATGTTTCTGTGTGCATGTGTGTGTATGTGCGTGCGTGTGTGTGTGTGTGTGTGTGTAAAGCTAGGGCCCCATGGTAGCCAGGATTATAGCATTCACCACAGGCACCATTAGAAGAACCACAGTGAGCCGTGTCTTGGTCCTCAGCCCTGCAACCTGAGCTCACACATACACAAACACACACACACACACACACACACACACACTGCAGCAGTACAGTAAAGTCTACTACCTCTCTTAAAGCTAAGAGGCAGACAAGGGGCAATAACTCAAACCACAAGAGGTAAACACCGCTCGTATGTAGCAGCCGTCTTATGGAACCTGAAAAAAGTCGCAGAGGCCAATGAGCCCCACAAAATTTAGGCTTAAAGTTTCAGTAAGCAGTTCGCAGATGCAATTTGTTCAGCTGTGCCATGTCGCAGGTATGAACTTCAATATTTCCAATTTCTGCAATGCTTCATTTGTTGGAGCTAACAACATCATTATTGAATTTTCCTTCCTTGTGTGAAAGAAAAACTCTATCCCATTACCCTCTAAGGCATCCTTGTAGGCAGTTGTACCATATTTTGTGAACTTAGGGCACGCTGACTTACTGCTGAGGCGTGTCTCGGGCATGGAGTCGGTACGGTCGTGAAGCCACTCCGGAGGGTGTGGGCGAATGTTGGCCTGCGAGGCAGCGTATGCCACAGGATCATTGCTGACCCAGGCGGTTAGGTAGATGTAGAAAGCCCCGGGGTTGATTATCCCATCTGCATCAACAAGCCTCTGACGAGTCAACTACAAATAGGAGAAAGGATATGAATTAATGATAATACAGTAATTATTAATATAGACAATTAAGTCTTGCTGTTTCTATCAGAACACAACTTTTAGACACATACTTGCAAGTATTTTAGAGGTTTAAATAAGGCCCTTCACATTTTTTCCGTGCTAAGCCAAATTTTGAAATTTGAAAATGGAATAATTAGCAAATGGAAAAGGCGCAACAGAGGTAAGAAAAAATTAGGTGGCGCTTGCATGGGAAATCATCCTGTGGTCGTGAAGTATACATTGGACACGAAAAGGCATTGTGGAAATAAGACATGTTGAACCAAAACATTCTACAGGTGAGCTGACCACAGACATGCTTATTTATACACATGCATGAGTGCAAGAGAACGGAGCAGCTTTCAAAATAAGAGTCAAATATTAGTCCCTCTCTCTTTCCAACCAAAGAAAAATCAACAAGTCAAACACTGGTCGCCTTTCTGAAAATTCCCGTACTTCTCATCACAGCTTCCCAGAATTATCATGCCACATTAAAACATGGAAAATGCTGCATCAGCTTCTCCCTTTACATACAGTAGATATTGGCTGGCCAACCTCAGGCCTAATGTCCTGACCACTCTGAATAAATTTCTGATGGAGGCCTTGGAGCGCTTTTCTGTCAAGAAGCAGCTGCTCATGATGAATGTGCTACCAAGACCTCTCGAGTCTAAACGCGCTAATATATTGATATTTATTATGTGAGACTAGATATCATCTGACATTTTTACTACAGCAGAGTTGCTTAAAATGTGTACTACTTTTTTGACTGTTTCAGCTATGTAAAATGAGTAAATGTGATATTAACATCATTAGTGGTTGTTTTTTTTAAACCAATGTAACATACATCTGCCTTTGGTTCAGACTGAAATATCTCAAAAACTACTGGATAGAGTGCCATGAAATTTTGGACAAACATTCATGGTGCTCAGAGGATAAATCCTACTGATATTGGTTATCCCCTGACCCTTTCTCTTGTGCCATGAGGTTCATTTTTGTGGTTTTAAGTAAGATATGTGCCATGAAATATGGTACAGACATTCAAGTTCCCATCAGGATGAACTTTGTTGATACTTTTCCTTTATTTACTGCCATCAGTGTGTCAGTGTTAGCATGCAGACGTTAGCATTTAGCACTGCTGTCCCTAAGTACAGCTTCACAGAGCTGCTAGCATGACTGTAGACTGTTGTTTGTGATCACAATCCCAAAGTTGAAAACACCAGCAGTCCAGGTACTTCATACATCAGTATTGCTTAAGTTGAATTCCCTTACACTGTAGGCACTCTCAGACCAAACCCATGTTTCCGTTTTCAATATGTTCCCTAGCTCTGTTTCAGTCATTTGCTGTGATGGCTGTGCTCAGTATGTAGACAAGAATGGCTTCCCTGCTCAGGGCTGTTACTTTCACCCTCCCATGTGGATGCAGAGGAGTGTAGCTTAGCATTGCTACCTCCTGAGAGGTAAAACCATTACAGCACACCGCTCTGTCACTCTCCCTTCTAGGAACTATAAATCCCTTCTTTGCAGAGGCAGGGAGAGTTTTGGGGGTGAAGCTGGACTCATGGGGTTAGGTAGATGAAGAAAGGAGTGGGGGGGTTTTGTGATGGGGTGGGGGGTTGGGGGGTAAGGGGAGAAAAATTGCTTGAGTTAGCGTAACAATAAAAAAATTGGCTGGAGTCCCTGAGCGCGTCTGTGTGCAGTTAACCTGGTTGTTAACACTGAAGGAAATGCCACCCAGCAAATGGAGTAGAGCTATAAAAATAACACAACATCTGTACAAATGTTGCTCACACTTGCTTCTCCTGACCCCTACGGGTACCCAGAATGCCCGGCGCCACAGACCAACCCGAACCCTGAGAAGAAAAGAGCCCTTGATAGTGTGGCCTTCTTTAGCACTTTCCAACTTTCCAGCTCCCTCTTTTCTCCATACCCACCTCCTGTATTCACTCTCCAAATCTTTATCTTTCAAATGCCTTATTTTTCAAACCACACACACATGCATGCACACACACACACACACACACACACACACACACACACACTCACACACTCACTAACACAGACAACCAGGTTCCATATGATTCCTTGGCCAGGGCCATGAAGAACGAATGGTCGCCCAGCACAGAGAGAAATGTTAGCAGCGACAGATCAAAGGCAGAACACCTCTGCACGGATCCATGGAGTGGCATATCAAAATAAAACATCTAGCTTTGCAATTTGCCAGGGTTGGAAAAGATCTGGTCCTCATTTTGAGCCACAAAAAAACAGCTACTGCTGTAAGTGCACACACAACAGACAAAAGCAGAGCACACACTCAAAACATACACATGCACACACTGAGCTGCCTCAAAGAAACCACGTGTTTCAGCTCCCCTCATTCAAAGAGGACACAGCAGTGGAGCGCGGAGGGAGGGAAAGGGAGGGAGGAAGAGACGGAGAGAGAGAGCAAGAGTGGTAGTGTGAGCAGGAGTTAGTGAAGGAGAGTTAGAGAGAGAGGGGGCAAGAGAGAGAGCCGGATTCCAGAGGATCTGGATTGAATTTAACAGCGGGATACGCAACAACTGTATGTCTTCAAGCTGTCACGGGAAGCCCAGGCAGCTCTGCTGGCGGCCCCCACGCCTCACGGCAAATACACTTCCCTCACAGGCACAGGAAATGATGTCACAGGGCCGCACACCAGGCCTGTCTCTGCTTCCTGTCGGCTAGTGGAAGGGATGGGAAGAGTGGTGTGCTGCTGCAATGGAGCTCAATGGGGTTGGAGAAAAAGCCCAAAACAAACAGCTAAGCAAGAGCAGAGGGATCGGGGTGGGGGGTGGGGGTAAAAGCTTTCATACACATCTGCAGACATGCACGACATGCAAGACTCAAACACAAATTATAAATATAAATAAACACATGACACAGTGGAGCTATATGTCAAAGTTAATTATCTTTGAGGAAAATTATCTGAGTGTTGAAAAGGACATGGCTTGTTTGCAGAATTCCTGGCCAAGAATTTTGTTTTTATATTTCTCCAGTTCCTTATCTTTTGTTTTCGCTGTGTCCTGCCAAAGAATGCAGCCATGCATCCATGTATGTTGTTTTTTGGTGGTGGTACCAAACTAAAAACAGTATGCGATGCCCTGCTGGAGCTGAGCAAGTTTCCCCAGCTCCACGAACATTTATCTTTCTGTTCTCATTTTCTCCTCACTTTTTGTCATTATCAACTTGCTGGCATCATTCTCCTGACAGAGGAGAGACAAGATTTGATCTTCCACCAAGTTTCTTTCTGGACCTCCATGTGAGAACTCAGCTGCTCCCTAGCTTGACTTGTGGCACTGATGGATGTCGAACACCTCCTCCAGTGCCGCACTGGAGACACGGCTCACCTCAACAGCTGAACTGGAGTTTGTCAGGTGATTAAGATAACTACTTCTGTTGTATACTCAATCTCATTTTTCTTCTTTTGACTTCAACTCAGGTGCAATGTCAACAGCCATCCCAATGTCTGAGCAGACAGAGCCCTCTGGAATTCTTGAATGAATCAGCCAAATCTAGGCATTTCTCTACCTAAAATCATGTGCTGTGTCTTTTTATGAAAACATTGCTTTCAGTGGGCTCTGATGTTTAAATGCACTTTCTCTGACACACTAGTAAACCTCAGGGGTTCAGCTCATTTGGCTGCATAGTGAGGCCCACTAGCTCAACTCATCCTTTATCAAAATAAAAAAAAGCAAATCTTTTGTAAAATTTTGTTATAAATCCACTCCTTTGTGATTCCAGTTCATTTTTGATGATTCTAATTATTCTTTCTCATGGGGCTGCAGAATCCAGGGTAATTATTTATAGACCTATTGGGGCCTGCAGGAATTTCTCTGTAGTGCAGTGATTTCTTTTAGCATCCCAACTTTCACATACTACGAACTGTGGCTGGAATCCCTGACAAAGTGTCACACTGAAAGGCTTGATGCTAAGTAGAGTCACTTGCAAGGCCCTGCATACATGTGCATCACACACACACAAAGGACAAATGGTTTAAATGAAGACTTAATAGGTTTTTCAGAGACAGACTGCAGCCCCAGCGAGAGCTTTAAATTCCTGGACTCGGTAAAGTCATCACAGACAGAAGATGAAGACAGAGAGAGAGTAAGAAAGAGAAAAAGACAAATACAAAGAGGCCGTTTTAAAGCTGGGTGTGGGTCTTCTAGCCCCAGTCACACATAACACAGACTGCTAGGGATGTCATGATACCACTGAAATTCCACGATTCTCAATATCAAATTTGATACCATGGCAGAGGCTGCTTTACAGGCAGCTTTACAAGTGCTAACACACAAATTTCAGGATATGACCAACATGTTGCTCACTTTTAATCGTGGGAATAACTGACATGACCTTAAATCCTGAACATACCAGGTTGAAGTTGATGGGTTTGTCTCTGCGTCCTGTCTGCACCAAAAGCTTGTACGCCAGGACGCCATCGTCAGAGCCATTCCTGTAGCTGTTGTGTGTGATGCGGCCGGCCTCCCAGTCCTTGTCAAAAGCCTGCTGGAGACCTGAAGGAAAACCACAACCTTTTAGATGTGGATGTTTGAAAAGGTTGTTCCCCCGCAACACACTAGCAAAGCCCAGTTCACAGGACAACAGAAAACGGTACAAGAGAACATAACACAACACTGCAACCTAAGCCTAAGCCGAACCCTATAATAAATCGAATTGATGAATAAGATAACTCAGTTCCAATCTCAACCACCAAACAAGACTTCAAAAGCCTAAAATAGGCTGCATTTGATTCAAAGCAATCATTAGGGAATATATCAGTAACACGTGTCTCCTTTTCTATACCACTCTCTAATCCATATGTGTATCACTCCCCTCCTCTCGGCTCTCCCCCCAAGGCCCATGCTGTGGTCCGTCTGTGGGAGATGTTGTTTTGGGTCTCGTTGCTTGGCCTGTCTGGCTCCAATTTGTCCCACCATTGCAGAGAGCAATATCAGACACAGTTCTCTCTCTCTCTCTCTCTCTCTCTCTCTCTCTCTCTCTCTCTCTCACCCACACACTCTCTGTGTGGTTCCCAGCCGGCTCACACACAGACTCACATCATCTGTTTTATCGTTAGGGGCAAATCAGCCCATTCCTGGACCAGGCTGACATGTGGAAGATAATATTCTTGTTCAGTGGCACTGAGCTGTCAGTTCTGGGTACACAACCAGCAACCCATCCCACACTGAATTCTGCTATCATACAACATTAATTTAAGGTCCCATAAAATTGAAAGTGTGGCACGGTGCCTGTTATATGACAAATATTCATGATTTTCAAGTCATGAATCTTGATAAAATTGACAAAAACTGGCACAGACAGCACTAATGTGAGTAGGATGAGTGTATTTAAGTGCCCGTGTGCAACGCCAGCATCATCTGCAACTATCTCCACTGTCAAAAGTTTGAACATGCTCTATATTGCCTAAGCCTGAGTATAAAAATATGGCCTCCCACTTTGTCCTCCTCCATCAGCCCCACTTACAGAAGACACAAGTGATTTTAATCAGCTACTGTCAGTGTCCATTTTGCAATCCCACCTACTTCTGAACTCCTAGCCCAACATCTTGTTTCTTGCAGATTCATGTCAAAACACAGAAGAAAATTATGATCTCAAAACTGTTTCATGAGAAAGTAAATTATTCCCATGCCTGAACTATTTTAAACAGTGATGTTAAATGAGGTATTAATAACAAAATGGTCTGTGACATCAGTCTTAGAGTAACATTTAAGTGATCTAACACTGACTCTGAATCATATTGCTACATCTGACCCACTTTTTTGTGAAAAGCTAACACTGAAGTTGTGAGCAAATCCAGCTTAAGTCTGTTTGGGGTGGCACTTACATAGAAAGTTTAATTTTACCTTGCAGCCAGTCCCTGAAGTAGTGAAGCCACATGCGGGGCAACTGTCCGTTGTCCTCCTTCAACACGTAGCGAACAGTGTGGAACCGCTGGTGGAGCTGGTGC
The DNA here is from genome assembly GCF_001640805.2 of Lates calcarifer. Taxonomy (NCBI): domain Eukaryota; kingdom Metazoa; phylum Chordata; class Actinopteri; family Centropomidae; genus Lates; species Lates calcarifer. Next base: position 6,757,013 of record NC_066845.1, on the reverse strand, counting down.
ATCAGCGGCTGGTTCTGGGCGTAGTCAGCCCGCTGTGTCACCACGTACATGTTGTAGAAGGAGAAGAATTTGAACTGGGCACCGATGAAGTCGTACTCGCTTGTCTCTCTGGGTACGATGTCTGTCAGCTCCAGGCCATCCCTCACCTGAGTGGTCCCGTACAAACTGACTCCCAGCAGGCAGAGGAACAGCACGATTACAACCACCTAAAAATGAAAATAGAGCTTCATCGTCAACTGACTGCATGGAGTGATGGCGGGACAGCTTCCACTCGCACTAACTGCTGCTTAAACCGTGTTGCATGTTCTAAATGAGAGCAAAAATATATGAAATGCATAATCTGCAGTGATTTTAGCAACATTTTCCAAAAGATGCACTGGAGGAACTGCTCACAAAACCAGGGAAAACAAAGAAAGTGAAGCATGAAGCAAGACACTTGGCTTCTACTAATCTGGCTAAACCATCTGCTTGTTTACAACCCGCCTGACAATCTGACTACTTGTGTTTCTTGCCCCATCAGAGTTTCACTGTAGTAAAGTTGCCATGATACCCAAAAAATAAGAAAATAAAACCCAGGTTGTAAAAAGAATGAATTTTCCTCTAAGTCATTCAGCAATAAGGGGAGTACTGGATTAAGGCATCAGAGGAGTGCATGAAGTAATTTGGTAATATGGAGAAACATTTGACAGTATGATGAAACAAGTAAGATTTTCTAACAATGTCAAGTACAGGTCACCACATGATTTCAGTTCTGGAAGGCTTTAAGAGGACAGGCCACCCACTAGACTGAGGTCAGACTCTGTGAGTGTGTGTGTGTGATTGTATGTGACTCAGATATGACATGACCACAACCTCCACCCTAGATTTTCTCCTACTACTCTAATCGCTCTGGTGACTAACTGTCCTATTCAAATTATCACCACAGTGAGTCAGCGCAAACTCACTTACCTCACACAGAAGCCTTCCCCCGCCTCTTTCCCCATCTCTCTTCTCCACAAACACACACACACATGCAGAGAATCACAGAGAGAAACTAAACTCACCTTGGTGGTGGGCTGCAGGAGGAAAGGAGCGTAATGCTTCTCAGCAAATGAAGCCAGGGTCCAGCGGGAGCAGGGCGGCTCGAGGCAGCGCAGGCCAAGCGAGGCTTCCCCAAACTGGGACAACAGGTCCCGCGTGGAGCTGTTGTTCTCTGGGCTCTGGCCAGTAGATGAGGCTGCATCACCCTGAGGGACTGAGCTGGCGTTCGAAGTCGGGGCGGCGGGAGGAGGCGCGGGATGATGATGTGAGAAGGTGGCAGAACCTCGAGATCCCCCGTTACTCCGGCTCCCGCTGTTGTTGTTGTTGAGGTTGCTGTGATTGCTGCTGCCGCTGGCGTTGCCGCCGTAATAGTCGCTGCTGGGGTTGCTCCTGGTCGGAGCTGGGTTGATGGGCTGCACGGAGATCTGAGATCTGGGCTCAGCTGTGGTGTAGAAGGCCTGAGTTCGGGGGTCGTACTCTGTTCTGAGCTGTACCGTGGACTGCATGGTGATTTCGGTCTGCTGGGCAAAGCCGTGGCTGCTGTAAGAGGGAGGGGGGCTGCTGTAGCTTGGGGGAGGAGTGCGGTATGAGGGAGGGGGGGTGCGATAGGATGGGGGAGGGCTGTAGCGACTCCCATCCGCCCCATCCAGGTACACCTGAGGTTCGATCTGGATCACACGATTGGCACATGGGCTGAAGAGATAAACACAGTGGAAAAATGTCAGATCATGGACTGGTGGGAAAGATATATATATAAGATATATGTGGAGACTAAACAGGGAAATTTTAATTTCAGATTTAGTGAAATTGTAAATAACTTTCAAGTTTATGGTATTCTAGAGAAGTCTTAGCAGAGACATTTATTAATATTTAAGATGAACAGCATTCAATCTATTAAAAATCTTTTATCAGTCCTATGTTATTGCGAGTCTTTTTTTATTCTCCCTGCCAACAGCATGAAATATAGTGCTTAGACCCAACAAGGGAATTTATTAGTGTGTGTGCACATCTGTACACTCGCTGTGCCAACAAGCATGCCCCGACTGGCAGGCAGACTGGTGAAGTTCAATAAAGACCGATGACAGATAAACAGACAGTCAAACAACCAGGCAGCCAGACAGAAACAGACAACTTAAGCAGTAATTAGGTTTTGACTGAGAGGGATTAAGGGCGAAGATATCTCCGAGATAACTGTGTTTTTTAAAGTTATTCATTGTCAGATCGGAGATCAGAGGAAAACATGAAAGGGAGGTATGAATGAATGAACAGAAAAGCAATAACTTTCATCAGCAATGAAAGGACTTGTTTGTGTAGGGCCTCGTAGGTGTGCGCACACCTGTAGAAGCAGCAGAAAATGTCGAAGCGGCGGTCCTCTCGTCGGTAGAGGTCCATGCTGAGGATGGCGGGGAAGATGAGCAGCACCATGGCAAAGTTAAACACCACAACCACTGCAGCCTGCGAGAAATGCAGAAAACATTATGTTATTTTGTGGAAAAGGTTGCTTTCATTACAGACAAGGAGCGGGACAGATGGACTTTTAAACATTTTTGTACAATTGAAAAGTGATGGCGGAGACAAAGTGGGAGACACAATGTATAGAAAGTTCTGGTGGGATAAAAACTCTAAAGAAACCCGGGGCCTCAAAAATGTGGCTACTTAAGAATAAACTCCACAGAAAATAAAAAATAAACACAAAACCACAAATCGCAGAGTAAAGATTTAATGTAATGTAATGGAAGGTATTTCTCACTTAGTGTTCCTGCATCTACATCCCTGCACTATTTCCAAATTGGAACTAGGAAACCTTAAATACACCTTAAAATAACACAATCTGAACAAGCTGGCGTCAAGGAAAAACTGCCTTTCAACACATTTTCAATTCAAGACAAAAAATCTTGAGTGTGCAGAGAAAAAGCAAGGCATGTGTGTGTGTCTGTGTGTGTGTAATAGAAGCCAGTACAGTGTTGTGGTTAAGTATTTGAAGGTGGTGCACTGGAGCAGAGGGTGGGGGTTGGGGTTAGGTTGGGGCCCTGCCCAGAGTACAATCTGGATCTTGCGTAGTTGCCAGACCACTACACACACACACACACACACACACACACACGCGCACACACACACACACACACACACAATCCAGCGTGTGTGCCAGACCACCCAAGGAGCCGGAGGCCCGCGGGGCCTGAGGTGATGAGCAGGCGCTGCGGCTGCACAGACAACACACACCCCTTACACACACACACGCACGCACAAAAATGCACATACACATTAGTATCTGCTGCCAGCTTCAAAAACTGTACAGCCTCCTACTTAAACCACACCTTAACACCAGCCAGACACACACACTCACACATCCTCGCCTTCCTTCATTCCACAGCTCACTACTCAGTCAACAAGAGAGGAATAATGTGAGAGAAAAGAGAGATGAAGATAGAAAAAAAACCCTGTAAGTAGAGTAGAACAATTAATTCTCAACTGGCCCACTAACGTCCAGACAGCTACAGTATGACTCCACTCACATACACACTCTCAGACACACACACACACACATAGCGACCGCTAGCTGACCCCCAAGTGGGGAGATTTATCATCACATCTGTCCTCCACGCATGAATGTGTGTGTTCCTGTGTGTGTTTTCGCGTTGTTATCTGGACAAGATTCCTGTTTTTTTGTCCATACTGATGGAAGGAAGCAAATGAAGAGATGTAGCGGAAGGAAAGGGAGAGGGAGATGAAAACACGGAGGAGTCGACAACAGGAAGTTTTTAATGGTGATAAAAGACACACTCACTCACACACACACACACACACACAGACTGACACATATCTCTGCATTGATAAGAGGCTGAGAGATGAGCACCACTAGTTGCAGCTGTGCATGTCTGTGTATGTATATGTCTGTGTTCCATAGATGGGTATCAGCATGATTGTCTACCCCACTGTAAGTCTGCCCTCCACCAGTCACAAAACCACAAGTGTAAAGTATGCATGCTATGTGCATGTGTGTGAGCCTGTCTCTTAAGTGTGTGTATTTGTGTGCATGTGTGTGTGTGTATAAAACGAGGCTGCATGGATTAGACCCATGGGGTAAATGGATCATGTTTGACAGACTTGCTGTACTAAAGCCATCTATCCACACATGCTAATATTGTACTCACTGTGGCGACATCTTGCCTCACTGTGTGTGTGTGTGTGAGATAGCTAGGGAGTAAAGGTGGGGGTGGGGGGTATTATTTTGCTCAACTACCATAGTGTACACAGTATAATCTATTGATTCTGCATTCTAGCTGTTGGGAGCAGACAGACTTTACAAGCTTTCGATGTTTTCCCCAGAAAACATTACCAGCAGCAGACTGGAAAATAAAACCCCTAAAATAAGACTACAGAATCAACTTAAAGTCATGAGATGTTTCCCCATCGTAATATACAGTGTCTTGTTGGTCCAGGGATCACACTGGTGGCTGCTGCTTCTTCACAAGGCTACCGCTGCCCCCCAGCTGAGTGAACCTACTGTACCTACTTTGCTGTGTTAGACCACAACCATGAAGACAGGAAAAAAATCTAACTGTCTAGTAGTATAACACAGTTTAAGAAAAGCACTGGACAAACAGCACATAGCAGTGCAGTGCTATGTTAATTGAATATAGTGATAGCCTCCATTACTAATGACAATGTGATTGGACCATGCTCAATATTAAGCCCAACACTGACCCGATCACCGAGCTCATATGTCAATCAGATCCACTTTAAGCAACTCTTTTTCAGGCCTTATATCACGGTTCTATTTTCTCCTTGTCTATTTCTTATACTGCTGCAAAACCTTAATACAGGAGTCATCAAAGGTTTAATCTGACTTTATCCCCTCATTACAGTATCTATCATTGTGACTGAGTGAGTGTTTATATGAATTAACAACTATGTGATTATTGGAGGCATTTTGTCAGACTGACAGACGTCTCTTTCTGTCCCAGTTTTCACTGTTCTGGTGACGTCTATAATTACTGACAGATGTTAGCAAAGTCAGAGCTCCCCTCTGGATCCCCCCACCTTCATACACATACATGCACTTACACACACACACACACACACACACACACACACGCACACACACAGACAGATTCAGGCACACGCACACACAAAAAGCAAGACCATTGCTTTTCAAACCTCCCACACAGATACTACAACTCTCCACACTCACACATACGCATGACCGTGAGGATATGCAAGTACTCACACACACACTCTCTCTCTCTCTCTCTCACACACACACACACACGCATGCAGAAGGATTCAGTTACATGGACCTCAGCCACAATCTGGACAGACACCGGGCCCACTACTAAACAGCCTCAAAGAGGGAGGGAGAGGGCTGGATGGATTTAACCAAACATACACACGCACATGCATGCACACGCATGCATGCACACACACACACACACACTTTCAGTTTGATGAATGAAATCAATAAAACTATGGTCTGAAGAAATCTGGAGCCAATGAGGACTGGAACAGGACTATTAGTAAGAGAGAGGCCCCACACGACTGAACTCTCTCTCACACACACACACATATATATACACACAGTCAAACACACACGCGCACAAACACACACCCCCGCACGAACACACTCACTACGGGGCATACCTGTAGAGAAAAGGCTCTGAGCGCCGGGATGGGGATGAGGGCTGCCATGAAGAATGCTGTGACGTTACTGATGGAGGTGAGGGCTACGCTGGCCCCTGTCCTCTTCAGACATTCCCCCGTACGGTCCTGACATAGACAGAGAGAGGCAGATGAAAGGAAAAGCAATGAAACTCAACTCGTTTGATCCGATTTTAGCCAAAGGCAAATGTGTAATACTTGAGATTATGTCCAATTATCATAATACTGATGTGACTGACAGTGATTGCAATGTTTCTTGACGCCCTCAAGGACTTAGATAATCCACCTGGGCCTGTCTACGTCTGTCTGACAAGTGAGGGAAAGAGGAGAAAGCGCAAAATAACCCGTTGCCTCTCAAAACAAATCAATTTTTAGTGAAATCGTAGCTGCTGAACAACCTGTTTTTACTATTTTATTGTGCAGCGATAAGTGCGCACACACCCCTGGATGGTTTGACTGCAATTGTATGATGATTTGAGGACGTGCAGGACCACACAGGGAGTGTTTGCAAGAGTGTGCATCTCTGTGTGTTTGTGTTTGTGTGTGTGTGTGTGTGTGTGTGTGTGTGTGTGTGTCAGACAGGAGAGATCAGGTTCAGCTCTGTTTAGTTTTCATCTCAGCCACACAAAGGAAGCTGGGGGATGAGGGAGGCATAGAGACAAGGGCTAGAAGGGGAGAGAAACAGGGGAAAACAAAAACAAGCAAATACATGCCTGTGCTTTCCCCCTCTGGAGATGAAAAGCCATCCCGCTCCACGAAAATACACACACGATTACACACACACACACACACACACACACACACACACACACACATACCCATGTGATGTAGAAATTTTCACTTTATTTACACTGTTCTGTATGTGCCTTGATCTGCTTGTGAGGAAAATGTCTGTGCTACAGCGCATCAAACGACATTATACACATTTGACAAGTATTTCAGAACCACTCCAGAGCATTAATTTAAGCCAGTGACTCAATATTTATAAGTGTGATAAGTGTGATGGATGCGATAAAGACAAAATCTGAAAGTCAGGTTGTTAGCTTAGATATTACCTAAAACTGTACAATCAAACAAAAAATCCACAACAAAAGCTGTCCAGTGCCTCGAGATAACTTCTGTTGTGAATTGGCACTATATAAATAAAATTTGACTTGACTTGACTTGAAAAGCTTTGAGGACAAATGCAAAATATGGTGTTAAACGCAAAAACAGAATTTATTATCAAATACAGACTGCAACTACAACTGCTGTTTTCAAAAAAAGGAACACATTTAATGTGGAGATTAGATAGGCGGGTGTGTGTGTGTGTGTGGCACATGGGTTGTTTGATGCTACATCACAGGCACAGACAGGCTTTCACACATTCCTCTATAGAGGAGATAAGATAGCAAAGGGGTAGGAACAGGGTGAGCGAGAACGGGCGAGTGTTGATGTTTGCCTCACCTCGAACGGGATCCTCTTGTTCTGTCCGGTCTCACTGAAGGCATGAGCAAGGAGGAAGACATCATCTACTCCAACTCCCAGAGCCAAGAAGGGTAGCACCTGCAGCGCGCACACACACACACACACACACAAACTTCATCAGCTTCACACGTTTTAGTTTTTGCTTTTTGAACTGTAGAGCTCTGAACACTGTAAATAACCACAGACAATTTTTCAGATCCTGTATAATCAAGGGTAGAAGGGTGTCAATGATCAAACATATTATCTCATGTAATCTCATTACACTATACAATGATTTTCAGTGTCTTTTTTGACTGTGAGTCAGTAGATACTGACCTTTATAAACTGACAGACCAAAGACCGGCCCTTGGCATTGTATGCGAGTTACCTGTGTAGTGGCAGCATTGAAGGAGATGCCCAGGAGAGAGCAGAGGCCCAGGCCAGCTGCCACAGACAGCGTAACCAGCAGGACACCCGCCAGTCCCACAGCCCCCTGAGACTTGGCACAGTCCCACCGCAGCATGGTCAGACACGCGTAGGCCAGCTGCCAACAGCAAACACATAAATGAAATTATTAATCAACTTGTCGCACGTGTGAGTCGATCGTTAAATCTCTTCCCTCCTCTTTTCATTGACGACTTCTTTCTCCGTTCTTACCATAAGGAGGTATCCACTGGCCACACGGATGACGCTGATGTCGGAGAAAGATTTGAGAATATCTTCCAGGGTGGTGGTGGTGAAAGACAAGACTTTCTGGGATGAATTTGCTGACACACTCTGCAGCACCGCCTAGAGAGAGAGAGAGAGAGACAGAACAGAAACAAGTAGATGAAAGAAGAAGAAAGAAAACCCTCTGATGATGAGGTGAGAGCCACCTACAAAGCAAGTAACTGAAACTGCCTTATTGGTGCAATCTGTGAGTGAAGAATAAGACTTGTTTGGAATCTGGATTAAAATCAATTAGAATATATCAAAGTGATGATAACATAAGTGAAAATCACTGAAGTAAAGAACCAAAACATGACTTATTTGAACAAGTCTGCATATAACTAAATAAAATACTTCCCGCAAATACGTACATCTGCACAGGAGTGCATTTACTCTCCCACAGTGCAGCAGCGAGAGCAGCAGCAGCTCAGTGAAAGTTCAAGTTCAGTTTTAATGACCACTCAGCCATGACTCCCTGTTTTAAATTGTCAGATATTGTGTTCATTCATAATGAGCTACAGCTTTTTCTAGGAGGTTTGTTTTTAAACTAAATCAGCACTGCTCTCTACGCAATAAAGTCTAATAAAACTTTTTCCTCCTCATGACATTCTTCCCTTGATATAACAGCACAAATTTGCACCAATTCTCCATGCATAATAGACCCTTGCAAACTGCCTGTTTTCCAGTAGAATATGCATTTAAAACCTTTAAACTTATTCTAATTTTTCCCTCTATTTACATGGTCTTCCCTTAAATGTGTAATCCTCAAGGTATGTCACTGATTCAGTACAAGTTGCACCTCAGATGACAGTGCTTCCAGTCTGTTTTCTTCCAGCCTGTTTGATAAATAACATGTAATATACAGTACAGCGTGTCTCCAGGTTAAACAAAGACAAATCGCAGCCCTGAATGATGAGCTCTGCCTCTGTTCTAGGAGGTATTTGGGAGAATCTGCACAGTACCATGACCCATCCTTTCCCTCTCTCACTATCTCAGGGCAGACAGATGGCTTCAACATTGAACTGTAGTTACTGCTCAGTGGGGAGTGATGCTGGCTGACACACATTAGGAAGCACGCACTAGATCACACACACACTCGCACCCATGTGTGAACTTGCACATGTGTCAAGCACATACTGATATTCGTGCACATGCTATTCTTGCAGACACACCTAACCATGCATAATACACACCACAAACACACACACACATGGACAGAGAGTAACACAATTTGGCATCTTTGACTTCTTTTATGATTGCCATTGATAAAAACACTGTAATTGAATAAATGATCACACCTCTTTTTTTTTTGGTGATTCCAGAGCCCCCGAGATGAATGGTGCACATGCACACACTTGTATACACACGCACACACACACACACACACACACACACACACAAGGTCACACCATGTCGAACAGAGGTTGGGGCCCCCAAAACAAAGACCAGATGATGTCACACATGAGCCACCAATGGGGCCACAGCTGGGAAAGCAATTGTGTGTGAACTTTTGAGCGTGTTTGCATGTGTGTTTGTGCGTGAGTACGTGAAAGAGAGAGAGAGAGCACAAGAGAGAGAAGAGAGAAGAGAGAGAGAGATATCCAGCACTCCCTTAATGTATTCCAGACATGCTCTCCCTGTTGCTCTATTGCTCCTCTCTACTGAGCAGTGAGAGGGAAGCTTTAGCCCTTTACCACACACCAACAGTGGTTCTAGTATCTATCAGGGGCCCGGGCTTTGGATGGGGCCTTTCCATGTTCACCTGTATCCGGCCAGTGATTTACAATGTGGTTGTAGAGGATTTAGGGTAGATTTCTTTTCCCTTTTCTCTTTCCTTGCCCTATTTTCTGAATCTCTCTCTCTCTTTTTCTCTCTCTCTCATTTCAGAGTGCTTTGGCCCTTACCTCAGAGTATCTCCTCTGCCAGGCTTCCAGTATAGCTGCAGCTTTCTCTTCATTCCAGTTGATGTGGGAAACCTCCTCGTAGCCCCGAAAGTGCTCAAACATCTGCTTGGGAGTCATCAGCTGGAACATGGTCTGCAGGGCCTGGGCACTGGAAATAAGGGAAGGAGGGAGGGCAGCAGGCATGAGCGGGAGGAAAAGATGGAAAGGATGAAAGACGGAGAACAAAAAGGAGGAGGTCAATGAGGCGCGAGCCTTCACTGTCAACATCAAGTTTACACGGTAACATCAACAAGGCAATGAGCTGGCTTTCTGGATTGTGCAAAGAACATCAAAGAGGGTTTAAACTTGCATTTTGAAACGCGTGAGACCCGCCAATTAGTATTTTTGTTTTGATTCCCATCACCAGCTTGCACAAAAAGCTTTGAGTTATTTGAACTAAGCCCATAGATGAGGGAAAAAGCAATCTTTGAACACTTGTGGATTGGTTGTTTTTTAAAATATCCAGGTCCATCAGGAACACCAAGCCAACGGGGAGATGAGAGAAGCAGAGCAGATGGAATAATCCCAGAAACGCATCAACTAAAAAGGAAGAAACTTGAAATTTGCTTAATTTCTAAACCAGACATCCCAGAGCAGAGAGGGTGCTAATTTAACCCGTAGGGGGGGCATCAAAACCACAGCGCCTGGAGCACATTGGATAATAGTCATCATAAACAATGCTGTGTTAAGCACACCTGCTGCTTAGGCATAACACTGTTTCATCTGATTTGACTGTAGAGCCAAGAAATACAGATGCCCACAGCCATGAGACGTGCTGATTTTGCCACACACTGCACAGTACAAACATCCACTTGTTAAAAATCTTCATACTATGGCTACAAATAACTATTGTTCCCACTTCAAATGTCCATAACAACTGTTCAGAGCCCAAAGTAACATGTTTAAAATGCTTGTTTAACACAACCAAGAGTAAAAAGACCAAAGATGTGTCATTTACAAAGCTATAAAACATAAAAAGTATTAATCCTCACTTCAGGTTTGTAAGTGATTTATATTATCAACACTGTTGGTCATGTATTTTCTGTTTACCTAGACATGTTGATCTTACATTTCCCTACTCACTGACCTGCTATTACAATCATCATCAATAGCATAATGATAACTGCAACCTCATACTCTCATTTCACCTTCTTAACATCTGGTCATGTACCTAGCAGGTAAGCTGAGCTAGCATTGCTGCTAATATTCCTAGCACTGATCCCTATAGAAATGTATAGTACAAGCCAGTGTTCTCCTCATGGATGGTTACAGCACTGAGCCAAGATTCATTAAAAATGTACACCCAGATGTTTTTTAATGGGAAAGGCACAAAGGATTTATATTCTTTTTTAAATATTGACCGAATCTGATAGTGACAGAGGAAGTACCAGATTCCATAAAGTGGGCATCCGATCCCAATCTGCGAGGTTCCTGATCATGTTTGGACAAATTTTCGAAGGGCCATGGTATCTAGTGTAATGAGGAATGCACAGTCTTAGAGTACATATTAGGAAGGTAATTGAGCAATACAACGAGACATTAACAAATGACTGGACTAGAGTGCAACTTAAGAACAGCAGTCGAGTCAGTCTATGTGTTTTAAAATTTTATGAACGGAGCAGACATTAGCTAGTCGTTCTCTTTATGAATGTGATCTCTGTAATATGGTGATAATCACAGTAATGGTGGCAGTTAGTAAACAAGATGTAGAAATTTAGTGCCAGCAGTAACAGCCCAGTGGACAGAGCAGCTAAACCACACATACACACACACAAACAAACACACACAACACACACACACAGAGGCAGGCAGGCACGCACAGACACCCTAATGACCCAACCTTGCCAGGAAAAAACACGACCACAAAACAACGCACCCCACTGTACTCTGTGACCAGTATGTGTGTGTGTGTGTGTGTGTGTGTGTGTGTGTGTGTGTGTGTGTGTGTGCGTGTGTGAGTTTGCCTTTGTGTGTACATGCATGTCCATGCACCATCCAACTGCAGTTTAGCATTAAAATAAGTGGGCCATTACCAAAATGTTGGATAATTTGAGCAGCTTTCCCTTGTTAAAGGAAGCTTCTTATTGCCTAATTAAATGTGTGTATTTTATGTTTTGTATTTACATAAAAATCATGTATAATACAATAATTGACTGAATGTAATGTGTTCTGTTATAGGAGGGCATACAGCTCATTGCACACATAAAACTGCACATATTATATATCCTTAGGTATACCACATAATCTATAAGCTTTGTCTTGGTGCTTGTGCTGGAATTAAGATCATGTACTTCAAATCGCTGTATATTTGGACAAACTAGCCAGGCAATAGATCACTCTGTGCACATGTGTGAGTGTGTGTATGAGTGGGCAGTGTCCAAGCAGAGCAGCCAGAGCTGAGCAGGAACAGCTGGAGCTCTAAGATTTCACTGGAATCTGCTAATGACTGCAAGATTTACAGCACACGGCGCACACGCACGCATGCATGCGCCGTTTCGGAGAGCATAAAAGAACAAAAAACACACTCTTTCCAGAATAAGCGCTGCAGTGATCACAGCAGTGTTTATGAGGGTGTGTATGTGTAAGTGTGGGTAAGTTACCTGAGCAGGGGTCCACTGCCGTTCTTGGTGGTCCCTCCTACGATCAGTTCCTCCTGCCAGTGCATGTACTTCCTGGACAGACCATGGCAACCGCCACTCAGGGCCCGCGCCACATCGAATGGCTGGTGTGATAAAAGTAAAATGCGATAAACCTATACATTTTGCATACCTAAGCAGGTATTTTGAGCCAAAAGCTGGAGCCTACATGTGTGCCCACCTTAGTTGAGTTCTTATTGGGTGCGGTGAGGGGACAGTCGGGGTCGGAAGGGTTCAGACAGGGTCTATCCATGTAGCCGTGTCCGACGTCTGCCTTTTCCAACATGTCCTCGAAGGCTTCCACGGGGAAATTGGCCCTTCGCAAGTCCTCAAGGAATTCCTTAGGGTCAAAATTGGTCCACTGCAGAGGGTCTTTACCTCTGCAAAGTTAAAAGTAAACCATAACTTAAACTGTGCTTATTTTAGTCCAAGGATTTGGACTAGCAAGTTTATTGGTACTTTTAGCCATCATTCCTGCCAAAGTGAACTCATAACTTATTGCTCAAGCTGTCCACTGTAAACATCTATCACAAATTACAGCTGGTTCAACTTTGACCTACCAAACTAACCTATGTATTATTACTAACATTTTGATTGTGCTCACTTTCAGTTTTACCTCTAAATAGTGATTTAGGTAATCTGGCTTACTGATGACGTATTTACTACCTGTCTGGTTGAGTGCTTGTGATTCTTAACCAGTTGGACCTAAACTGTGAAAATAAACTGGAAGTTTCCTTTAAAAGCAAACACACTAGATAAACAGCTTAACTGAATCTAATTAACAGATGAATCTTCAGTACAGTATGTGCTGTGTTTGTTGTTCATAGACAAGTACAATTCCTTTGCCGATTCCAGATATTGTTAGGTCTGCAGGACACTTGTTTTATTAGACACTCCAGTTGATAACAGAATTGTCCAAACAGTCCTGTATCTGAGAGCAGAAAATAATCTATTTCTTGCAAGGTGGCAAAAAGCAGAGACTGATTCCCATCGTGCAATGGCACAGTACTGAATTCCTGCTCCAAACCATTCCTCGTCCCTCTATGCTCTCTATGCCTCACACATTCCAATTCTCTGAATCTCTCTCTCTCTGTCATTCAGACTACATTGTATGTGCTTAACCAGGCTTGGGTTATTATTCCCAGCCTCCCAACCAGAACATAGTAAAAACCTTATTTACCATCAGAGACCAATGGCCAACGCACACACATTCACACACTCTGATGACAGAGACTCAAGCTGATACACATTCACACACTGACAAAACACACGTATGCACTGGTGGCAGTGGCGCACACTATGTGCATGCACATACACATGCAGAGGTAAAGGTCTGCTGAGTATTACTGTAGCAGCAGGCCATTAGCAACAGAAGGGCCAGACAATGGTGTGAGGCCCAGGGCTGGAGAGAAACTATCGCCAGCGATACGCATGCCAGCAACCACTACAATAGAGCCTTCAGAGGGGACGAGTCCAGGACACACACACACACACACACACACACACGTACACACACACTCTTGTTCCTCTGTGGTGTCTCTTTGGATGGGTTGAGCGTGTTTGGGCAGCCTCTACTAAAGGGGTAAAAACAAGATCTACAGATCCAGATCTCCTCCTCCTCTCTCCGTCTTGAAAACAATCTGAACACACTGATACTGTTACCATATACACTCACTTCCATAACCAGCACTCATGAGCTCAGCGTTCAAGATCTTATTGTCCCCACACATCATTTTAATCAGTTTGCCAACAGGCCTCATGATGAGGAAAGTCATCTATGTGCCTAATTAGGATTTTTTTTTTAAAAAGCAATTCATCATTTGACTTGATGTTGCCTGTGAGAGACTGGTCAATCTAATGATATGCTGTGTTGGCATGTTGTGATTGTGCTGACACATCATAAAAAACAGATTCTGCCTACTAAAAAAGGAGTTTTGCGTACTTACGGGAGATAGACCATTCCAGACTGGAGCTTGGCTCCTTCCCAGAAACAGTCCAAGGGGGTGATGATGAGGCAGGGATGTAGCTTTTCTATGATCTAATTGGATAAACACATGTGCACACATACACATACACACACACACACGCATACGGTAAAAGAGACACAAATTGACAGCAGGAAGTGGATATGGGAAAACCCAGCAGATACAAAATAGACAGAAAAATACAAAAATTTAAAAGGCATATTCAACCTTTTGCATCTTACCTGATCCATATAATGAGTTTCTGTGACTAATTCTCCTGATTTGTAGCATAAGTGTTCTAATTTCCATTGTCTGAAAAGGAAAACAAAGGAGTTTCTGTTTAGCTTTTGTCATGCCCATATAACACCCAGAGCCCCTCAGGCTAGTTTGATTAAAGAATGATAATAAATGGTTATAAATCTTCTGTCATGAGGTACTACTAGCCAAAACATGCCTGAATACAGATATAGAGTTTATACATCTGTATATACTGTATACATGAACAAAGATGACATGAACAAAATATTAGATAGCTGATTATACAGTGGAATGTAATTAGATCAAACCACAAGTACAACTCAAATATGACCACAGTTGTCTCTTTTGCCCAATGTAAATAGAAAATTAACATTATAAGCTTCACACATTCATTGCAGGCTTCTATTTGATTTGCAAATTTGCAATTTTGATTGAACTGATTTGAACTGTCCAGAACCAGAAAATGTGCTGCTTAAATACAGCCAGACAACAGTTGAAGCCACTTCACCTGTTATAAAGGTAAACATGAACTCTGCTGGCTCGGATAGCTGAATCCAGGTGCTGCAGGAGTGCCTCCACTGTTAGTACGTTGGCTCCCTCCTCCCGCGGCGTCTGGATCATCAGCTGAGGGTTAAACATGGCCTCCTCGCCTATCTTTTGTCGCGTGTACTTCAGTTCCTGGTTTACACGCCCACCAACTGGACAAAGAGGAGCAAATGTGTTAAAACTCACATGTCTGAACCCTCTGTGCAAATATCTAAACATACTCTTGTTGCATGTAAATGTTATTCAGCACATTTAAGGCTCATCATTTTATTTTGTTCATTTTTAGCATAGGTGCCCATGCACCTAAAAGTTGTGTTTCCACTACAAGAAGGAAGTGATTACCACAGTTTGCAGCATGTTTGATTTAAATACTTAACTTTTAGTTTAGCTCATCTGACAAAAAGAGAGACAGAGCTGATGGACACACATATCAACTTATTTCCACTGTGGTCCTTGATGTAAAGATAGCATTGATACATGCATATGGATGGTCTAGGCAACATCATATTACCATCAAATCCAAAGAACAAATACAAATATTAACCTTTCTAAACTAAATGTCTAATATATTTTTTTAATTATTAAAAATAATGAGCCCTAAACACAGTATACTGCAGGTACAAATATCTTTTCAACACTTACAGAAGGTAAGCTGTACCACTCACACACACACACACACACATACACACAGGCAGCATCATGTGCTAAAACAGCTGTGACTCAAGCAGTGATCCTCTGTTCTTCCTGCAAAGCAAAACCCAAATCACCCTGGCCACGGCATTATCAGACTTGTATCTCACACAAAAGCACTTTGCTTACAGTGAGCTTGTACCAGTGCAATGCCAAACATCCTAACTCCTTTGAATCCAGAGGAGTAACATCACTCCCAACAAATCCACATTTTGCACAGTGTTTCTACTCAAATTTGCTAACAAGTCAGCAGCGCCACACCACATTGACTGCATATGTGTGTGACAGTCTGTGTGTGTGTCTTTGATAATGAAAGAGAGAGGCTCTCCTCCAGGCTTTGCTCCCAGTATCGTGGTGGGACTAAGCCCTGTGCGTGCGCTCTGAGCTCTCAGCTAGCCCAAGCCCTACAAAAGCAGCCTTTCAGGCCCTTTAGCTGCCCTGCTCCACCCTAGGACAGCCAAGGCAAGTCTGGCAAAGTCTGTCTCAGAAACACGCACACACTCACACAACAACAAATGCAAGCAATTGCAGTCATGCAAGCACGGGCAAATCAAACGAATGAATAACAAAAAAGTAGCTAAAGCTATAAAAAAAGTATGTTTTTTTGCATGCTTCACAGTCAATTCAGCCTGAGATTGTTGCCTGCATGTGCATCTCTCAGTTTAGTGTGTCTGTGTCTGATTAACAAGCAGAGGATTTGACCTCTTCCATCAGCAGTGACTGAACGCTCAGTGAAAGCTCAGGGCAATTTACAGTCCTCTTGTTCACTCACACACACACACACACACCACACACACACACAGAACATGAAAAATGCCCAGTGAGAGAGCCAACTGTGTGAAAAATCTGAAACATTTTATTATGCCTTAATCCAATTTAACAATTCCGTTCGATCCATGCAACAGCAGGCATATATTGAATATTTTCAGCCCATTGTAATGGCATTAAAGTCGAACATAAGCATGCCTGTTCTGCTGGGCTGGACCACCCAGTCAGACCAATGGAACAGGGAGGGAGGGGGCCATGTCTTGGGGCATTAGGAAAACACACTTGATTTCTTTTTTTCTGGACCCAAACAGCATTCCCATCTGATCCTGTCTGAAGGCATGTTTATAATACTCATCATTAATAGCAGGCCTAGGCTAACTGAAGCGACATGCTTTCCACTGCTAGGCCAGCTACACATCTACGTTACACCAGCCCTCCCTTCAAAAGAGCATGCATGGAACTGATTTAGATCCGATGCACGCTGACAGTGCACTAACAACTCGACTTGTCTGGTACACTAAACGCTCAAAGGCGAAAGCTAGCCCCGAGGCTTAGTTTAATTGCGATGCCAAGAGGAAAAATGGGAACACAGGTACGGAGAAAGAGGTGCATCCATTTTCAGTACATGTGTGAGGAGATGAAGAAAGGTGTGATTGAAAAAAGATGGGAGGGTCGCGTTTTGAAAGAACTCACTGTCTGTTCTGAATACTCTCCAAGTTGTGGACTGCCACCCAAAGACCTTGAGTTTGCAGCAAGCAGCAAGGAATGGGACAAGTCAAAGGAATGCACTGGCTCTCCTACAGGAAACAGCACATTACGGCCTCAGGCTTAGAGAATTCCACACTTCACGAGGTTACAGCGTTTTGGGGTCAACACTCACACAGCCTCAGGGTGAAATTAACACCCCAGCTGGACCAAGAAAATATGCGCAAGTGTAGGTGTGCGCGCACTGGTGTAAATGCGAGCGTGTGCGCATCAGTGTGTGTGTACACACAGCTGTGTTTCTTCAAATGACACATATTCCCATATTCCTTCTCCTAAGAAAACTGGCTGACCCCAACATGTGTTGATATCTTGAAGGTGTCCTGCTCCAGGCTCAGCTGCTGTGACCTAAAACAAAGTGTCACTGGCTTTAAAATACTTCCCATACCAGCTCCATTTCTAGCTCGGTCAGTCACCCTCTCTTCCTTAATCTATCGGTCCTGCATCACTCAACAAATTCACTTTGATGGTTGATTGTTGGTTATTCATTCAGACTATGCCCATCTGATGTTTCCAGAGCTCTAAGTGAGGCCTTAAATGTGCTCAGCTGCTCTGATCAACAGCCAAAAAAAAAAAAAAGACTTGAATTTGAACTCCAGGTTGGACAAAACAAAACAAGGAGTTTGAATATGTCAATTTGGACTGTGGGTACTTCAGAGCCAGAATTTATTGTTATTTTCTGATGTATTATAGACCAAACAATTGATGAGAGAAGCATGGCTTAATCAATAACGGAAATGTGTGTTATATGAAGCCCTAAATCAATTAATTGATTTTGATTGATCATATCAACACTACCTTGCCTAGCGATCTCGGTCATCTCATCCATACAATTCTGAGGAGTTAATGTGCACTGTCACCTGTGTATGTGTGTTATTTCTATATAAGTGTGTTACAACGCCTGTGAGAAGAGAAGAGAAGAGAAGAGAAGAGAAGAGAAGAGAAGAGAAGAGAAGAGAAGAGAAGAGAAGCTGGCCTATGTGTGTCAATGTGTTGGAGCCCTCAGTGTGGGTATTCAGCGTGTTGCATAACATTAACCCCTGGTCCCCCCTATTCTCAAAGTAGGGGAATGGGGGGCGGGTGGGGACGAAGGGAGAGAAAGTAGGTTTCTAAGGAACTGACATCATCCGCTCCCCCACCCAAACCACCCTCCCACCCCCGCTCCCTCCATTCAATTCTGAACCCCCACCCCCCACCCCCTTCCTTTTTATACTCTCATTTTCTCTCTCTTTGCTCTATTCAGCTCTACTCCGTGATTGGCCAGATCATGATGGCAATCAGCCCGGCCCCTCTGTAAAAGCCACGCCACACCACCCCACCCCACCCCACCCCCCTCTTCCCCGCGCCAACTTTCTCTCCTTTCCATGCAACACACAACAACAGCAGAGCCCCACCCCCCTGCACATCTCTTGCGCCTGACAACGGAAGCATCTCGCACTTTCAAGGAAAACACGCAGCCACCAGCGGCAAACAACTCTTACAACCCTCGAGTGTGCTGCTGGTATGAAAACACACACATACACACCTTGCTCGTACTATACATACAAACATCACACCTCCGACTGACAGTAAGAGGCAGAACAATCTCTGCCTTTGCAGATATACTGACAAACAATTCCATAGCTAATATTTCTTTCTTTAGTATCTCTCTCTTTTCAGCAGACCTAGAATCAGTTTGAAGGCCCTGTGATTTTTACCACTATTAACAGAGGTCTGATATAATATCTGACCTTCTTACAAGAAGCTTAAGAGATCATTTATGTATCTGCGGGAGCTCATGTGTGCATACATCAATATACTGTACATACGTGCGTGTGGCTAAACACATCTTTGTGTGTGTATATGTGTGTGCCTGTGTGTGTGTGTGCAGAGAAAGGATTAGCTGGATTAGGCCCCCTCTCAGCAGGGACCTCCTGTGGTGAGGAGGAAGCCCCCCCCCCCAAAAAAAAACCAGGTCATCTCTCTGCCACCAAGTCTTACAGCGACCTCCCATACCCTGCGTCCCCTATACCGCGAGAGGACCAAAGAGCACCTACAACAAGGGTGCGATCTGGAAAACCGTTGCCAAAATCTGCCTTAAACTACCTCTGAAAAGATGTTTTAACAAAGTCAAAATGTGAAAAACACATGGGGTTTTTTGTTGTTGCTTGTTTGTTTTTTTGCATGCAGGACACACATTATAGACGAGAATTTTGTCAGATTTATACAACAGGATGGATTAAAAGGAATAGGGGATGTGACACCTGTTACATGAGATGTCACTTGTCTGAAAAATCTACATATGCTGCATTGTTGCATGACTGTTTTCAGATAAGGTAGTCGTTAATGTACAAATGTCATCATCTTCTTGTACAGTATAAGCTGAAATAAAGGATTTCATATGGAAAATCAGACACAGATGAAGTTTCACGACAAATGTACAGAGGGAAAATGACAGACACATTTGCTTTATTATAAATCCAAGTTGCATGACTCTCTCTGTCACACATATATATATCACGTATATTCAAACAGGAGATTCAATATCGAGGAAAGCTTAAGGAACAGCTGCTTGTACTAGGACTAATTTTCAACTTGATTTAGAAATGAAAGAAGAACTCATAGGAGATATACTGTAGATGCATCAAACGTCTCTCGTCTGATCTTGCAAGGGCTCTAGCCGTCCAGGTAGTCCCCCACCTCACATCAGCACCATCTCCTTCCTGTTCCATCTCCTTCTCAGCTGCCACTGCCAATCACCTGACAGAGCTTTGATCACTGAGAAGAACCCACCTGTTGCCTCTCTCCTCCATTGTTCATCTGCTTTCTACCTTCTACCATCTGCCGCCACCCTGTGCCTGTCCCTCCCTCCGTCTTTGTTTCATGGATTTTCCTGCCAAGTAAATATCTGCTGCTTCATATTATCGCTGCCACATCTTGATAGACCCATTCAAAAACTCTGGGTAAATGTCAACAATTCTCTTGACACGGGGCATTGCATAAGGTAATGAGAACTGATTATACTGTGAAGATGTGATGTGTATATCAATTCTAACTATGATCCAAAACAGCGAGGTAACAAAATTCAGTGTGCCACAGTTTCCTGTCAAAGTAAAAACTTTTGAAAGGAACAATCAGACTAAATTGTTTACAGGATCTGTCTTATGACTTGGTTTTATTTAATCATTGAGTATCATGAGCAGGCTTTTCTGGAATCAGGATAATATCTCAAGCCTTTTATCGTATGCTGGACTGCATTAGTAGAACAGCAAATCCGGGACTTCATCATCAACATCCACTTTTCTTTTCCTCCTCTACCAGAACCACAAAAGCCTTGCAAAATCCTGCAACAACGAGTTAGTCAGCTTGTCCTTTGGCATATCCAACCTGATTCCACCTTATTCTCTTTTGTGTATAAAGGTGACTTGCATTCTCTTTCTGTTGTAGCAGTAGTAGCAAGAGCTCCACTCAACAGTAACAGTTGAAGTCGTCATGGTAGCAGCATGCACATCAGTATACAGTACATTGCAGTAATAGTAGTTTTGAATGTGGGTTCTGCAATGCAGGTGTGGCACACAGCCACAAATATGTGATGAAAGGCCTCACTGAGGGCCAAGACCCTATCTGACCCACGGTGAGCCCCCTTCGCTCTCTCCCTCTCTCTCCCCTTTGCTCTCTCTTTCCCTCTCTCCTTTCAGCGTTAAAATAGGAGGGGTTCTGCCACATGGAGGAAGGGTAAAACAGGCAGGTAGATAGTGGGTGACTGTGGAGGAAAGGCGGGGGTGGGGGTGACAGAAAAGGAAAAGAGAGCGAAAGAAAATGACAAGAAATGGAGAGTGGAAGTGCTCTGACGTGCAGCTGTAGCTGGTTGTCTCCTCATGCAGCCCCACACCCCCGAGCACCGCCGACCCCTGACACAAATGTGACACCCCAGCTGCCCCCCCCACCCCAACACCCCACCCAACCCCACACCCCCTTGCTCTCCTCGAACCTCACACCAATACCACCAACCCCTCACTCCCCTCAACTCCGGCATTACCATATGTATGGCTCCCCTCGCCCCTGATTATGCTAATCACCTGTCCAGCCCCTGCAGCCCCTAAAATGGGTGTATTTAGCAGTCGGCTGGCTCCCAATGCAGCTTCCCCTGGGCCCGAGGTGTACATTCACACACTCCTCAATGGGCAGATTCTTCCACGTTGCTGCCTTCATTCAGGTCCCACTCTACCCTCCCAACCCCCTATCCCCTTAAAAAAAATCCTATTCAATGCCAATGGCTTCACAGAGCAATGGAAAGAGTAGTAGGGGAAGAAAATGCTGACAGAAAGTCTGTGTTTGTTGCATGTGTGCAGTGGTTGTGGATTAATTATGAATACCCAAGGTGTCGAGCAAATGATGTATTAATTATAATAGCGACCTGTGCAAGACTTGATGCTATTGTCATTGTAAGTGATATGAAAGTGTTAGAAAATCTCCAGAGTTAGAAGATCCTTGTTTTGTTAAGCAAAATAAGGGACATTAAAAAATAATTAGAAAAAACAAGAATCTTTCTGCAGCTCTTCCACCAACTCCAGCTGTGTTGGGGGAAAATAAATCTCATCCTATATGTCCTGTCAGTGCCTGTCGAATTCAAGCCAGGTGAGCCTTTCCCCCTGCTGTATTTACTGCCCTGTGATTGGCCCGCAGCCCAGCCATAACAGACCGTGACATGAGCCTGAGTAGCCAATCTCGACCAGCCATCTTTCTGTCATTTCCTGGAAAGATGTCCCATGATTTCAGGTATGCCAGAATCACACATTCCAAAGCGTGGAATAGAATACACAGAGACAGAGAGAGCGTGAATGGAGGAAAGCCAGAGTTACAAAAATAAATTGGATGTCTTTTGAAGGTACTTCCTTCGTGCATGGAATTTTTTTTATCTGTGTACTCATAATTGTAGGCTCTCCAGGGCTGGGTATAATTTGACAATTATCAGTATCAGTGCCAATACCAAGACTTTACTTTTTCCAATACTTAGCCTGAGGATTATACACATGTCTGAAGACTTTTTTCATTCAGCAAAATACTTAAAACTCCTACATGAATCAGTGTTAAAGCCTGCATAAAAAGGTTTTTGGCCACTTGGGGGCATTGTAGTAAGTTGTAAACACAACATTTACATGTTATCACCTCATAAAGTTAATATGTCTAATATGTTAGCAAACAGCTACCTATTTACACTGGAGGCTGACCTGTAAGAAGGTATTCAGACCAAAATTGGGGGGTGGGTGGGTGGGTTGCTTCAAGTACCAGTGAGACATGAAATACGATCCACAAAATCCAGTTTGAGTAACAGATGAGTGGATTTTAAGGTTTCTCAGATACCGAAACACTGCACAACGGTTTATGACACTATTAGACAAGATTAAATGTTAAAAGTAATGTGGAATTGCACATTATGTCGTGCCTTGCTTGACGACCCTGTGCTTGTTCACAAGAATCCCCTAAATTGAGTTGCTATGTTGCCGCACAGGCAACACAGCAACTCATGAGGAATATCTGTTTCTTGATGGATGCTGCACTATGTTCACTAGCTATTCACTAACTTTGTCTACCTGCTGTTTGGTGCTGGACAGGTAGCATACAGTGGTTTTTAATCAGAACTTGATTGCTGAAAAAACCTGCCTATTCCAGCCAAAAACGACGCTGATGAGAACAGTCAGAATAACCCAACAAGAGTAAAGCTGCAGGGTGAAAAACACAAAACAGTGAAGGAAAAAAAAGACACTAAAATGGATTGGACCTTTCAAAACTATATCTGACTTAACACTAGACAAAGGTGTAAAATGTCTAAACAGAAATTCAGGGAGACAATGCCAGAAAAAAAGTGACACACATCAAGCCTCGCTGCCCTTATTAACACAACAGCCTGTGGCGTCAGGTCACAAGTGTTTCCCTTGTCCTAATGCTTCAACTAGACTTCCTAGACTATTTCACTCTGAGGCATACTGACTCAATCTGAAGCTCCAAACCTCTCAATCATTTGCGAGAGGAAATGTTTTATATCTCTGTATCTTTATGCCTTGCGTGTTCATGTGTGGTACTGCTGAAATTGCTGTTACTGCCAAATTCTATGACGTTGTGCTGTAGGAATTGCAATGAACTATACTGCTACGTACGTAACCCATGTGTGCCAGAGGGGCTTAAAAAATTCCAAAAACACACACACACACACACACAGGGAGTTTGGAGATGTTTATAGTATGTTCACATGAAAAATTCGCTGTGCTACAGTCTGAGAAGCATCAATCCACACCCCAATCTCTCTCCTGGTGTACGGTAGGCACTGCAGCCAAAACACAAACACACTACCGCTACTATACTCCTGCTTCTTCCCTTGCTCCGTCTCCCCCCTTTAACACACACACATACTCTCTCTCTCCCTCCGCTGTTTTGTACTTTCTCCACCCCTCTGGCAGTCAGCGCTGTGAGGGAGGGAAGAGAGGAAAGGGGAAGAGGGAGGGAGGGAGGGATTGGAGGAGAGGGGAAGGGAGGGAAGGAGGGAGGCCAGACCACCCTGCTCTCATGGCAGGGCTGAGTGTTTACATTGCCGTGGCTCACTCTGTAATACATCTGGCATTCTGAGGCCACTCTCTCCAGCCAGGGACGGGGGAGTGGTGGTGGAGGGGAGGGGGGGTGGGGGGCGGGGGGGGGGTGGGGGGGGTGCTCGGGTAAAGAGAGAGACCTTTCTGGCAGAGGGGAAAAGAGAGGAATAGAAGAGAGAGAGTGAGAGAACGAGGTAGGAGAGGGGGAGGGTAATTCTCTCCACAGTCTCCTGTGGTTGGTCATTCGCAGGGCTCTGGTTTTTGAATAAGAGCGCCTGAAAGAATGCAAAATGTAAACAGAGAGCTTGGAGGCATCTCAGGATGTCGTTTGTGAATGGGAGCGCGTTCGGCCCCGAGAGTGCGCACACACACACACACGGACACACACAGCACAGTTAACGAGCAAATTTTGAAAAAGTTATTTCACATTTACGTTTGCCAGGTAGAGCTAATATACACAAAACTGCTTTCAAATGAGGGAGAGCTAGCTTGAGAAAACAGCGCTGCAAGTCTGTGTACAGTACCAGAGGCGCAATGTTTCCCTACACTAAATCCCTCACCAGCTAGCCTGCACTTTTCATCAACTCATAAAGTTTAACACAACACGCTGGAATGTTATTCCTTCTACAGAGGTTTAATCCTGTTTGTAGTGAACTGATAAACACAAACTTAATTGAGTCCAGTTTGGAAAAATGTTTTTTAAAAAGTGTGCAAGTTGTGAGTGTGCATGCTCGCATCTGTGTGTGACTGACTGCAACTGTATGAAAGATAGATGGGTCTATGTAGCGTATTCTGTCCAAACGAGGAAAAAATACTGGGTGTGGGCGCATTTGTGTGTTTGATTGCTTGCGGCTGCTGAATGAAAGCGGTCAGAGATAGAGCAGGAGGGAGATAGTGAGAGGAAAAGCAGAGAAAAGGAAAGAAAACAGATGAAAAAAGAGGAGAAAATAGCAAAGAGAGGCCCCATCAAAATAGCCTGCCATGCCAGCCCTGGTCAACCACCTACTCATTCACAAAACCAAAACTCTAGAGACTCTCTGCATGTGCATGTGTGTGTGTGTGTGTGCGCGTGCATGCGTGCCCATGCATGTATCAGTGCTCCCATACACATCAAAAGCTGGATAATTCAATCATGCAAACCACAATCCCCTTTAGTGGAGACACCACATTCGGGCCCCCCCCCCCCTCCTCTTCTTCCTCCTCATCTTCGTCCACAAGAAAGGATGTCAAGACTTCTTCCGCATGCACTTAACATTATACCGCTCCCTTCTCCACTGCCATTACCAGCAAAACAACAAAACAACCACCAACTCTGTCAACTCAGCTCTTAATCACACTAGATACAAAACAGACTTGCAAGACAGGGAGGGAGTTGCTTTAGAAGAAAAAAAAACCTATCAGACTGGATTCTGAAACCTTAAATCAGGCTAAGGATGCACACAAACACTGTAACTGTTACCATATTGATATCAGGAATAAGCTGAAGGCAGTCGCTTTTCGGTCAGGAGGGTGATAAATCATGAACATACAGGGGGTATGTGTTTGAATTTGCATCTTCTTTGTTGTGTCATTCCTCAACATAAATTGTGTCATTAAAGCAGCAATGATGACTTGCACTAGTGTTTTATTTTAGTTAGAGTTATTATACAGTAATTCAGAGATTAAAGCAAAAAAAAAAAGATCAGATTCACTGCCCTCTGCTGGAGGACAGATGTGGAAAGATACAACATTAAAATCATAAAATGAAACATTGATGCAGAAGAACAATGCATACTCCTCTAACAACATCTGGCTCGTGAGATGCACCCATACAGGCAACGCACAAACATGCAATATGTGCATGCACACACGCACACACAAGCGCATACAGGATGCAAACAAGGGCTGGTGACAACTGCGACTTCTGCTGAATTTCTTCCAACCTCCCCTCCTCCTCCCCTCTGCTGTGAGTCTTCACTCTGCACCCAGGCCACAGGGTGAGTATCAGGTGAGGTTTTAAATAGCGGGGGCCTCCACGAGATGACCTCAAGGTTCCCAGGGGTCTACCCCCGTGGCCCCTGGCCTCTACACTTATGCCCCCCAAGAAAGCTCTCTGGGACCGGGGGCCTCCCCTCAAGTCTGCAGCCTTGAGACTACAATCCGTAGCCCTGTGCCCCAGTCCTGGCCATAAATCTGGGGACCATAAAGTGAATTCAACTTGAATCACTCACACTGATCTCTGTGCAGCTCAACTAAAGTCCATGTGCAATGAAAACAAAAGACATCCTCTACGTGTTACAAGCCTCATCCTCTTTTTAGCCTGTGCTGAAGCTACAGGAGCAGCCCAGATTACAGCATGGCTCAAACTCATCTGCTTCACCCCCAGCTTCAACTTCAACCCCTGCCCAGAACTCAAGCTTCAAAAGCCCCACATCCAAATGTTCTCCTCCCTGTACCCTCTCCCCCATCAACACCAGTCCCATAACTACACGGCCCCTCTCTCAGCATAGAAACAGGGCGAAAGAGCGAGAGTCCGTCCTACAGGAAGGCTAATGTTTACGTGATACTGTTTTAATTAGAGGCAGGCGGTGCTGCTATTTTCTTTACAATTTGGCCTGTGTTTGCCTTAACCCAGAATGCCAAGGGATGGCTCCATTTTCCATTTGTGGCCAGGAGGAACTCTAAAGGGGTCTTATTCCTCTTTTCTGCATCTCCGCTGCCCGAACATGGCTTATAGTTAATCATCGCAAGATCATCTAGAATCATCTACAATTTGAAATCGAGGATGTATCTGAAGTCGAGCGCAGGCCAACCAGCATGTATTCCAATGCGGAGGAAAGCACGCAGGTGGGCAGTCGAGCCACATTTTCTGTGTGGAGAGAGCAAGATAGGAGTCCACAATACTACAACTTCCTGTTTCAGCTAATAATTTCCTGTGAGCCCCTCAGTGGGCACAAACATAAGCATTTATCTGCAGTGTGGATGCAATCTGCCCTAAATACATGCCACTATCATTATCATGTGGTCTTGGTAGGGGGAAAAAGACTTTAAATATTGCTATCGCTCCCTAAATGTTTAGCAAAACACAAACCCTGATACATCCTCAGAGGTTAGACACATTCGCCTTTTTGTGCAGGCGCGCATCTCACTCCCAATTGGTCTCTGTCGCTTTGTCTAATAAACAGAACTTCCTGTGTCTGAGTGTTTATAAACAGTGCTGAGTGAGCACTGTGTGAGAAGAGACAATCCCTGCGAAAGCTGCGGCACGTGATCGTGTGTAGAATAAACACACTGGCCAGCTCCGGTACGCAGTTAATGGTGGTCCACCCTAGACCCCAGCGTCTAGAGCAGGTGACGACAGACACGAAATGAGATCACAAACGTAAGAATGCAGCTCCAGTCAATTGTGAAGGAACTGAGAGATCTAATATGAGATGGGTGTATTGTGTGTGTGTGTGTGTGTGTGTGTGTGTGTGTGTGTGTGCGTCCACGGGCCACACAGCTTCCAGGCGGGGTCGTCCACGGGTCGCCTGCGGAGGGCAGTTCCAAATGAAACATAAACAGCCGCTCTGTCCTCTCCTCCTCTCTCCTCTTTTTCCTCTCGGACGACGGGCCAGTCCCCCAGCACGGCCCAGCACAGCGTTCCACGGTCCAGGCAGAACTAATCTATCCCTCAGCTGTGCAGTCTAATCTAAACAAACAGATCTCTCCCTACCAACATCTGGAACCCCTCACATACGGGGACCTAGGAAACCACCGCAGCCCAGTCTCTTTGTCAGCGTCTGTGTGTGTGTGCGTACGAGGAGGTCTCTAGGTATCAGTATGAGCCAGTGTGAGTGGTGCAGTAGGTGTCTACCAGAGGTCGCTAGACTTGGTTCAACTGTCTGTCAGGTTCAACACAGAGCTGACATCTTCTGGTAAGTAAATAGTGAAGGCCTGAAAGGAGGTCTGAGCAAAAGCAACTAATCGTTACATTCATTGATTGATCCATGGATTATTGGGTGGAACATGGATATCCATGAATGTATCAAACTTAGTATCCATGGAAACTTAAACAATTACTGCAGCAGAATGTGCTCCACTGCTGTCCTTCTGTGTGCTCAGAATCCTCCAAATAATAGGTTTGCCAAATTATAGCTACACTACACTACTTCCAGAAAAGCTTCCAGAAGAGCAATAGTGTGACATGGAAGAGTAAATAAAGAGAAATGTTATCCGCAAATTACCAGAGCCCAAAGTTATGGCCTTATTTCCAGTTTCTTGTTTTGTTTTGCTGTCAAAAGGTCAAAATATATCCCATTTATAATGATATGAAGGTGAGGTTTTTTCTAGCAAGCGTTTGATTATTTTATTTGATAAATGATGATTCATTATCAAAATAGTCGGCAGTTGCTTCCCTGTCAGCTGATCTCTTGACCCACAATGTCAGTCTGAAGCAGCTTAGTAGTGAAGGATGCTCTGTCGAGACTGTGCTGCCATTCATTTTAATGCGGTGCCCCTCACTGTAATGCACATGACCACGGGCTGACATGTGAAAAGGGTGCGAAAACAGTGTGTCCCTCTCACTACAATCAGGAGCCCTGTACCGAGGAGGCTCCCCTCTGCTTAAAACTGCTGCTAAGTGCGCCTGAGCCACAGATTGGAAGAACACGCTGTCTGTCAGACCCCTGTAGCAGCACGCAAGGAGAGAGCAGCCAACCCAGGGAGGAGGTGGGCTGTTTGATCTGTACAGGAATCAGTCTGCTATAATGTTTGATCTCATGAGCTATATGCTTTTACTATTTGAAGGAGGATAGTTAAAATTAGGAGAAAATAGTAATGGCAACCACACAAACAACAGCTATGCATCAACACTATTTCATTTTATGTCTTTTTTTATATATAACCAAAAAATAATTATTATTCAATTTCTCAGCAGCAAAATCTGCTCCTCCATTCATGACTCCCACAGCACACTCCTAGCCCTAAGTGCAGGAATGCGGATCAAAGGAGAGGAAAAAAGAACAGCCCCTTCCCCTTACACCCCCCCACACCACCCCCCACCCTTCCAAGCACCACCCATAAGCGCACGGTTCCCCTTTTTCCTTTAAAAAAAATCCATTCTTCATAAGTTGTTTGCTAAAAAGACGACGACAACCAAAAAAAAGATATTAAAAAAACAAGTGAGTGGCCCCGTCCACTCCACAAACACGAGTTCCTGTCCTCACTCCACTTTTTCCCTGCAGCCGGAGACAAATCTTTTTGGAAAGTTGAGAGCTGTCCAAAACGGGACCACACACAGTCTCTGAGCATTCAACTGCTGGGGGCAGGCAGACACACACTTACACACACTCACACACTCTCACAAAATGGCGGCTTTGACAAAAATCTCCTCTACCCCAAAAGCTGCTTATGAACTCAATTACAACCTTACTTCTGAGTGCATTTACAGTCACCTCTTGCACGCCTTGTGTGTGCATATAACATGATTTGAGAAGCTGTTGTATGTATGTTGGGATGAATAAAATGATTTGCAAATTTCACTTGGCCACTTGCCAACAATAAACAATAAACAATCCCCCTGGCTTGTTTAGCAGCACCCACCAACCCCTGTCTTCTTCCAATCTAAACCATTCCTATGCCCTCCCCAACAAATTCTATAGCTTGAAAAGCATTGAAATAAAGAGTCCAAGCATCTTACATTCAAACACACATGCACACACAGACACCAGAAAAACAGATGAACAGTTTAAGTCATCAAAAACAGACAATAATGAATCAGTCTTACCTTCCACCCAGAGTTTCTCCACGTCTGTCTCCAAATTAGCTGCCCTTAAGCCCACAGCGAAAGCTCCGAAAATCATGAGGCCCACAACCAAAAACTTTCCGCAGTTCTTTTGTATGTAACAGCCCAGCCTAAATAAAAGTCTCTGGAACTTCGCTCTCAGCCATAGAGGTGCCTTCCTCCCAGTCGCCCTCCCCTACAATAAGACAAGAGTGTTGATGTTACTGTCAATTAAACCACAAGACACTGTACTTACTTGGACAGGTGAATCTGCAGGGTTTAAGAGAAAAGGTTCAATGTCACACAGGCAAAGAAATGATTAGGACAGGTGGTCCCAAATATCTTGATAACAACAGTGGGCCCCTATTTGTCTCAAAAAGCCTCATCTGAGGGGACTAGTTGTTATGATTCACTGCGCAACTGCAAAGGTTTCTATAATGAGGGCTTCAAGGGAAATGGGAGCTGTGATCAAAATAATGAAACACAATCACTGTCTCACTCCCTTAACCTTTAGCGACTGAAATATACACATCAGCCCGGGGACTGCCTGGAAAGCACTGGAAAGACTCCTCGGAGCGAGAGCCCCAGGTTCTGTCATATCAGTAACATGTATAAACTGTAACCTTAGCAGGATACATGTATAAAAAGGCAGATATCTTCATCCCCTGCAGGTCACCTACAACACAGCCTAGTCCATTTCTGTCACCTCACTGTTGCAGTGGTGAGTTACAAAGATGCTGTTACTACACACACGTGCACACACACACACACACACACAAAGCATGACAGTACAGGTTTGTGTTGCTCTGCTCCTGCAGCTGGACCTCCAGAGTGGATGGAGGTAAATAACAGGAGATAGCTGTCAAGGCACAATTACACAGTAGGTGGCCTTCTGATAATAAGCCTCCCCTGTGTCTCTATTTCACCAGAGATATCCTGATGAAAACACGCTCTTAAAATCCTGCTTTGGATGCATAACATTCCTGTAAAATAGCACAGCATAGTCTGCTGAAAAACACCATTAAGCGTAATGAAGGCTGTGCTCACCACTCTGCAGTATAAGTCATGTATTTTGGGAGTAGTGTAATCTGTCATTGAAGAAGACTACATCAACACCTACGCTCAACCCACTCATCAAACCATGATATTAAAAAAGGGTAAAAAAAAAAAAATGTAAAAAGCCCCACAAACACCACCACCACCACCATCACACTCAACAACTCCACTCCCCCGTCCAGCAGCAGCAGCAGCCCGTGTGTTCCGGCCTGCACGGGGAGTGGAAGGAGCCATCACAGGGGGACTCACAATATTTGTGAACGGAAGAGGGCAACCACATGGATCCCCCCCACCACCACCACCACCATCCCTCCACCCCTCCCTCTTCTCTTTACGCGAGTTTAGACACCTTACTGTCATAGAAACTTTTATCTCAGTCACTTAAAACTTCTTTTTTTAAAACGTAGCTCGTGTGGAGAGAAACGTCAGGTTGGATCGTTATGAAACAGTCAGTGGGGTAGTGTTGACTGTGTGAGTGAGAGCTGCGTGTTTTTGCCCTGTCTGAGACCGTTATAGGTTGGGGATGTTGTAGTAGGAACTGTATCGAGTTGGTTGTGTGTGTATGTGTGTGTGTGTGTGTGTGATCTTGTTTCGCATCCTTAAAACAGAAGCCGGCTGCTCAGGGAAGAGTCTGATAAAGGAAATCAAACACAACAACTTTCGGGGTTCACTACAACCTTGCCTTACCCCTGCGTCCCCCTGCCCCAGCCCCGTCCCGTTACCTAGCAGCGAACTGGACATAGTTTGGCCACTTTTTTTCTCGGGCGACTACAATGAAACCAAGAGCATAAAGCTGTTCCCCGGTTAGGATGAGAGATAAGCACCTCGGATATTTGCTCCAAAGCAAAGCTCGCATCGCAGTAACTCGGCCGCTGCAAATACTCCAAATCCAGCGGTGTGTTGCGGGCATAGTTCCCCCTGTTCCTCCGCGTTACTCTCGGCCGATCGGGGTCTCTGTTTTCCTGCTCGGAGGGCGCATTAGCAGCCGAGGCCATGTTGCGGGGACTGCGAGAAGGTTACCGTTTCCCACTTTATAGTATTTCCCCGAAAGCGTGCAGCGATATCCCAAGGCAACAGAGTTTCACTCTCGGAGATCTCACACCCGTGAAGTAGGACTTCATACTCCTGTTGGAGACGGCGAGTCAAAGTCTGCGCCTTCCATCCCAACATTTCGCGATCCGGAGGTCTCCACCGCTTTCACCGCACTCACCGTGTCTCTTCAAAAAAAGTACGTTTCTCTCAAAAGGCGAGGCGCGCAAAGTGATTCCCATACACGAGTCGTCGGGTAAGAAACCTCGATGGTTGTAGCATTCTGGTGAGATCTATGTGGTCTTCCCCTGGGCCGCGCGTCACGGCCAACTCTGAGATTCAATAGAAGAGGAGAAAAGACCTCTCTCCATTTGGAGGCAGAGGAGGAGGAGGGGTGAAAAGGGAAAAAAAAGACTCGAGATCCCGCCTCTGGGGCTGTCAGATCGCAGGACTTTCTTGCATCTGATTGGTTCCAGAAGGGCAAAAATTACTCAGCAAACACGACTATTATTAGCTGCTTAGCAACAGCTCACTAAAGTAGAGAGACCACCCAGGCAGAGAGACCTCATGTGTGCATCTCCAACTTCAGGGGAGGCTCGCTGAGAGCCAAACCAGCTCGGTGCGTTCGGTGTTCTGGAGTGTGGTGTGTGTGTGTGTGTGTGTGTTCACGTTAGTGCCCTGTCGCCTGAAAAGAAGCATTTCCCCGGAGAGGAACCTGAAAGTCTGAGGTACTAGGTACAGGGTCCGTGCGTTAGAGAGGGGGCCGAAGAATGTCAGAACTGCAGTTTTTAACTTTGACCCCCCCCCCACCACCACCACCACCACCATCATGGTGGTAGCTGAGCTTCAAATTACAGCGGTTAAAGGGGAGGTCCCACCGTATAGTGTCGTTACATTGTCAGCCCCACTATATCATATGAGCTGGTCCTTATAGTGAGAAAAACACACCCCTGTGTCGCATTATTCATTCAGTAAGCGGTTTGTAAAATAACCGGGATAAATCCAAAAGTTTAATACTTTTGGACTGCAATGGTTACAATGATCAAACATGTGGAATAAACAGCCAACCACATCCAATCTCCAGACAGCATACAACACACAAAATGCCAAATAATCTTCTTTTGACAAAATTATTATACAGCAATAACTATATTACATATAATACATGTTTTTAAACACCACTGAATATTAAATAATTCCTTTATCATCCTCTTCCTTCATTTTTTGATCCACTTTACTGATGAACCTACCACTCCTCAGTGTTATGGCAGTGGTGCGTTCATGTACATCCTAGTTCAAAATAAATAACGTCATATTTTACACATACCAGCGACAGAGACTAATGTCATTTTCACGTATTTCGCATTCAGAGTTAAACGCTTTATCGTCTGTATCGCACTGTTATGAACTGACAATGCACGCACCTGTTCTCGTTGAACCTGATGCAGTAGCCTTCTCTCAGTGAGTGTCACACTGCATGTTTCAATCAGTTGTATCAGTGCATTTTATGAGTAAATTTTTGCAGATAGTGGACACATTTAACATATAACCAGGAGGCTTATTCATATGTTCAGAGCAGCATCTGAATCCTTAAAGCTAATTATCTTTAAATAAAAACCTTCACGACCCAGAATGAGAGGGATAAATTAGCTCTCCGTGTTCTAAACGATGATATAAGCAACGATTTAAACAAGAAAAGAACATTTAACTTCATTTAGCTCACACTAAACTGTCAAGGAGAATGTGAGGAATGAGACAGGCTTTAAAAACCACACACACAAAGGAAGCGGTAATTAGTCGGTGTAGCCGCTTGATGGATCAGACCATCAGCAGCCCAGACTTCACACCTGAGCCATCCGAACCTGCAGCAGCAGCAGCAGCAGCGGCTCGTCTGGCTGCCAGCCGCGCGCACTTACCATCTTCAGTCCAGGTGGGGGAGAGCTCTCCGGACAAATCCGTGATATCCGCCCCCCCTCCGTCGAGTCCGAAACGTGTAAGTTATGATCAAGATAAAAAGAACTACTTCAGCGTCGCGAGGGGAAAAAACATCGCATCGTAATCCGTCTCGGTCGCGGGCATCCTCTGCGTTCACTCACAATTACATGGCTGTTCCTTTTTTGGCCACGTGGGTGGTCCGGTCTCGTTCGCTCCATACGCAGGACCTTTTGACTGTCACGTGATTAGCCATCGAATTGTAAACAGTACCAGCCCATGCACAGAGGCGTCCCGTGTCTTAGTCACTCGGTGACACACACTCAAGGGGGAGAGAGGAGGCGCACAGTTGCACGCTGCACAGAAACACTGTCGTTATGAAACACCCACACACACACACACACACACACACACCTGTACATGCACAGGTGCACACACAAATGCATTAATGTACAAACTGGTGTTAGACACACACATGTAAATATGACATATTTGTATGCATTTGAAGGCATGCACACAAACTCAGATGCAAAAAATATATAAACACGTACACACATGCAGATTAAATATGTAGTCCTGCATTTGACATGAAGACACATTTTGCTCAAACTATCCTCCCTTAAAGCTATTTCTTTTTGAACAAAGCAGTTTTTTCTGTATCTGTTTTGTTTTCTGTTTTGTCTATTTCATTTCCGTAACAGCCTAAATCACAAAAATTCACAACACTCCTGTTTGTATTGACTTGATCGTGTTTAAAATATGTTTTTCTCAGGTGATGTCTGATAAATGCTAACGTTTTTTTTTTTCTAAAAAATGTTATCTATTCAGTTCCATCAACGTTTTGATTTTTCTTTGGAATCAGTAGGAAGATTGGGTGCAGTGGAGTCCACTACACGCACTGCAACAATAATATCATGTCACTGGCATCAGATATCCCTGCTGTGGTGTCTGAGTGTGGGTTTACCAAAAAAGAAAGTTAGGCTGCGATGCCCCCTAATGCCCCTGAATAGAACCAGGTCCTGTCTCAGTGGAACATGTCCTTACAGCAATCAGGAGTCATAACTGCTGCAATGTATCTGTTCTAGACATGTTCAGGCTGTTGTCTTGATGGCAACGCTGTAGGACTCCATCAGAGTGCCACAGGGTGATTGTGGGAAATGGTCCTCCTCTTCAAGTACTGTAGTGTAGAGGCTGTAAAGATATGCCAGTAAAAATGCTCTGGGAGATTATACTGCAAGCATCTGTGTGAACTAATGAAATACGTATGCACATACAATGCCAAAACACCATTGACCAAACATGAGCATATTTCCTTTTTTTTCATTTACCATCATGTGCTAATATGGATCAGATGGACTAATTGTTCACTCTAGGAATTATACCAAGTAAGGAGAACAGTATTCCAAATCAGCTTCTTTTAATTTTGTTGTTGAAGTCACTAGTTTAGATTTCAGTTTGTTTTGGGGTTTTTTTGAGGAGTGAGGGCAACGAGTTTATTCAGGCTTCAAAGTTATTGTTCTTTAAATAAAAACAGCAAGGTATAAAGATTCAGTAGTTACCCCTGTCTGTCTTAACTATCTTATGTGCACAACATTAGACAGCAATGCAGAGGCGGATTAAAAGAATCGAGAGTTATTGTATGACAGCAACTGCTCATGGTCATTTTAGCAGCTCATCTGTTCATCAGCTGTGTCATACCTTTTGAAACCGTCACTGAACAAATATGCCACAGGACACTTGTAGAGCTGAAAGGATTAGTTGATGAATAATTTTTACGAGCAAAAAAATGTTCCAGCCTCCCAGCCTGTTGCTTTTCTTTGTCTGATATGATGTGAGGGTCAACTCCTTGGGATTTGCATTGATGGTCAGACAAATCAAGCAAATTTAAGACACCAGCTTGAAAGTGTGGCACCCATTATTCATCCCTTTTTTTTCCAACATTTTATTGACCAAATGATCTGTTGATTTTTGAGAAAATAATTGACAGGTTAATTCATAGCCCTATTAGACTAGAACACTGCAGACTCACTGTAACATACAACGGTTTCACTACATTCTTACTACACCACTCACTCTGAATGCTGATATGTGAATGCATTGCAATAGGATAAGAATATGTGAAGTCTACTGCCTACTGTATCTTTTAGTCCCCTTGAAGTAAATGTTAAGTCCTGTACTCTCTGTAACATAAATGACTACACAAACAATATAGCCACTTTTTTTATTTATTTATTTATTTTTTTGGAAGATGTTCATTTTGACATTTAATGTATTGAACTGTCAGTTAGAAGGTCATGTCAGGCCAACACAGGCTCGCCCAACAGTTAACTGCTATGAAGAAAGGCATAGTTGTATTCATAACTTCCAGAAAGGTTTTTGTGCCATGTTTTATAGTGTCAGAGGTGAAAACAGGCCAGAAGCTTTCAACCCAAGAGGAGAGCAAACAGTGCTTTTCAGCCTGCTCTTAAGTTACTTTCCATAGGTTAAGAATAAGTTGTTGTGTCGGCTGTTAGAATCAGACTCTGTGGTGGTTGTTTTGTGGCTCCAGGGATTAAAGCTTGCCTCTCTGCAATCATTCATATTTATCTAGTCCTCTTCCAGATCCACATAGATCCCTTAATGAGGAAAGGAGATGAAGTATTCATTTAGGAGCTGGAGGTATTGGGCATCTATCCCAGAATGATTTCATCAGCCTATCACCTTCTTTGACCCCTGGCAGGGCCTTTCACACCCCTTAAGGCTGGTTGCTGGCTAGCGGCCATGGGAAAAAGCGGAAAAACCTTGTTTAGTGCATACGCTTATTTATGATTTGCAGGTGGATTACAGTTCAAAGCAGAAGTATGCCAACACATTAATGACCTTAAGTGAAAACCAGAGTCTCCTTTTAGACAAATCCATTGTCAGGCTTGATGTGGGGATCTATGGAGATTTCTAATCAATTTTGTGTCCATTACCCTTGGGAAAGATCAACTTTTAAAGTTCTATTTCTTTTTTGTAATTATTATTTTTATAATCTATTCTAACCAAAACACTTTGAGTCAAATCATTTTCTCTGTACTCATGGGAAACAGAAACAGTATCCAACCATGCAAAGTTATAAAAACAGCCCACTGTTTTCCAAAATCAGCAAGCTTCTTAGTTGGGTAGTTACGGATGGAAACGATGGGGCTGCTGTGTTTGCCAGCCATCATAAGCCAAGGCGGAGGGGTGGTGCGGGATGATCAGGCAGCCACACCCGTGTTAATCCACTCTCTGTGAAGTGCATTGAAAAAAAAAGGCAAAAAAAAAAAAAACAGCAGAAAGAGGGAGTGAGAGAATGCAAACAAAGCACACCTTTTTATTGAAAACAAATGCACTCAGATCCCAATTAAATAAGAATGTCCTCTCTCTCTCTCTCTCCGTCTGTCTTGCCTTCATTCCACTGAAAAAAGAGACAAAAAGAAAAAAACAATATGGGTGCCTGAGAGTATGCATTTGTGGTGCACAATACATCAAATAAATCCATTTATTACTCTTTGAGATCTTTCTTTAGTTAGTGTTTCTCGGACTGAAATGTGTGCATTCAGGGATTATACCGATATTTTGGGTGCACTCAGTTTTGTTTTTACATCATAATGAAACAGTTTAGAGAATGTGGCTAAGCTGTTGGCTTGTTTACAATTTGTCTGATTATCTGACCGCTCGTGTTTCTTGCCCTGATAGATGATGTTTTAGCAACATCACCATGTTCCCAGATGTCAACACTTACTTTGGTGAAGATAATGTTATCATAAGTAACAGAAATGATTGCCAAAGCTGTGAAATCAAGACCTAAGTTGTATTAAACTGGAATTTGCGTGTGTTTCCATCTGTGAGGCTGCACATTTGCATTCACTAGAAAGCCTCCCTGTTGGTGCACCTCCACAGTATCCCCCCCCTTTGGAAGCCCCATACAGGTACCATTTCCAATATTCCTGCCAGGCCATAAAACTATCCCCTCCTTCTCCATCTTGACCCAGCTGCTGGCTCCCCCCTGATCCATCATGGCGGCCTGTGAAGCTGTAGGGGCTGAGTGCACGGCGAGGGCCTGCTGGGATGTTTATGTTCCAGCTCAAGGTTGTCTTCAATCATACACAGAGCTGTTTGACAGCTTGCAGCACTGCCTGGCCTCTGTTTACCGCTCCCAATTTCCGACTGGCTTTGTATGCACAATCAGAGCAGCTCAGAGAGGATCCAAGAAGGCAATTCCATCATTCTCCATCTAGCTGTAAAAGAGACATGGACCAAAGGCATCGTGATGTGATACAGAAAATGCTCATGTTTGACTGACTTAATCAGAATAGGTAAACTCTCCAGTGAAAAAAAGCAGTCCACATACACTTAAAATACACGCTTGAAAAAATTTGAGTTGATTTCGTGTTTCTTGAAATACTGATGGCACAGAAATTAGGAATTACTTAAGGTGAGTGTACACAATATTCTAAGTACTATTCCAGGAGTTAATGAATTTGATTTGTCAGGTCCTCGGATGGCT
The DNA here is from genome assembly GCF_001640805.2 of Lates calcarifer. Lineage (NCBI taxonomy): Eukaryota > Metazoa > Chordata > Actinopteri > Centropomidae > Lates > Lates calcarifer. The sequence goes on along the minus strand of NC_066845.1, from coordinate 6,718,777 downwards.
TGTGTGTTTCATACTGTATATTGTAACATATGCCTGACATAAAGTGTGTGACTGTAAAAAACTGTAGATTTCAGATGAGTATTGATTTTGATTTGAGAGCATTTAAGCACTTTTAAGTCCTGTCAGTCTAATTTTGGACTCCATGTTGCAGTCCACTGTGCTGTTTGGCCAACACTTACTTTGAGATCTGGGATAGACAATGTTGGAACTTGCTGATATTTAGACAAGGCAGTGGTCTGGTCTGCAGAACTGGCCTGAGAAGCTGTAATTTTTGGAAGCGAGTTCAGTCTCCAATGTTAACAGGAAACGTGTGCTGCTCTGAATGTATACACATGGCCTCAACAAATAAGCAGTATAATACAATATCAATGCTGTGGCTCCCCGGGGTGGGAGGGGGGGGCTCCAGAAATGACACATTTTTATAAATTGTAGGAAAAAGAGGAAATTTTGACTCACAAACACACATTCACAAACAATATATTTGTTCTATATTCGAACATCTGCAGTCTTGCACATTTTGACTGCACACGTTCACCTTGGTAGAGGGTTTGCTTACTTCCATTTGACCTGAGGTGGGTCTCTGTGGGAGGCCCACTGGAAAAAGTGACACATTTAAAGGTAAGAACCTCATAAGCTGTCCAGACCTCTGTTTACTCACCCAGACCTCCTGTTCAGTTGAGTCTTAACAGCAGCGGGAGCTGTTACTTTCCTCAATGGAATTCAAGCTCATAAACAAGCAGCATCAACCTTCATTAAGAGAAATTATTCCAACAGCGCAGAGCATGGATGCATACTTTTGTGCTCTTTATTTAATCTGTAATATGTCTCGTACATAATATTAATGACCCAAATTAAGTGTATCAGGCATCGTAAGTGAGTATTCAAACAAAGCTGTTGTGTGAAAGTCATTGTCTATTGTATGTCAGTGACTGCTTCTTTTCACAGTTAGTTGCTTACAGTTTTAAAATAATAGTTGTATTAATGAGGATGGAATTGTATTAAGCAGTGTTTGGAATACCAGTGGTATTTTGAGATGTGCCTGATAGCATAAAAAACCTGTAATGATAGGATTTTGTGTCAGTTTAATGGTTTGTCAGAACCCTCTATAATACTTTGAATCACTCACTCAAGGGAAAGTGTCATTATATTGTTATGAAGTTAGATTTAAAGGTGCTACATGTAAGTTTTTGATATCACTACATAGTGAACTTAAGCATTTAAGCTGTTTACTTACCAGTCTAAAAGAAACATTGTGTGCTCAACATAAAAATTCTTTTTATTACTCTCTGAGAGCTGTCTCCAGCAGTGAAAAGCAACACCAGTGTTAACTGGCATTAGCATGCTAACCAGCTAGCCCTGGCCCGTCCCATCTCATAATCTGACTGACTTTTTATAGTGAGTCACTGTAGTGTGCAGTCTTCTCTCAGTCCAACATAAGAGCATGATGGCATAGTGTTGCAGACGGTGTATTATGATCTCTTGTCTTGTAAATGCAAATATAATTGAAACTCTAGGTGGGTTAACAGCTGTTAATGCTAAAGTTGGCTAGTTAGTTAGCAAAGCTTACATATAGCACCTTTAAAGCCTTATATCTAATAAGTAAAACCAATGAAAATATATTTAGTTACTATTTTTTTATTTAACCGTGTTCATAACTGACTAAATGAAGTGTGCATTATATTATTATAAATTAGATAAAAGCTAGATATTTAAATAGTTAAAACAATAAGAAATAGATTTAAGAAAGAATACAGTTTCGCAAAGACCTCTGAAACCAACCACAAAAACTGAGGAAAGAGTGACAAATAAGAAGCACAGTTTTTCACTTAACGACAAGGCAATACACAGTGGACTAAATTAGACAGCATGTGATTGAGAGCTCCTCTGACATAAACACTCTCTCATTACAGAAATTGGGATGTTCTTAAAACTTTTAATTATGATGCTATTTGCATCAGTTGTGTTGGAATTTGGGCATTCTGTCAGAATGACAGTATTTCTGCTGGAAAATGCACTTTTGTACAGCCACAGTGGATTCTGGATTTCTGGATTGTTTTGACCATCCCAAGACATTTAAAAAAAAATCTAATGAGGACACATCAGCCTTGAAATGTTGGAACTTGGATCCGTTTTTTAAATTGTTGTTCCCTGGCTGAAGTAAGTAGATACAAGAGGGGAATGTTAATTTTCACAGTCACAGCTCTTCTCCAAGTCATGTTTGAGTCTCATTTTCACAAGTGTTGCCCATATTCATAATCCCCCATTTACATGTGGGATATAATAAGTTTCATTCATTTCAGTATGACTGCTCAAGATGTGGTGCAGACCTGTGGAGTATGTGTTGATAGCACCTGCAGCCAAACCACAGTGCCTGCATCAACTCTCTTCTGGCTCATCAATGCGCCATCACAGTCCTCATCTGCTTGTTTTCCCCATAGTGCCATGAGGTCATAGCTTAAGTGGCCAATTAGCCCAAACACAGTTCAATCTGGGGCATCTCAAGAGATAGCAAGAGCAGAATGAGTGAGGGAATTTGTGGTTGCTTTGCAGGACATCTGCAAATGGAGGATTATGAAAGCTGCCTACTTTATCCCTGTCATCTAACTATCACACCTGTGTTTCTGTGTGTGTAATTGTGTGCACTTCTGATTCACGACTGTGGGCGGCTCGGCTGTTTTGGTTAAACGTCTGGTGGGCTTACTGTGAGGTCTGACTTGAGCTGGGGAAAATAGCTGTCATAATTACCCATGCCTGTATCTTTCGGCTAAAATCCCTGTTTCCTAATTACCGCCTGCTAACAATCTTCTTGCCTAATTTATGCATATTGGTCAAGATGTGGGCACTCTCTCCTCTAATTCTCTCGCAGTCCAGCCAAAATTGTTAGCGGTGAATATTCAACCATAATCTCTGCTGAAAAGTTTAAACAGCCATGCATGAAACCACAGGATGATGTGCAACAGCATTCGTCAGCAACCGTTTCCAAGCCAGGTGTGCATGAATGCAATGATAGTGATAAAACGCGATTAAAGCAAGATAAAAATGGTTGACGGCGACAGAGTCAGTATATAGAGACGGAGAGAGAGACTGACTTGACATTTCCAAATGGACTGGTTGAATGTAAACACAGCTGGATGTAATGGAAGAGCATTTATTGGCTGCATTTTAATTATTGCTTTGACTTTCCATAGACTGCCAAGGACTGTTGTGTATACACAGAATGTGCCGTTGACAGTTTATCTGAATCCAGCCTTGCGTTTTGTAGGGAAGGTGCTAGCTCAGAGGTCTTGGCAATGCTGAGAAATGCATCTGCTCAGTTCAAAAGCTGCATTGTTTGGGATTTTCATGGTGAAGTCAAGTGTGATGTAACTGGTGCTCTGTGCATGTCTGTTGCAACCACCTCTTGACATGCAAGAAAAATAACACAGGGAGACAATATGAGTTGAAGAAGGAAGGGTTAAGAATTAAGTACTTTGCTGAAATAGAAGGTTACAGTTAAAATCAGTTTCAGAGCTGATATAACACAGTCACCCAGTGCAGTGTTTGCAGGTTTGGGTCTGCACACATCAGATACAGTAAACACACATTCATCTGTCCTCTCACCACCATGCTGGTGTATAGAACAGAAATGTCAAACAATGTGTAACCAAGTCAACATGTGCTTATGCACAGATCGACTCTTTTCAATAAAATTACCTTGCTTTGGGGAGAATGGCAGTCAGAAAGCTGTTCTTGTTTTTATTGGTAGTGAGGGATGGGATGACGGAGAGCATGGACCCAAAACATTTCAGAAGTAACGTTTAGGAACTTGAGTTACCTCATCCAAATGACTGATGTTGTAGCATTCATCTCTGTCCTCACATCATAACATTTTAATGTAGAACGCAGCACATTTTGGAGCCGCCCTGATCCTGACATACACTGTGAAGCTGTTTGTGTAATCAGGCTTGAAACACATGAAAAAAACCCAGTGATATTTTGTAAGCCATTCGGTCAAATCCAATCAAGACAAATGATTTCCCTTTAAAGTGTGGCAGTTTAACTCTATAGATTTCCATATCACCATAATACCCATAATGCCCAATACACATAAACATTTATGTGGGTTTTGTTGAGGGGCTTGAGTCGAAGGATCAATCAATCATATACCAGGAATGACCTGTTGACCTTTACTGGAGCTTTCAGTTTTTGAGGTCTTTCTAGTCCATGTTGACTAAACAGCAGTTGTGAAAACAATCTTGCCACAAGGTCCATTTAGTAGCTGTTCTGGATCTTTCAACTAAATCACATCATCTTCACATGATACGGTTGGAATTTAATATCTCAGAACTACACTCTGACAGTAAGTGAAACTCTGCCATTGCTGATCCTAAACCTGGATGAGAAAGAAGAGGGTTGGATGAAGGGCTAGCTGTCCTCTCTGTAAAAACCTATAGTTACAGATATGTCAACAGTAAACCAAGAAATCTTAGCCATCCTTCCAGGATTTGCACAGTAAGTTACCATCTTGGTAAGAAAAGCCCCTGTAGTCTTTCTAAAAAGAATTCTGGTTTTCTTGCAAGTAAATTTGTGAGGTTTTATTGTTATAGGGTAAAACCAAATGATTCAGGAAAGGTCTTGAGTAATTGCTAACACACAAAACCCCTTAAATTGCTGGATATTATCCGTTTTTGCATTAATTTAGCAACTGACTGATATCATTTGCAAATTGAATCAAATGGACATTATTGGCACTGTTATTTTTTTGGCTTCACTTTACATAGAGGTAATACCACATAAGATTGTGCTCTCCTCCTAAGTTCTCAGGTGGGCCAGATCCAAATGAGTTTAACATTTTTCTTCTTCTGTTTTGCATTACAGTAATGAAAACTGCAAATCTGCTCAATAAATCTGATATGAATGTTCATATGACTATTTTTGGCAAGATGATAGGTTAATTATAATGAAAGGGAAAAAAATGTATTTCCAAGGCTCAACACGTCTCAACAAGCAATAAGTCTTATTAGTCTTGTGTCTTGTTTTTTTTTTTTTTTAAGTATTTTTGCACTATGTGGGTTAGGCACCCATAATTTCATTGAACCCCTGTACAACAACAACAAAGTCTATTCTATTCTAAGTTGCACAAAGTTACACAACTGTAAACATCCAAAAGAGAGAGGGAAAGGCACATCCGCTCTGAAGAACAACACTTCCAGTAACTATTGACACATCTAAATGAAGCAAGTTGCCTCATTCAGTCATTGTTTTGAGTGGTCATTCCAGAAGAGGTCATGCATGACTTTAAAGGAAACCCAGAAGGTCTAATCACACACACAAAGCCCATATACACTTTCAAGTTTCTGTTGTCCCTCTGACACACTCACACACAAATTCCTACATGACATACACGATCAAAAGTGTACTTGTGTCTCCACCTGTTCATAGATGTACATACACACACACACACACACACACACACACACACGCACACACACACACACACACACACTTCAAAACAAAACATATTTGTGCACACACACAGACAGTCACACATACCTGACATACCACAGAATCGCTTGCACAAATACATGAGTCACTCAAACTGTCCACTGCTGACAATTGATCAGAGAGTGCCCTCACACACATTTCCAACACACACACCCTGACTCCCCCATGACTCTGTTGACCTTTGACCTTAGGTGAAGGGGGTTGTTGTCTGATGGTGTGGGTTCATTCTCTGTGCCTGAGGTCATTTCCTGCCGGAGTGACTGTGAGGGGCGAAAGGGGCTATAGTGTTTGACCTCAGATGGGGTCACAGTGGGGGGCCTGATAATGTGGGACGTTACCCAGCAGGACAACAGAATATTATTTTAAGAAATATGTATAATGGGTATTTTATTTTATTGTCAGGCTATTCATGAATCTGAGCCTCATGACCAGGCTCCCGTGCACCTGATCTTCAGGGTATCAGTGTATTTCACTTCATATATTAAGTTATAGGGACAAAACAATGTAGAGTAATAAAACCACGTAGAGTTTTTTTTTTTTTTTTACAGAATAGAATTGACTGTGTTATGTGTACTCTCAGAAAGTTCAGCTTGATTTTGTCAACAATGATGAAGTTTCTCTCTGTCCTAAAAATGACATTATGGGAAATAGTGTCATCTCAATACTACTCAACTGTCACTCAGAGATTTCCGCTGTACTTTTTCCCCTGAGTAAACAAGCGATATGGGCAGACTCACACAAGCATCACCACTGATGCCATAAACCATAGCCCTGAGCGGCATTTCCTAACAAACAGAGTCTTTTATATGACAGAACCAAAATGCGCTTTTGTTTGCAGTTCATGTCAGAATGAGAGTCTGTGTATATAGATCTGAGGGAGGAGGGGGGTGGGGGTTGGCGGGTGGAGGGCAGAAAATGAGGAATCTGCTCTGAGCTGCGTTTGTAAACAAGACAAACATAATCAGCATCTCAGGAGCCACATCTGGCTCTGCTCGAGCTGAGCCTGGGCTCTGATTGAGAGGCCCGGCAGGCTACATTGTTTCCTCAGAGTTGTTTTGCAGCATGTCACAGGAGAAAAACAAAATGGATGGTATGTAAAACATTGTCATTTTGTGGAACAAATGCCTAAATACAGAAAGCATCACCACCTGTCAAAATGCCATGTTTGGATATTATTATCATGCTCATATTTCCTCAAGTTTGTGATTTAACCTGCATCTAGACTATTTAGAATACATTTCTGTGACATTATATCACAACTGTTTGCAGAAAATGCTTAGTATGATGGTTGCTGTTTGACATTTTATATCTGTTTTATTGAAAGTAATGTTTTTTTATTATTATTCTCTGGTTAGTTTCATCATTAAAAGGACAAGGATTGATTTCAAGTGTTGTTAACATCAACTCTAAATACTGGCAAAACACAGAGATCACTTGTGCAGCTTAACACTTAACAAATCCTCAAAAAAGCAAATGTGATTATCAATGACCCCAAAAAGGTCCTTTATGGCTACTTTAAATGAATAGCAGATTTCCAGTTCCTGATTTCCTGTTTTGTGAGCAACAGAGATAAAAGTTTACAATGTGTATAAATTCATAGACTTTTGCTCTTTTAGTACGTCCTGACATAATGTCATGATGACCTTTGTGGTGTACTGTTGGTCACTGCCATTAAACCTTGTTTTTATCTTTACATAGTCATAGAATCATTTTATGTCATCATACTTCCTATTTTTTGGTTGTTTCTGTAAATGTGAATTAATTAGGGCCTGAACACCCAAAAGGGCATCAGACTGTGGGTGTGGCAAAATGGCTTGATAGTTCCCCTACATAATTTCAATCAAGTAGCCCCAGCCATTCATTTCACCTACATTTTAGATTTTAATAGGATTTTTTTTTTTCAGTGTAATTTTGGTCAGTTTCAGGAGTCATACTTGAATGAACTCCTCCTAGACACTTTATCAGATTGACTTCAAATTTAGTCAGTGTCAATTTAAGACACTGATGATGTTAAATTATAAAACTTTTGCATTTTTATTGAAGGGTGAGTCCATGGCTGCATGGCGAATTTCTACTCTTTGCCATTCAACAGAAAGTAGTTGTAACTCACAGATACATTGACCAAACTGTCCCAGACTTCACGTGTTTGATAAGAGTCCCAAGCTGAAGATATCTGCATGACACTTCTAGTCATAGTGCCACCTGCTGGCAACAGGAAGTAAGCTTTGTGTGACAATCACCATTAATTTTCATGGTCTGGTCTTCAGTTGATAGAGAGCAACATAATGCATGTTTGGTGCATTTTTCAGGGCTGCATAATGGACACAGGGGGCGATACATGTGGAATACATCATATCCACTGCCCAGCACTCCAAGCAGCATATTACGTCTTACTTGTTCACACATTGGACACAGCTGCATCAACCAGTGCCCTACCAGCACCCCCGATTTGTGCAAGAAGGTGCAATGGGCCCAAGCAATGCTGCTTGCAGCTTTAATTGTTTGTGTTTTTGTCACCCATTTGTTTGTAATCAGTCATTGAGGGACTGATAAAGTATTTTGAAATGAATTGAATTCAGTGGGAACAAGACAATGGAAGGCAGTAGTATCAGTGATGCCAACATAATTTATGGAATCATAATGAGTTTCATGCATCTGTTAAAAATGCATACTTCTGATGTAACATGTTTATACCATTACTCACAGTAAAACAGTAGTGACTTTTGGGGCTGTTATTGTCTTCTATTATTTTCAGAGGCATTGTTGCACAAAAACTCACCTCAGCGCCCTTTAAAGAGAAATGAAACAGAACAGAACTTCAGTTTAAACGCCTCACTATAAAAACCCAACGAATGTCAGATACGGTTTCTGGCTTGTGTTTAACGGACAGCGTGAAGTCACAGCATATACACAGAGCACAGTTATAGCTCTCCAGAACTGCGTGTAAAAACCATTGTGCTGCAAGGAGAGAGCCCCAAACATGCCCCAGGGGAACCCTCCTTTTCTTCTTTTTATGGGAAAGGCCTTAATTCATGGAGACAAACGGAGCCATCATTATATTTAACAGAGTATCATAAACATTCCTGCATACTGAATGTAAATGGTAAATGTGCCTGGTTAGATGGACAGGCGGGGTAAACACAGGGCCCTGTGACCTTGCAACACACTCACACATACACAGGCAGATCTCCCATGCAGACACACCTGTATGAATCATACAGGCATAGGTGGGAATGCACCTTGGGCTACGAACTACCCTTGTAAAACAACACTCTTTCTTTCTCTGTATTATGGTGGTTTGTTCAGAACAACATAGTGTTGTTTAACACAGTACAAGTCAACCAACATCCCTTTATTATTTCAATAGTATTTGAAAAAAACATCTTAACAATGATATAACTTCAAGAATCATTCAGATAGTTGCACATGTTAAGATTTAAGATCAGCAAAAACATTGTGATCTTTTTTTAAGTGGTGGGCAGATTGTAAATTAGATTACTGTACATGTGGAGAAATTTTCCAGTTAAATTGTTCTCAAATCCAAACACACCATACAATCTTCGAAAATAATGGTACATCACACACTACTCTGTCTTGTAAGAAATGTAAGCTTCAGTGGTTCTGAACATATTTCCACAAGCCATTCTGCCATTTTGACAGTCCATGAAACCCACAGGCTACATCAGGTTAGTGGTCAGCAATTTACAGTAAAAAGTCTGCTCCTCCTTTGATACAACACCATCACTGACTAGGACCTGATAAATTACTATAGACTTGAATCAAGTATTGGATTCCATTAGTTTGTATGGGTGTGCCTAATAAACTGGTAAGAGCACTGAGCTTTCAGCCAGTGAGCTGACGTTTAACAGCTAGTTGAGTGAACAAAATCTATGCAGATGGGCTCCATGGGTTACAACAGTAAAGATGAGGCCCTGGAGGAAGACCACATGCCTCTGTGTGTGTATGACTGCAGCTATGTATTAAACAAGTGTGTATGCATGTGTGTGCACACTTCTCTTCTTCTTTTAGCAAACACTAGCTTAACCAAATAAAACAAAATTGCAAAAATGATAATGGTCTAAAACACACTTTGTGCACAGCTTCGGCCAACAAAACCTCATCGTTAGGTCTGCATGCTTGCAGGAATGGATGGAGGAAAGTAAGGGCTGGAAAACTGGTTTCGGATAGAAAAATAAACAGAACGTGTGTGGTATAGAAAGTAGGTTTTGTCTGTCGGGCAGGGGAAATGGAAGGGTATTGGCCCAAAGCATTTGCAGAAGTTTATATATGTGCAGTCAGACATAGATCTGGTGTCTTTGCCTGTGGTGAGTGTGTGTGCATATTCTGTGTCTTTGCAGCTTTGTGTGTCACCAAGGCAAAGTGACTAATGATGTTGATCATTTCTCGCTGTCAGAGAGGACATCCTGCTCGCACTGTGGGCCATGTGGGGCAGCGTCTGACGACCTCAACACATGCCGAAATTCTGAGAAAAGATCCTGACTTAATAAACACTCCATGCATACATCAGTGTTTGGCTGCAGATGACCTCAAACTAACTGTTTCTGCATGCATGTCAGATTAATGTGTTCGATCCACCCACTGTCTAGAGAGGTTAAAACATGCCATATACGAGCACTTGCACTGGGTAAGTGCTGTAGTGAATTCCACGTAGTGCTCACACCATGAAGCTGACCCATGAGAAATACTCTAATTTGTTAACTATCTGGAGCAACACCAACTGTCCAAAAAGAAGCTGAAGCCTTATATGTGACACCAACACCACATGAACTCTGTAAAGCCTTAAACCAGATGCCAAATAACAAATCACCCAGCTCTGACGGTTTCCATCCTGAATTCTGCAAACCATTTTGGCAAGTGTTATTTCTACCATTTTACAGTCTGACATCAGAGATAAAAAATAAATCCCAAACCACTTCAGCACTCAACAACCATTATATCAGTTCTGCTGAACCCCAGCAAAACCCAACCACCCTTTGTTGCGAACATTACTGTAACTAAAGCTTTAGTCATGTTTATTGTAAATCATCCAGGTCTGGCAAATATGTTTTGGAAAGAAAAATTAAAACATTCCTCTCATAATTTGATGAAGTTAGTCTGATTAGGTGAACTCCTACACACTATCACTACAGAGATCATCACACACAGAACTTCACACTTTAGAACCGGACATAGATGTCCATTCTCTCCTTCTTTTTTTGCTTTCCATGTAGAAACACCAATATTCACAAATTTACAACATACAATTAATCTGAACACCTTTCTGGAATCAATTCAAATTGTTACAGAAATATAAAAAGTGTGAATGGGACCACCCAGCATGGACACATGATGCAGACGAGTTGACCTTATCTGGGTAGCAGTCACTTGATTTTCCAGTAATTGATAGGCGATATTATTCCATAATGTGGTCCGGAAGTGGTTTGCCTGTGTGTTATGTGTATTGTGTGTGTATTGTGTGTGTATTATGTATAGTATATGCAGACATCTGTTTCCATCTAGGTCGAAGGTGGAAAAACCTCTGGTCCAACCTTAACAGAAGACTGATGGGGTCCAATCAGAACCTTTATTTGAAGAAGGGTATACACGTCTCTGTGTTTGCGGCACACTCCAGTGGACTCATATGTCTGTTCAGCACCAGACCTCCTCAATCCACGTCCTCACAGTCCCCTAGACTGAGGCACAGTCCACATTTCACTGGAGGGGCACAAAATGTCTCTGGAAATGGTTTAGGGGTTTGAGGCCTCACTGAGTGTTGATTTTAATTGAGCTCGAGTGTGTTTGATGTATGTGGTAGTGTGTGCTCTTGACTCATGTGTACACATTTCTACATATGTGCTCATACTACAACACTTGAAAATTGTTAGGTTGTCCGGGAGACCGTGCTAAATATATTGTGTATGAATGTGCCGTGTTTCTGTGACTTATATACACCACACATACAACACAGAGACACAGATGATAAATGCTGTTCGTCTGTGTGTGTGTGTGTATCTACTTGCGGGATATGCATTGTGGAGTTTAAAGAGAAAGAAAAGGACGATCCACATGGATGATGTTACTCACTGTAATAAACAAACCTTGAGGAAGGATCCATCAAACCTTGTACTTGCACCTTTCAAATTTTTCACTTGAGGTGAATATAAGCCCATTCAAAATTCAGTGTGTTGACATCAGTCGTCAAAGATACACAATTTGGAGTTTGTAGGTTTCTATCCAACACCCTTATTGGCCCATAAAAATGATGTAATCCAGGTCTGTATTCTGCATTTTATTCAGTGACATATGAAATAATAATAATTATTATTATTTATGAATATGTGATGGTATCATATTGGAGTGATGAAATAACATTGGTGAAAGGTTCACTTACTGGTCAGTGATAAACAAAAGTAAATCAAGAATAGAGAACTTTTTAAAAAAAGATAACATTTCATAACTGTGTGTTGTGCAATATATACAGTGTATAAATGTTTATGGTCTGACTTAATTCACTACTGTAAACAATGCAACATTGGTCTATATAATTTTATATCTACATCACATATCATATAATGTCATACAGATATATATATATATATATATATATATATATATATATATATATATATATATATATATATATATATAACATCTAATTCTATTTTTCAGAAAATTCCACCCATGTCTGTGTTAAGCACACACATCAGTGTATGTATACACAGGTGCACAAGTGCTTTGAAAATCCTATGACAATATGTGTCAAAGAGAAAAGGTTTCATTCTTGCTGGGTGATGGCCCGTTGAAAAAGCACACAGTTTGGCTGACTAGCTGATATATTTGCAAATAACAGGGAAATCTCCCTATGGCGGGCTAAACATGCCAGTGTTTGCTTGCTTATTCCACATAAAAGAACAGCTCACTCATTTGCTCTCATACACAAGCAAAGGCAAACATTCCCTTTATTGTGCAGACTTCTCTCTTTCTCCTTCTTTTATCCCCCCCACCCACCCGTCTTTTCTGAGCCCAGGAAGCACGCACTCACACACACACTCACCCCGGAACAAGCCTGGAGGTCTTTGGACCACACACACGGAGCAGTGCGAGGATCTCTCCCTGCCTTTCTTCCTTTTTCTCCTTCCTTTCCTCCCTCCCTACCTCCTATCTCATTCCCAGCGTTTTAAATGGTCACTCTCTCTCTCCTTCACTCCCTCTTCTTCACAGGTCTCTCTCCCTCTTTCCACATCTCACCACCTCTCAGCCCAGCCTGACCAGGACTGAGTAGAAGCTGTGTGCCCAGTGTAGCATGTCTGTATCTCCACTCTAGCAGTGTGTCCTGTCCCTCTTGTTTGTTTGAAAATGCTGATGTGAACTGTAGAGAGGACGGTCACTTAAGAATGATATTTGTGCCTGTGAGACCACCCAGCCAGCCAAGGCAAAGACACAGGGAGTTTAGGCTTTATTTTTCAACGCCTCCGCTGTTCCCAGGGCCTCCGAGTTGAATGAGATTAATCCTTCTCTGTCACCAGTATGTGTGATTATGACACAGTTTGGACAGAAATCAGCTGTGTAACAGCCAGGTGAAAGACAGGATGTGCAAACAGAGTGTGTCTTTTTTGATTAGGCAGGGAGAAAGAAAGAAGCGTGAGTCACATGAAATAGGATTTGTTAAAGTGATTCCCTCTAGTGGCTGTGTATGAAAAGTGCAAGGAAACCTATTGCATGTCCTTAGAAAATTATAGCAGTATGGGGTAGTATTTCCCAATCAGGGTTAATTACTGTGCCTGGGGGGCACTTCTGTGGCTGCTAGCTAGGGGCATGTGGAAACTCAACAAATTTGAGAAAATAGAAATTATGATATAACATAAAATATGCCCACATATTCAGTTTGTGTTGAATATAATCAGCGTAAGAGATGAATAGAAAGTTGAATCACTGGTGTAAGGGAACCCCTGTTTTCAACAATATCTCTGAGAGTACTGCAATCAAAAGTCAATTCTCACACAAGGACAACCACAAACAACTTGAAAACAGACAACCAGATTCACAATGTGTGGGTACACAACACTTACTGCATATCAAAGTGGTTAGATCTTGTCTTTTTATGTAAGTGGAAAGAGTTCATAAAGACTTCTCAGAGCAAGTATAAAGGCATAAATGGCCTTGACCCGGTTGGTCTGACATGGTAGCTGATACTGTGGATAAGGAGGCCTGAGCATCGCGTTGGGTGGCACCATGTGTGAGCTGGGGATTTACAGTGTCTCCAGACCACACACAGACAGACAGACTGGGAGAGGGAGGGATGGCTGAAGGGAGGGAGGATATGGAGAAGTAGCAAAAAAAAGGAGGAGAGGGAAAGGGAGATAGATTGTAGGAGAGCAAGGTGGGGGAGTTATGGGTAACAGCTGATATTATGTCAGTGTGGACACTAGGGCATTGTGACTTTATATCAGTCACTTTAATGGTAGTGTGTATGTGTGTGTACACTGTATATATGCATGGGCACTCATAATTGATGCCCACATGCCAGCTAAATTATACAGAATTTTCTCTAGAAAAGCCTACATGTTCTGAACTAAGTTTGCTCACTGTCTGAGCAAACATCACCAGCGTATAGGGCTTTGAATAAATGAGAAATAACATGTAATTCCTTCTATATATTTTGAACACAACCCAACTACCCACTGCCTAAACTATGTTATGTAGAATTGAAGTTGCTCATAGGTGGTGCCTCTGCTATCTAATTTGAGTGACAAGTTAATGTTACTGTAAGGCAGATACATTTTACAAAGTCAGCAAACAGCCTCACTTTAGCTACAACTTTTTGCCTTCCATTATGTCTCAGATGATGTGTTGTCAGGAGTATACGAGCATGAGCATCAGCATGAACAATACCCTGCGCAAAAGTACATGCAATATGTTAGATAGACAGTGCATCCTAGAAACTATGAGGCACAGCCTGTTGATTTCATTCACTGGGAATTCAAAAAGATCATGACAGAGCAAATAACATATTTGTTTCCCCCACATCAGTAAGTCTAATGTCACTATCTTTTTGCTAGGTGGTTGATGACATTTTCATCTCAATTCTTCATGTTGATATATGTGTACTACTCAAATTGTATAAGTTATATGAGAATAGTCTAAATGCATTCAGTGTCCTCAAACCTGTGGGAGGAGTAGTCACACAAAATGTCCAAAAGACGAGAAAGCATAAAGAAGAAGTATAAGTAGTAGGATAATATCAATGTATATTATCCTGCAAAAAAAGCTGAGTAAAAGGGCTGTATTTCTTTAAGCTTGGTGTATGATTATATTTCACAATAGTCTGCTTTGACAGGTCACACTGCAGTACTACTGACAGATTTAAACAGATGATATCCTACAGTATCAAAGTAATAATGTAAAGGAAAATGGAAAAATGGACAAATATGCCAATAAATACAGATTTGTATATCCTTCGAGTTAGATCCTGCGTGCCTTCTGGGGCCTTTCTCTGTGATTCACTGTAAAGTTTTCCAGCTCTGACTTGTGTATTAGGGGACGTGCAGTGCAGCCATGAAGGAGAAAGCAATGTGCGCTAAATGGTCCATAAGCGTGGCTTGGCCTGGCCCCTGCAAGCCCCTCTGGACCCCATATGGTGAATGTGTGTGTGCTACATGCATGGATGCATGGCCTAGCCCTCAGCAGGACTGCTCCCCACTGGATAACATCCCATAAAATACTGACACACACACGCAAACGCACACACATAAGGGTATTATGCATACCTGTAGTAAAAAAGCTCCATATACATTTTGGTATCATATGTGGCATCTATCAGACTATTGCTGGTTTTCTGAGTTTTTCCTAAAGGAGGTTGCATCCAAATGAAATTGTAGGGTCACGTACAAATATGATCCAACCACACAAAAACATCTTATACACATATACATCTGCCCACACAAGTGCCCCATTCAACATCTCTCTCTCTCTCTCTTCATACACAACAACTCCTGCAAACAAAATCCCTCCAATCAAGACAGCAATGTAGCCTTGTCTCCATATCTCCTCTGTAAGAACTGAACTACTACAGACACCACGTTGTACTCCCCCGATTCCTGATTGTGAAGTGGGGAGTGGAGGGGAACATAATTGCATGCTTAAACGCCTGAGAAACGGACGTCCAGTTCTGCTGAGTTGGTGCTTTTTGTGTGGCCTCATTGTTGGGACGTGCAGTCATGCAGCTCTTTGAGTCCCCGTCGGTGTTCATGTTGGGTTAGGGGTGGTTCAGAAGAGTGGAAGAGGGGGAAATGTTGTCTAGCGGCCAGATATTTCATTCCAAGACCAAGCACTTTGTGTCTGTTCACCATGCCTGGCAGGAGGAGGGTAGCTGTGACCAGAATGGAGTAAAACAGAGACAGAAATCAGAGGCTCTCTCTCACTCTCTGTTGCGTTTCTGTCCCGCGGTCTAACACTGTCTCTGTCAGCTATTTAATCAGCTGTTTTGAAGGGCCTGTAGAGGCTTTGATAGTAAGACACAAACTACACAAACACGAGGACGCACACATCATATACACATGCATACACATGCACAGACGCCACAGTCAGTTATACTTTCTGGTTGATGTGCTTTACTGTGGCCGAAGTGGACAAACAAAAGGCTCCTCTGTGGGGTTGCAGTGTAATGAGAGGCAGTTTGATCGTAAATATGTAGCGCTACAAAGTTTTCCATCTCACTGCAGGACAAAAGGGACGAGCCATCAAATTCGGGTCATCAGGGGCTTCTACGTTGTAAATCAGCTCGCTGAGCAGAATCAGTTGTGTCATCGCGGCTGTCTGCAGCCTAAACAAGGTTGTCAGAGGTAGCAGGGTTCCCCAGTCATAAGGTGGCTGCTGCTGCAAAAGCAGGGATAGAGATGAAGCCACAAACAAGCGGTTTCCTAAACTTCTGGTCCCCAATTTCATTGCTTGTAGTTGTAGGTCTCTGAGATGTTTTGAGAAAATTCAAGCATCACTGCTCAGAGGTTCCCTTTTACATATGCCTTGTGTGTGTTGTATGAGGGTACCTCAAAAAAGAGAAGAAGACAGGGACAGTGTGTGACGGAAAAAAAGGGGGTGGTGGTGGTGGTGGTGGTGGTGGGGTGGGGGGGGGGTGATAGAAACAAACAAACTGCTTGGAAGAGATTCAAGGTTTGTACAACTCAATTAAAAAGAGTTGATTGCCTCCAGCCTTGCTGATAAGGCACTATTTACAGCAACAAGCCCATACTTCAAGAATCGCTGAGGGAGATAAATAAGGCAAAAATAAGAGGATAGCTGCCTTTGAGAAAGGTTTTGTCTTCCAGGACAACTCAAAAAGACCCTGAGACTTTGTGGCATATGGAAAGGGATACATAAAATACGTGGGAGTCAAGCTTATGTACACTGTGCCTGGGACTTGGATTAGTGCATTCTCTAGAGATGTCATTATGTCAACAAGTCAGGGACACAAAGGATGCTATTAACTCAAATGAATGTTAAATGTTTATTGAAAAAAAAGAGAAAAGCACCATTAAAAGCAACATCGCTTTTTAAAAATCAGTTAGGTCTGGAAACAGAAAACCCCCTTATCACAAAACAAACAAAACAGAACACGTAACTGTTACCATTCTGTGGAGTAACTGGCACAAAAAACCCAACATGTGTAGAGTAAGAAACATGTAAAAAAAAAAAAAAAAACTCATTTTATTTCTTTTGTAACTGACTTCAGAACCATCACATTTAATCATACGCAACTGTATTTAGTATAATGATGTCCCAACTACTGTAGTCAAGTCAGGTGGCAAGAGATGAGAGGAGGGAAAAGTGGCCAAAACATCACAACCAATATGATTCAGCCCTTTTGATGAAAAGCCATGTGGGTTATGTTGATTTTAAACATGTGACATCATATTAATCCAACTGTTTTCAGTTTCCTTAAGTGAAGACACACTCTCACACCATAAATGAATTGTTAAGAAACTAATGAAGTGGATAGGAAAGCAAATGAATGGGAAAGCGAGAGAAAGACGAATGAGAATAAAAAATGAAAAGCATGAATTATCAACCCAATTTTCCATTTCTGCAATCAACGCTTATGAAGCTGAAACTGTCATTTTTGGCGTGGTAGTAATTGCTCTTGGCCCGTGGCAGACCCTCTGACTCATGAGAGAGAGGCGGTGGAACACAGATGGAGTGTTTCCGAAGCTCCTGCAAGCAGGACAAGACCTCCATTCAGGTCTTCCTCTCCAACCGCTGATTATGACCAACAACAGAAGTTTAGCAGACGTCTGGTCCAACACTATGTTTTATTCAAATCAAACCTCGATGCAGCCAAATTAATCTGACTGAGATGAAAGCTATGGCTGCAGGAAACACCTCGTCCAGAGAAATAAGTTTGCTTAAGTCAGTCCAGGTGGGTTTCAGGAAAGCCAGTGGGGAAATTTCATGGTAGATGCAAGAGAATGCACCCTCTGACCTGATTAGAATAAATTATGAAACTGTTCCTTTTCAGTCTTCAGAGATTATGTATAATTGTGATAAAATAAATCTTATTTTAAGGAGGCACCTCACAAAAAAGGGTCAGATTATATGCATATGCATCACATTGCAGGGGAAAATATTATTTTACACAGCTACTATCACTGGAAAACAAATCTACAAATAAAATATAGAATTAGTTAAAATTAGCCCCAATGAGTACAGGTACTGTTAATACTTTAAATACATCTATCTAACAATACTTTTACCTTGATTTTGAGGTAAAGGATGTCAGTACCTCTTCTAGGACAGCTATATAGATGCATGTTTGCTCTTCTCTTGATTTGTTGAGTAAGTGCAAATTTTTCTGTGTGAAAAGTTGCTCTTTCTGACTACAACAGGGAATAATTTATCCGGTTTTCGTTAAATATTGTAGCAGGACCTGTAGCAGGTTTTTCAGTGCTTATCAGAAAGAGAGCAGTCTGTCTTGTGTCATTTTATGTATCAAAAATGTTTCAAGTTTTTCATAAGTTGAACACGTTTGCTCTTTCTCTAAATGTAGCAAGGAGCAAGTTTGAAAAGTAACGCTTCATTTCAGACAATAAAACCAAAGTCCAGCACAGCCAGCTTGCCACAGTCGCTCTGCAAAATCAAAAATGACTTGATGAGAACTTGTTATCTGCAGCCAATGATCTATTTATCCCAACTCTATCTGCTTGAGCGGTGATGTATTACTGCAAATGAGGCCAGAGAAGGCCCTTGTGGTTCAGTGAGAGAACAAGTGTGTATGAGACCTAGTGTAGTATGTAAACCGTTTGACATCAGTGTTTGGGCTTTCTTTATGAGAACATCTGCAGCAGCTGCCCTATAAATTCCCAGTGTTGAGAAAACAGGAACAAAAAGTTCCTTTTTTGTATGGCAGTGTACCATGGCGAGAAGCGGACCTTGTCGTGCCTCATCTGGAGCACCACAGCCAGCGTTTAGGGAAAGTCAAACCGGGGATGGAGAACTGAGACAGTGTTACTGTGTATTTACAGAGCTGCTTTGCATGGCAGCAGATAACCTTAAAGTGAGCTTATTGATGGCCTTCATATCAACCCCAGACGACAGACACACATATCTTTTTGCTTTGCTTTTACTGTAATTCTACAGACCACCAAGTCTCAAGTCTTTCACGTGCGTTTACTCAACTACTTCCTTCACTTTCACCGTCTGTCAGGACTTGTTTGTGTTCTTTTCTTGACTGTTGCACAATAATGGTTGATATGATGATACTATTGTATTTCTTCTCCAAGAGTCTCTTCAGTGTCAGTACTCTGGCAGCATCTGCACACTACACTTTAACCCCAGCCCCATAGAAAGATCTTGTTTTTAATTCCTCAAGGTTTGTGGATAAATACACTAAGCAAGTTTTTATTGTCCATATAATGAGCAAACCATCTTAGCAGATGTTTTATTACTTTTGGTGAAGTTAAATAAAATTGGAAGTCAGACCAGGAATTATGCAGCCATATTCACTGATATTTTCTGCATGGATACATTAGGTTGTATACACTCAAAGTTCAAAATGTCCCCTGCACAGAGCACCCTACACAATTAAAATCTTGTGACAAGACTACCAGAGTAGTTACTAGGCATTAAACACAACAGAAAGGCATGATATAACTAGATCAATAAAATTATAATAATGTTAATAAAAAAAACAACTGAAGATGTAAAACAAATAAAAGAACACAAAAATACATTATTATTATTATTATTATTATTATTGTGCAGCTATATTAATATTATTTATATGTTGCATGATGAAATTTCACAATTGTACATAATGTTACATGAGAAGATGTACAAACACTATAAGTAGCAGCAGACACATTAACATATTATTTGAATGTATGGTTTTAAAAGTGAAGAAAACATTATCACTGTTATTTTACACTGTTACTCAGATTTATTAACCACATTTTAATTAAGTCACTGAGGTACTTTCGTTTTGATTTACTTCATGGAAAGATAATTTAGATTCCATGCAGCACTTTCAATAAAATGTTCGAGTGTGGCATTTCGTGTCGGAAATAAAAATGGTCGAACCGTGAAAATATGAATTGTTCAAAAAAGATTCTTGAAGTGATTTACAATTTGTAGCGTGGACTTTTTAAATTTATTTGAAATCGCTGAAATACTCGGAAAGTGCGGCACTCGTTGTGAAGATAGATAAACATCCAGCAGGCTGCAGTGGAGCTGCAGCTGCTCCTGCTGCTGTTATGCTGCTGTGTGTGTCTGTACCTTTTTGTTAGATAAATGAACACAAACGAAGGATAAAGTATGAGCGATTAACTCAGGATGATATGACCCGTGTGAGCTCTGCCGCTTGGTCTTTTCTAACCGCGGCGTTCTCCTTTGTTGTGAATGAAAGCTAAGCTAATGAAGCTAGCTAACTAGCTACAGTGACTTTTCCTCCACAGGGAAAAGGGACCAGAGAGGAAACACACAGTGTTTTCTGATGGCTTCAACTTCTACAGCTGAAAAAGGTTTGGAAAACATGTCTTAACGTTTCTGTTGGCCACTGTTTTCCAAAAATAACGATATGTAAAGTCTGTGAAGCTCATGTCTCCTATATCAACTTGCGTTAACTACTTAACAGTGATATACCAACAAGTGAGAAGATATATTTGACCAGTGGGACAAATGACTGTACTAGATGGAATTTACTGATGTTTTGTATTGATTAGTCGATTGACAGAAAATTAATTAAGCAACTATTTTTGATAATTAAATAATCATTTTATTGAAAATTTAATGTCATTTAAGCTTTTTCTTAAGAAACTTTATGATGCAAAGCACAGTAAATGAATACAGTATTAACATCATTTTGCAGCAGCATGGCGTGAAGGTGACAGCTGTCTGGCTCCGAACCCTAGAGATGGCATCCTGCAAGAGGCCACCATCCGGAGACTGTCCTCTACGTCTAACAGTAATGATACCACAGCATGGGTTATATTTACTGACAACAATAAAAATGCAGAGGAGGAGAAGGAAGAAGAGGTGGAAGCCATACCTGTCTCAAAACTCACAAGATCAGACCCGAATCATGTAACCCAGGAGAAACCAGTATTTCCCAGCAGCGTCACAGACCCCAGGCTGCGTGTCCCGTTAGTGCTGAGTGATGCTGATGGAGACAGAGTCCCTTACACTATCAACAGATATCTGAGGGATTACCAGAGGGAAGGTATCAGGTTCATTTACAGCAACTACATCCGTTCCAGTGGTTGTATCCTGGGGGACGACATGGGCCTTGGAAAAACTGTACAGGTAAAAAGTGCATTAGCTGCAAAACTTTTTTTCAAAATGTTTAAAATGTCTGCATTTCTTTTTCACATGATTCTCTTGGGTTTGTCATCTTCTCATCTTTCTATCTTGTCTTAGGTCATTGGTTTTCTTGCTGCTGTGTTGCACAAAACAGGCACATGGGAGGACATCAAGAACAACAGGCCTCAGTTTCTGCAGAGTCAGATCCCCTCCAAGCAAAGTAAACCCAACAAAGTGGGTGTTGAAATATGATAGTATAAGACTTTTTTTTTTCCAAATACCAGGTGCATGCTGTCAAGAGCAACAATAATGTAAAGACACAAATATGAGTCTTGTCCTTAGCTTGATACTGGTGTTTCTATCATCTGGTCTAGGTGTTCCTCATTGTGGCCCCACTGTCAGTGCTTTATAACTGGAAAGATGAACTGGACACATGGGGTCATTTCCAGTGTGTGGTGGTCCACGGGCTGAGGAAAGAGGAGGAGCTGGCTCGCATTAAGAAGGGACGCATTGAAATTGCTCTCACCACCTACGAGACCCTGCGTCTTTGCCTGGATCAGTTTAATAAGTAAGAATCATGCTCGACACACACAAGCAATAATATGCGACAAATTCATTTTTGGAGCTGTGTATTTTTCTGGTACTTAAGGACTGTGACTAAGAATATACCTGTGCCCACTCTGCAGCATAGACTGGTCTGCTGTGGTTGTGGATGAGGCCCATAAGATAAAGAATCCAAGCTCTCAGATCACTCAGGCCATGAAGGAGCTGAAATGTAAGGTCAGACAACTTTATATACGTGCTATTATTTTAGTAGGTAACTGGGGGAGTTTATGGATTTACTGATGATGGAGAGTACAGATGGTGTTTGTCTTTAAGGACTGTAAAGTCTGTCATAGTAAGCTTAACTTTGCTCATGGACCAAGCTTTTGTTGCTTGTTTTGCACTTATATTTCCATCAGATCAGAATTGGCCTCACTGGAACCATCTTACAGAATAACCTTGAGGAGCTGTGGTGTGTCATGGACTGGTATTTTAAAAGACTTTTATATTATAGCTCATATATCTTTTGCATATTTACATGCACATTTCAGACATTTTGTTCCCTGTGGTCAAAGCAATTTGATTGCAGTTTTACAACTTGTTGCAGAAAATAGTTCCCATCAACTTTCATAATGTGTATTTTGTATTCTATTTAGGGCCATACCTGGTTGTCTTGGCAACTTAGGACATTTCAAGAACAAATTCTCAGATCCAATTGAGCAAGGACAGAGGCACAGTGCAACCAAACGTGCCCTAGCTACCGGGAGGAAGACAGTCAGAGCCCTGGTGAGGAAGATCTCTCACTGGTTCCTCAGGAGGACTAAAGCTCTCATCAGAGAACAACTACCCAAGAAGAATGACAGGGTAAGTTTATTTTAGTGGCTTTCTGTTCTCTGGAAACTCACAGTTCAGCATCAACAATATTCCATTATTGAGTGAAGGTCTATTGTCTTTGGTGTCTCAAAGCATGCTTAAAATAAATGCTGTGTTGTTTCATCCCAGGTGGTGTACTGCTCTCTGACAGACTTTCAGCAAACTGTGTATCAGACGGTGCTGGATACCGAAGATGTGACGTTACTGCTGAGGTCCTCAGAGAAATGTGGCTGTCAAAGTGGACGCACACGCAGAAGCTGCTGCTATAAAGTTAGTTCATCCCTTTTACCATCATGTGCCCTTGCATGCCGTGAAATGTATTGGGCGAAACTTGACCGGAGGGGTTGAGCTATTTTCTACAGATTCCAGTTAAAATATCAGGGAATGCATGTGCAGAAAATGGGCTTTTTATATGCTAAGGTGTTGAGGTAAAGCGGGAAACAGTGTTTTGTTTAATGTAGATGAACTTAACCTATAAGAAGCTAAGTCTTGTATTTCTGCATAGGTACTTTTTCTATAGAGCGTAATACAGTATTAGTATTAGAGCCTGCTGGAATTCACTTGTTGATTGATAGTCTTTAAATGCAGTGAAGAATGCTTATATTATTCTTTTGATTACATTTCTAATGTGTGTGGTTGGAAGAAAAAAGTACTGGTCCCTTTAAATAACAATATTTTTTTTGTTGCAGGCAAACTCTGAAGGTGTTCAGATAAAGGAGCTGTACTTTAGTTACTTGGCCATATTGAGGAAGGTTGCCAACCATGTAGCGCTGCTTCAGTCCACTGCTGGAACCAGCAAGAAACAGGTACAAACATATTGTAACTGACATGTCACTTATTTAGTATGCTCATTCATTACAGGTATCTCCTGGTCAAATTCTCCACACTCCCTAAGTTAATACCACATTGTACATATTTGGTTCACTAACTTGGCTAATTTGCTTCCTCTAGGAAAAGTATGTGAGCGCCGTTTGTCAGAAGGTATTCCAAAAGTTTCCAGACTTTGTGCAGAGATGTAAGGATGAAGCATTTGAGGCACTGTCTGACCCAATGTACAGTGGAAAAATGAAGGTACAGTTTAGGAAGAATGGCTCAGTCTTCCGCTCATTGTGGGCTGTTTTGGTGTATGTTAATGTATCTGTATTCCTTTCAGGTTTTGCAGAAGCTGCTGAAATATTATCTGCGAAAAAGAGACAAAGTACTTCTTTTCTCTCTCTCAACCAAGGTGAGAGCCATGTTTGTGTGTCTGTGTATTGTGTGTATTGAAATAATGGAATATTGAATTTTTGAGTGTGAGTGCATGTGATTGCAGAGATATGGTGTGTGAGAGCTGGATGAGTAAGGGCAAAATGATATGAGGCTTACAGTGGCGTAATCCAAAAGAGAGGTTAGATGGTGTCGCAGCTGGAGCACACTCATTGTTTTTTTGTTTTTTTTAATTCCGTCAGTCTTTCAACACAGCAACAGGCTTGAACACACACTCTTAATTGCCACTGTTGTTAGAGCAGATTACTTGTTTACAGAAATAACAGTAGCAAGAGGCATGGTTTTCTCATGACATGGATTAATAAGTAAGCCTTGGGATTTTATAAGTGAGGGTGCTTAGTGAGTTTTAATGATAATTATATTCTGCAGAGTCTAAGAATTGCTGTCACCCGAGGCAGTATGATAACATTTGTGGATGGTATGAGGTCATGCTTTCATTGCCTATGCTTTGCTTTTTTGGGATTCAGAGCCCATACAGGGCAAGGCTCAATACTGCCCCTGTAGTATATCTATAAATATACAATCCAGGGGATATTACTTTTTATTACATTTGTTTGTATAGCATCTTCATTTTATCTTTCATATAAACTCTTCACCATGATGATGATGATGAGTAGATTCACAGAGCAGATATAGAAGTTGAGCCTGTCAGTTTTTACACATTGATTAATGTTTTTGGAACCTTTTGCAATTAGTTGTTGTATTTTCTATCTATCAGCTGTTAGATGTGCTGGAGAGCTACTGCATGGCAGAAGGGCTGGACTATAAGAGATTGGATGGAGCCACCAAGTCCAAAGAGAGAGTCCAGATTGTCAAAGATTTCAACAGCTCCTCCCACATCAACCTCTGCCTGGTTTCCACCATGTTAGTGGAAAAATAAAAATTTGATAGAGAAGTAGTGTTTTCTTATATTTCATGTCTACACATGAGGCCTTTTGTGGTGCTTTTAACTCAAAAATGTAGATTGTAAAGATAAGCCAATATAGGAATATTTAACAACTGTTTATTTTAAACATATTCAAAACCTTAAACCAGCTGATGACTGACTCTTTGTTCAATCAGGGCAGGTGGTCTTGGCCTTAACTTTGTAGGGGCCAATGTGGTCGTGCTATTTGACCCCACCTGGAACCCAGCAAATGACCTCCAGGCTATTGACAGGTAGGCTGTGGCCCGTATCTTGACATACTACTGTTTTACCACACACAGTGGTGGGATTCAAGAGCTTGATAATATTCTTTGCTGATTGATGTAACATGTGTGTGTGTGTGTGTGTGTGTGTGTTTGTGTGTGTTTGTGTGTGTTTGTGTTTGTGTGTCTGTGTCTTTAGGGCATATCGTATTGGCCAGTGCAGGGATGTGACTGTTCTCAGGCTGATCTCATTGGGCACCGTAGAGGAGGTTATCTACCTCAGACAAGTTTACAAACAGGTACCTGACAATTATTACCACATACTCATAATGTAATCTCAGCAAGACACTTTCCTGAATAACTTTAAGTTCTACATTTATATACTGTACATATAAACAAAGGATGGGCATACAGTAATAACAGAAAACTTGTACCAGAGCATCTCAGTAGTCCCAAGTCTTTGTTTTATCTACAACATTTAGGCACCAATTAGCAGCTCTTTCATTTCTTCACACTTTGGGCTGATTCCACATGCTAGCATGTATTGCACAGAAGATTTTACTTTCAATGGAAAATTTTGTTGAGAGCTCCATGGAGATATTATTATAACTGCATATCCCCACGTTCCCTTCTATGTTTCAGCAATTGCAGTGTTCAGTCATTGGCAAGGAGAGTTCCAGACGGTATTTTGAGGCAGTGCAGGGGCACGGTGTCCATAAGGGGGAGCTGTATGGGATCAAAAACCTCTTCAGGCTGCAGACTCAAGGAACATGTCTCACACGCAAGATATTAGAGGTTAGATAGCTCACATGCCTTTTTAGTGTTTGATTGATGTTTTCTGCTGTAGCATACCGCCTTATCTCACCTCATCCCACTAACTCATACCTCCAGTCACACTACAAGGTCTCACATAAGACTTTTACATTATTACATTTCTTTGGATCTTATGTTATAGTACAAGATATAGTGAAAAGGGCCCTAAACATTTATCTCTCTGAATATCAAGACTTACACACTTATCAGTGCAACATTGAGCCTAGTAAAACTGAAAACTGAAAGATAACAAAGCCTTTTGTTGATCATTGTGACAACACTGAACTGATGTTGTACAATGACATGTTAATGTGGTAATAAATGTGTGTGTCTCTCTCTCTCTCTCAGCGAGAAGGACAAGTGGAGGCCGGTGTAATGACAACCAGCACACACACAGGCGAAGAGAAGGAGGAGGACAGGAAAGGACTTAGCGTGAGTAACTCTGCCGTTCTCAGAGACCCCAGAACACAGGATCCTCATCTTTCCCATCCCTCACTCCATCTTCTCTCCCAGGCGGCCCACTTATCCTCCCATTCCCACGTGAAAGAAGGAATGCCTCGAACAGGGACCTTCCTATCTGTCAGCCAAAAAGCCCACAAAATCATTTGACTCTCATTTAACATTTCCTTTGATTCTTCTTTGTCTTATCAGCTTCCTATTGCCTTTAAGAGTTTTTTTCCTCAGTGACAAATTACTTATGTACGAGAAATAACAGCTCCTGCTCTGAGGAAATGAGATAAATTACTTTTAAAGGAACAACATGGAGAAAGTGATACCCCCTATCTTGTCAGCATCATGTAGTCACCCCATTGTAGGCTTTCAAGGTGGCTGTAAAAAGTTTGTAGTTTCCTTACAGCAGCTGTGGTTAGCTCGAGTTCAGGCAGTAAGAATAGTTTCATGTGGTGGAAAAAGAGAATAAAAAGATCAATGGAAATCTCAGACCGCTTCTGCGCAGTATGTTTCAGCAGATATATTTTCAGCAAAACATTTCAAAATATACTACTTTCATGTCACACTGCTACCATTTTAAAACAGGAAATCTCCTCAAAAGTAGTGTATTTGCCTAAGCTATGAGTGTTTCCATGGAGGTTTTTGCCACGAAAACCTGACACCTTTGGAATCCATTGTAATTGTAACTGACTGAACTGAAGCAGACCACAGCTCCTGTTCTCTGTAAGTGTGAAAACTACAAACTTTTTTACAGCAACCTTCCGAGCACTCAGAGTATAAATATTTAATACTCTTTTAAAAAATTGCAGTGCGGTAGATTTTGGGTGGAGGACCACTTTAAGGCCTTGGCTCACAAAAAATATTTTTACACTCAATTCTTTGTATTTTAGCAAAACCGGAGGATGAGGTTCTCTCTGTCTGCCTCTCACTTTCTCACTGATGCTGTGAAACAGCTGGATATAATTACTTGCTTGTCCTAATGGAAGGGGCAGACCACACTGAAGTCTGTCTTCTCTTTTCAGCTATTTATTTACACAGTGATACCCCTTATCATCCTGTTCCCAGCCAGGCCTGTGCTGTGCAGCACACTGTCCTTTTTTTTTTTTTTTTTTACACGGCCGCTGCTCCGCTGAGGCCATTCAGATTCTCACAAATGTGCAGAATACACTGGGGTGCCTTAACACGCACAGGACGAGGCTGGAGGCGTGTAAGCACACACAAGCACTGCAGAGCTGGGGAAGAGTCATCTCGTTGGCGAATTTTGTGAAATTAGAATCACTGTTGGTGGCCGCTCCCATAAAAGCCTATTCATATAACTCCAGGAAATGTTACAACCCCTTTTGTTTTCTTCATATTACATCATGATGGAGGGCATGTGTCGCACTGATGTTTATTGTGATTTATTGTTGCAAACATCTGTCTTGTATTACGCAATGTCACATGGCCTGGTCCACTGAAAGATGGCATGAACAAGGGAAGTGAAGAATTTGTAGTCTTTTGGTACCATTTTGCAGCTTAGTCTTTCTCGCGCAGTGTATGTACAGTTGATTTACATTTTTCATATCAGTTTCTTGTTCCTGTACTACCCACTTTTTGTGCCAGTCTGTCCCCACTTTTCCTTAGCTGTTTGTGTCAACTGTTTTATTCAAGGAACCTGGACAGTCTCCATCTACAGAGTGTGTTGCACAGAATGATGAACCAGCCAAGGAGAACAAGGATTCTTCAAAGGTCCCCAAAGGGGTGCTGGACTTCAGCAGTGGGAGTGAGGAGGATGAGGATGAGCAGAGGTTTAAGAGGAAAGCCTCAAATCCCAGTGCAGTGGATGGCAACAGAGGTGGAAGTGCTGCCACTGGTCCTGGTCGAATGAGCCTCTTACAGCACGGTTTCTCCAGATTCCTTGAAAGGGTCAAAAGTAGACCAGAGTCAGGCAAAGGAGATGGTAGTAGTTTAGAAGAAAGCCCTTCTGACACAGACACTGAGGATCTTGGAAAATTTGGAAAGAATGAGTGTACCTCCTCTGGCATCAACAAGAGATCCAATACAGGGAATGATGCAGTCTGTGTCCCGAAATTGAGAACAAAAACCTGGGACATCTCCAGTGGTTTGGACAGAGAAGACAGAAGGAATGGAGGCAGTGGTAGACAAGAGAGGGTTTCTTTGTTGAAAGAGAGTGATGATGCTGTAAGAAAGAGACAGAGTCTGAAGGGGTGGACAAATAAGGACATTACTGTAGAGGGGGAGAGTGATGAAAACTTCTCACCAGACAAAAAGCCCAACAAACTCAAAACTACAGTTCCCACAGCACACTGCTTTGAGGGTTACTCTGATGAATCTGAGGATTTCGACCTAGAGCCAAGCACATTGCCCAAGAAAGGTGCATTAAATTCTCACTGTAGAGGTCAAGACAGCGGGAGAGGAAGTCATGACTCTAACAGAAAGAGGCAGTCTACCAGTGTGAGGAACAAGGCCAGATCCAAACACACAGAAGCCATAGAGACATACACATCTTCAGAGGATGAACGCACTCCTGTTAAGAAAGGAAGATCTACAGGGTGTCACTTCACAGAGAGGACAGAGAGACACACAGTTTCATTTACAACTCTGAAGAGTCAGACATCTCCAGCATCTAAAGGAAAGGCCGGAACAATCGATAGCGTACTAGGTCAGATTCAATACTAATTTTAATATGGTATTAACTTTAAGTCAACTTTATTTTAAAATGAATGACATATATTTCTGTTCAAAGGGGATGTGCAGGAGGTGGTGTATACCCATTCCAACCAGCGTGTTGTGGGTGGGAGCAAAGCAGAGGAGATGATCAGCAGAGCTGCTGTACGACACGTGTTTGAACGCAAGATGTACTCTCAGCTCCCAGCCAATCACTTTCTAGGCACCCTGGAGGTACTTACCGCCGTAACACAGATCTAGTTCAGTGATTCTTCAGACGTATGATATGGTAGTTGTATCTGCCAATCCTGCATCGATGGCAACTAAAAAGACAAAAATGAAAATTTAAAAAATACATATTTTCCTGTGACCTGGAATGTTTACAACTGTACATCTACACATCTCAGCCACCAGTACTGACTAGTGGAAGTTAAATTCTTTGGTGTGATGCAAATCAAATGTTGAGTTCTGCTGTGTTGGACTGATAGCAGGCATCTTGCTTGATTTTTACCAGAGTCTGTCAGCAAGCCCACCAGACAGTCTGCCTCATTCTGCTGTCATCAGTGTGCAGAAGCCCAGTGTCGACCATCCAGTCACCTTCGCCAGCAAGAGTGTGCACCACACCAGACACACCACCTTCATCACTGGAGAGACTCCCCAGGCCATACGCAGGTACTGAAAGGGTGTGAGAGGTGATGAGTTGAGGAGATAAGGACAGAGGAGGTAGCAGCTTAGATAAAACAAAAAAGCAGAGAGGAAGAGAGAAAGAAAAGGAGCATATAGTAGAAGATAAGATATGATGCAGAAGAAGAGAGAAGTAGATTGGATAGGAAGTGGATAAAAGGGGGTAGTTGAAAAAAGTGGAATAGTGGGGAGGAAAGGAAAGAAGGGAGGAATTCCTGGCAGTGTAGGGAACAAGGCCAAAACTCACCACAGATATAGTGTTGAGCGCCCCCACCTGGGCCTCAGGAATTGTGTGTATGTGTGTGTGTTTAGCGCAAGACCACCTCTGAGCTTTCCCTTCCACCTATTTCCCAGCATCATGCTGTAGATTGCTCAGTTATGTTCAGGCCCAAGGAGCACAGCAGTTTTCCCTTCCACAACCACAGCCCTCCTGAGACTAACCAAAAATGATCGCCCGAGGACTTCCAAACCCACACTGATATATGCACACACGTCCTAACAAGCATTTACACTCATGTACAGACACACGGCAGTCAAATACACACACCTCTGTCCTGCCGCATCACCTCCGCCCCCCTCTCCACCTTTCCAAATGCTCATATACAGACACACAGACACCTTTGTGGCTCCAATCTCGCTCCCCAAGGAGAAGGCTGTATCTCTGCCCAGAGGCTCACCAGGAAGTGAAAATACACACTAGTTATATTGATATCCCCTCAATTAACCTTGCACTGTTTAATGATTTAAAGCCACATGCACGTTGTGTTTTATTGCTGTTAACTTTTATTTATTGTTTTTCCAGTGAAAGCCACAAATGGTAATAACACCATCATAATGCTGCCATACCACCAGTGACTTTGAAGTATTTCTGTCCCCGAGTCTGGTTAGACTGAAGTTTTAATGACTGCCTAGGAGCTCAGGAAAAACACCTCATGCTGCATAGCTATCTGGATATGAGCCTGAATATGTGGAGAACTATTCATCATAGGCTAGGCTGTGACAGACCCACAGAATACCTGATTAACAGTATAGGCCTTGTGGCTTTTTAAAGATGTTTTGCGTGCGATTTAAATTACCTTATGGTATGTGCATATGTTCCAAATTCTGTCTTCATATTCACTGTATGTGTGACAATGATGTATATTCATAGCTGAAGATATTAGTCACAAAAGATCTTTCTATCTTCGTTGTCTAACACATTTTTTGGGCGTGGATTATTTTTCATTCTCATTTTTGTCTTTGTGTCCTTCTCTGTGCTTGTGTGTAGGCAGCACCTGGAGGAAATGGCAGAAAAATTCAAATGCCCCTCAGTTCACCAGTTTGCAGTAGAGATCCTGAGCAGAAACTCAAGCCAGAGACTGGCCTGGTTACGACAGTATTACACTTCACTGAACTACCCTGACCTGGCTAATACAGTCACAAAACACTTCCCACACTCTGATTCAGCACAGACCTCCTCCACTTCAGCTGCTTCCTCCTCCACATCCACCAAAACAGCTGCCACAAAATCTCACACAGAGACCAGAACCCCACAAAAGGATGTTGCAAAAGCCACACGAAAGCCTAAATACACTCAGAAGAATCTGGGGCCCAAACCTCAGCCTGAAATCCTACAAAATCATGTTCCCCAAACAAACCCTAAAAACCCACAAAATGATGTTCTAGAACCCCAGAAAAAGCAAAAGATCTCACAAAAGAATGCTCTAGAACCTCCAAGTAATGTTTCAAGCCCTGAGTCAGAGGGGCAGGAGGAGACGGTCTGCAGTGCCAGAGGACAGAGGAGGACAAAGAGGGGTAGTGTTTCTAGTTCTGGAGCCCACAGAGCTGGTGGTGGTCTTGGCGTGGATCAGGCCAGCAGCAGTGGTCTGGGGTCTGGGAAGGCTGCTGCTTTCCCTGAACCACACAGACAGAGATACCCCTTCTTCTCCGGACCTCAGCCATGGCAGGTCCACCATGTCATCCAAACCCGCAGCACAGGGAAAGGAGCGAGAACAAGAATCGTCCTCCAGGATTAAAGAAACTTTTCAAGGGCAGAGAGAAAATTCTCGGACCCCTTCCCCTCCTCAACAGGCCCCTTCCACCTCAAGTAATCGCTCCTTCCTCACAGACCTGATAGGAGACACCTCAATCCTTGACGATTTGTTCAAACCCAAACCCAGGGGTGCACAACAGAGGAGTGGCCCAAAAACACCCCCCGCATTGTCAGTGTCAGTAAACACATGTCTCGCTACACCTTCTCCATCCAGAATCACTCTCAGTACTGATTCTGGCCTCTTAGACTCCCTCTCTTCTCCAAGCTCACACACATCAACTACTCACCAGGTCAGTACACCAGTGCAGGCATCAAAGGGTGGTCGCAAAGACTTCTGGGACATTCTAAATGAGGGCAATGAGGAGAGTATCAACAGGCTAACAGACCCAGCAGAAGTGCAGAGAGTTTGTGTCAACACTAACTTTTTAGCTAGAAGTAGGTCTGAAGAGGAGGAGAGCAAGAGTCTCTGGAAGACTAATGAGAAGTTCCTGTGGAAGAAATGATACACAAGAGTCATTTTAGATCGTATTAGAATTTTTTTTTTTTTTAAGTTCTAAAAGAGAATTTTTCTCAACATATTTTATTATTTTAAAATTGCATATCATTTATACAACTTTAAAATGTCTTTTTTAATTTACTCGCTGTATTTGAAATATCAATTTCCTGAATTAGACAAACTGACATAATGTTGACTTGAATAAACAGGGTGTTGATCCCTGGGAATTGAAACTTCTGCGTATTTTATGGAATTACTATCTCATCTGTTGCTTTATGTCTATATTTTTGACTTAACATATACAACCTCAATGGAGCACATGCAATGTATAAAAGAGTGAAAAAACTGACCCAAAAAAACAAAGAAATCAAAGTAGTACATTGTAAATTTGTAATAATACACAGCTGCAACTAAGGGATTATTTTCAAACAATTTTTTCTGGCCAACAGTTAAAAACAAAAACAAAAAATGGTTTACAATAATGTAAGAGAATGAAAAACAGCAAATTCTCACATTTGAGAAGCCGGAACCATTAGATGTTTGAAAAATGATTTAATTAATCAAATAACCATTTATCAGTTGTCAAAATAGTTGCAGATTTATTTTCTGTTGATCAACTAATTGGTTCAGTTCCAAATGTTCTATAAAAATGTTAAGGTCACTGTCACTGATAAGATGTTAAGTGGATGATTTGACAGAGAAAACCGATCCGCTGTAGGCATTAGCCATTATCGTCATTGGATACCGTGGCTGCCACCCCAGAACTGTTGGTGGCCCCCGCAGAGATATCACTTAAAACTCCTTAATGGCTGTTACGTCTCCATCACTCTGAACCCCTCGCTGCCCTCCCACTCCCCCGTGAGAGTGTGCATATTGTGTAGATGGTGTGGTTCCTCCGCACAGTAATCTGATAGTCTGTGGCGCTCTGCTCAGTTGCGCCTCAAACGCCCCTCAGAGTGGAAGCTGCTGCGCTATTAGTGAAATAACAATAAGCAGTTGCAGACAGTGGAGCTGGGAGAGGAGGGGGGTAATGGGGTGGGTGGGGAGGAGTAGAATTCACATCCATCCTTTTGTCCAATCTCTTGCATCTCTCAGTTGAAGTGTGTGTCAAACTATGCTATAGTGGACCACCAACCCTAAAAAAGCAAAAAAAAAAAAAAAAAAAAAAAGAAGGTTACAGACATATCAAACTCATAGTTGTACAGTAATGATGAAAATAGTTTTTTATGTGTCGGTGAGTGTGCATTTGTGTGCTGAACCCCACAGCTGTGTTTGACCTCTTTCAGCTGCAGCACTGAGGTGAATAGAACCCCAAAGAAAGCTGCTCTGTGTAAGTGTTGTGTTTTCTTTAGCAGAAATGAGAAAGTGCTGATAGCTATCAATAAACAGGAGAAAGGACTACATGCCTCAACAGAACAAGCTGCTTGTTAAATAGTATGAGTGTGTGCGTATGCATGTAGACCTTGTGGGTGGTAGATCGTGAGTATCTCCACACACACACACACACACACACACACACACATACTGAGGCCACACATCTGTCACACCTGTTCAAATCATCAGACAGAAGAGAATAAACAGCCCTTTCTCTTATCCCAACCCCAAACCCTTCCCTCTCTGATTTTCTCTTTCTGTTTCACCCACAACTGAGAATTGCAGATCCCTATCTGTCTTTTTTTTGTAGTCATAGTCTGGTTCAAGTGAGATAGCAGAGAGGCTTAGCATTTTACTTACAATAGAAAGGCTCACCAATTGACTGACGGTGGTTGGAGGCTAATGGAGGCCAGCTAACATGGCTCAGTGGCAAACAAAGCTCTCTTATCCTTCATGTTAACTGCAGGATTCTGCCAAGGATGTGGAGTGAGACGTACAGCTTCCATGAGTGATCAGTGACAATGTCTCAAGTCAGTCAGATGATTGTATTTAATTATACCACATGCCGTGCGGTGCAATTTCCGACACCTAGACAAAGTGAGGAGAAATACCACCAAAGAGACGGTGTGTTATTCCAGCTCTCCCATTAGTGTCTTGTCTCTTTGTGTCAAGGGCAGGGTGAGAAGTCTGTTTATATTTCCTGTCACTATAACCTGGGTGTATGTAAGTCTGTTATAAACTGGACGGTCAGACAGGGCAGCAGAGGGACAGCCCTGGCCCTGAGGGTTTATTTGCAGAAGTCATACTGTGACACCTAGTTTGATTTGATTTGTAAAAAGCTGTGAATGAGTGTTGACCCATGCTGACCTGGGCCTCCAGGCTCAGGTTTCCATACATTCGCTCTGCAATGTGTTAAGAAGGTCTGCAAACTGTCGCTGATAAAGAACTAGCTCTTGTTCAAATGCATCAAACATTCAAGTGCTGGAAAGCTACGTATTTATCTATAACATTACATACCTTTTCCCGTACAATGTAACAATATTTTTGAACTCTGGGGTGTATACATACATTTAATTATTTGGGATTTGCTGGAACTAGCTAGGATCCAGCCATCATATAAAGTCAGACTTGACAGTTAGCTTGTGGGTAGCAGTGTGGTACTGTGGGTCAGAGGGGTGTGTTTTTCATGATCTCAGTTGGCAGAAACTTTTCAAAATATTTTCAAAAGACCATGATTGAGATCTAATTTATTAATTTTCCCTTTGTCCTCCTCCTCTTCACCTAACAACATAGGTGAGGGAGGTATGGTTGGAGGCTACAGTTCCCTATTGTGCTGCATTTGCTGAGCTACACCCACAGGTGAGTGATCCAGCCAAATCCAAAGGATTTGATTTAAATGTGCCTTGTAACGATAACCCTGTGGACTGTGTACATATTCTATATCACTCGGAAAATTTGTCACATTTCGGAGGACAATTTAACCTCCAGGCTTTTAAGATAAAAAAAAATTAGCTAATCTGCTTCATCAGGACTGGGTGGGTGTTATTTAATCCCATGTGATCAACAGGAACCAGGCAACAAATCATCATCAAATTCTAATTTAGATGTTGCTAAATCCTGATTGGTTCACAGAAATATGTGACAGCACCTTACTAACTGAGCATAAATGAAAATACAAATACAGAAATCTCTCCAGTGAAATAAGCAAAACAGTTCTACTTTAGGCAGACAATTGTGTGTTTGTGTGTGATCCCATCACTTGTGGCAGGGAGCTGATTTAGAAAATTAGTTGGAGGACCTTTAAGGCTCAAGAAACATACACCAATCAGCCATAACATTATGACCACTGGTGGATGAAGTGAATAACATCGATCATCTCGTTATAACACAATGTTCTGCTAAGGAACTTTTGGTCCTGACCTTCATTTGGATGTTACTTTGTCAGGTACCACCCACCCAAATATTGTCACAAACCAAGCACACACCCCTCCAACGGCAACAATACTCCCCAATGTCAGGAGCCTCCCCCAGCAGCATAAAAACTGCTCAGAAATATATCGAGGAACATGACAAAGAGCCAAAGGTGTTGACCTGGGCTCCAAACTCCCCAGATCCCAATCTGACCTGCCTAGTATTGCATCCCCTCATACAGGGGGACCTATTTAAAACAGCTCTAACCTGTTGGGGCTTCCTTTGGTTCCTGTGGGTTGTGGGATGGGGCCTCCATGGATCTGACCTGTTCTGGATCATCCACGATTCTGGTCAATTGGATCTGGGGAGTCTAGAGGCCAGGTCAACACCTTGGGCTCTTTGTCGTGTTCCTGGAGACATTTCTGAGCAGTTTTTGGGGTGCGGAGGGAGCATTATCCTGCGGGGGGAGACCCCTGATGTTGGTGAGTGTGTGCTTGGTCTAAAACAATGTTTAGGTGGGTGGTACGTGCCAAAGTAACATCCAGATGAATGAAGGACCCATGGTTCCTCAACAGAACATTGTGTTGTAACAAGGTGATGAATGTTATTCACTTCTGCTGTCAGTGGTTTTAATGTTATGGCTGATCCGTGTATATATTTAGTGTTCACATCTCAGGTCAACTGTAATAATATAACTATCTTTAAAGGTATCCAACTGGCCATCATAGGTTTTTATAGATGAGCAGGGTAAGCAGTTTGAATCTACGACCAATAAAAAAAACTTTTAGGTGACTCAGCAAGCAAACAACTACATTAGGGGGGTACAGAGTCTTCCTGTTGTTACGGTAACAGGCTGAGGAGGTCTCTAAATGTGAAAAAGAAGAACCCCCCCCCCCCCTTCATTAGGAAATTACACACCATTTGCCCCTCATTCCTATCCAGTTACCCAGGCAACTGTTAGCTGTAATTTGGGTTAATTCACTGGCTCCTGGGCCCTTCCGTTCCCCATTGTGCCCCATCATAAAAGAGATATAACACAGATGCACACACACACACACAGACACACACAGATTTGTACAAACTAAGTTTCTTATGCAGTTACGCACTCAGTAAGAGAGACTAATCCCCATTTTGTTTGCTTCTCCTCAACACAGTTAGGAATAGGCCGTGCGTGTGAATATCAATGAATTGCACTGAAGGAGAGGCTGTGCAAAACTAAGCTTAAATCTATTCATTCCCAACACCTGGATGGCACTCCAGCAAGTGATGAAATTCTAGACAGAGTTGCGCAGTTGTTAAAATTACAGTGTCTTATTTCGGAATTTCGCACAAAAAGACACTTGTCCTCTTTGACCCTGTCCTGTCCTGAAGGTGGGAGAGATTGAGGATGGAGGGAGGTCTACTCTTTTGCTTCTTTCAGAACAAAAGGAATGGAAAATTGTGTGTTTTCCCATGGGATAAATATTGAGAGAGCAGAGATATAAACGTAGGGAAGAAAGGCTTTTCTGACCTGCTTGAGCCTGTGTTGCACTGCCAAAGGCCTGTGCGTCACTTGATCCATTGTTTAGTGTAGAGAAGTCTCAGTAAGCAAGCGGCTGCCTCCCCGCTCCAGCTGCAGCCTCTCTACTGTTTATGTTTGCAGGGCCCTTCGCCTTGAAGTGAGGCTATACAAGCAAAGCCTAGCCATATGTGAGCACTGGGCCGTCAGAGAAGTCACTGGCCTTTTCTTTTCCCTCTTTCAATCCCCCTCTTTCTCTCTGAAACTCCCCCATTTCTTTTTTACCCTTTCTCTTCCCTACCTTCTATTCTCTTTTGTCCTCCCTACCTCCGTCCCTCTTCGTTCATCTTGTTTGCTTTCCCTCGTTGACAGTGCAGCCTGTTCCTGACAGCCTACTCTTTTGGAGAAGATGAAGGGTTGGAATTATCTTCTTGAGTTTCAAAGACCTACATCCTGGATGGGAGAGAAGTGGTAGGTATTATTACCCCTGTGAGAAATAATTACCCCTAAAACTCCTCTGTGAGAATGAATCTCTGTGTGCTCAGCAACAAAGTTTGAGGGACAAGGTGGTAATTATGCCACAGAAATATTTCAACTAGCATAAATATTCAAATATTTATGCTGGGGTGTCGCACTGACAAGTACCGCACATTAAGGAGATGGAAAACGCTCAGAGAGAAAGCCACTGATGGAAATATGGAGTCAAAAATGCATAGTGTATGTAATTGGCTATTGGGGTTTTAATATCTTTCCGATAATTCACTCAAATATTTTTATTGGGAGTTCAGCCGTATCCAGTGTTGGAGGAAAATTGCTATCTTGATTCAACAATTGCCATGTTAGACTGGATTTTTTTTTTTTCTTCAAGCATCAAGGTGAAGGAGTTCAGTCTTAAACTAAAACTTAGACCTGGAAAATAATTTGTGAGGTGGGTTTGGTGTATGAGTGTGCGCATGTGTCTGCAGGTTAGTGGTCCTGACCTTGGCTCCTGGGTGGGCTGCAGTGGCTGTGTGCTTGTCTTGGATCATCTTTGGACCCTTCTGTTTACTGAAACAACAAGCAAGCAGTGTCCAGGGAGGAGAGAGGAATCACACAGGGAGCATCCTCAAAGGCAGCACCTCTCTCCTTTTCTTTCCCTCCGCTCATGTACACACACACACACACAATCTTGCACGAACAGACCATCCTCAGAGCCCTGACCACCCACATAAGCAATGGTCATCCACTGAAATGAAAACAATGACTTTCCATCGACCCCTTCCTTAATGAATCTCTCATCTGCTAGAGGCGTTAGACATGTTGAAGCCACTTTCACTTAATATTTGTGCTAAAATATGATCCCACTGATGGTAAAACCATTATTCTGTGCATGCAGAAGAGAAGCTCTCCCACACTGATGGTCTGTAAAAGAGAACCATCTTGGCTACCTATAACCTGCTATTATGAAAGTAGTAATATTGACATATCAACTCTGAGCACCTCATTTGATGTTGGAGAGACTTTGAAAATGGTAAATTAAAAGGTGTCATAATGGGTTTGCACCAATAAATTGCAGAGCACCTCAGGTAAGGAAAGTCCCAGCTCTTGAGCAATGTGGGTAAACAACTTTTGATTTCAGCTGCAGGTGACACACACACACACACACACACACACTCAATCACTCACACACACTGCTCAGACTGTGGCTTTGATAGGAACACACACCTCCTGGAAATTCCCAGTGTGAGAGCAGCGAGATTACATTAATTTACACTGGTAGTTTAACTATACTTTAAATAACCTTTTTTACACAGACATTTTGATGATTTGCGACTTCATTTTGAATTTTCGAATTCATTTGGCTTTGTGCAGTAAAATTTCTCCTGACTTTGCTGTAGTTCCACTATATTCAGTATGATGTAATTAGTCGCAATAGATACTCCATCTGCTGTGCAGGAATACTGTCAGTGTGTCAGGCTTTTTGATAAAATGCAGGCTCACATCACCAGTAAGAGATAATCTGATCCTTCATCAATTTTAAATAATTGTGTTTGTGTGTGTGTGTGTGTGTGTGTGTGTATGTGTGTGTGTGTGTGTGTGTGTGTGTGTGTGTGTGGGCGTGTGAACTTCTTTTAGAGTGGTTGTGGGGTCCAGTAGCTTGGTGGTGACCAAAGTGCAGGACCCCACGTGTTTAAATAGCTGATCAAAAGTTAGGGTTAGACTAGGTTTAGGGTAGGGTAAGGGTTAGGATTAGGCCCTTGGTTGTAAAGGGCTAGGGAATGCATTATATCCATGACAGGTCCCCACAAAGAGAGGTGTAAAAGGTTAGGATTACATGTGAGCACTCTGCCTGCAGCAGACTCATTTTACAGCGTTTAGGAGGCACTATGAAACCTTTACAGTTTGTGCCCCCTGGTGGCCATATTGAATGTTACCATGATCATAGGAGTATTTCTTATGGTAAAACTATACAGTGCTATAGATGAATAAGTACATTTTGATACTTCATCATAAACCTTGTTCTTACATTATGTCAGACAAATAGTCAGGTATAGGGTTTCCTGTGGTCTAAGGATAAAGGATGATGTACAGATTGTAAAGCTCTCTGAGAAGATCTGTGATTTAAGGTGATATATATATATTTATTTATATATAGCTGTTATTAACAAAAAAAACAGATAGAAATTGCTACACAGTAATAAAAATCAATAAAAGTGACTTGACAATATTACATTTTATACAGTACATCTAAATGGACTCTGGAGACCAAGTTGTTGCGCTTTAGCCTCAGAGATCATTGCTTATATGAAAAGTGATGGCTCAAATGTTATCTTTCAGTTTCAGTAAACACATAGTTTAGTTTAGGGCTACCTTTTGAATATAATATGGGGAAGAGATTCAGACAAACCAAGTGTCTTTTTCCAATCAGTGTTTATTTGAAAGCCACTTTTTCAGAACCACACTGACAAGATGTTGATGTTTCCAAAGTTGAGGACAACTCTTCTGGCTGCAGGCTACCCCTCTAGGTCTAATTATGATTCATGGATGAAACAATATTATGTTATGTTTATGTTGCTGACAGCAATATTAAAATGGTTGTATCATTTAATTGAAGTGACCTTTATTTAGACATAGTTTGTTTATTGCATATCCACAATTATTTAAAAAAAATATGTGAAGCTGTTAGACAGATTCTGCCTTTATTTGACAGGGACAGTGAAGACAGACAGGAAACGGGGGGGAAAGAGAATAGGGGAATGACATGCAGCAGATGGTCCAGCCAGCCAGGAGTTATACCAGGGACTTGCTGCTCAGGGCATTTAGGCCCATGTCATAAATCCCCTACCAACTTAACGGTTGGGCCACCCCAGAATAAGATGATTTTTTTTTTAAATAACTTTAAAGCAACTGAAAGATGACAATAATGGAAGTTCATGGAAGAAACAATTACAGATAAACATTCATCAATTTTAAAAATACATACAAAATACATCCAGAAATTTACTGTACATGTAATTATCCATACCATGAGACATAAAATAAAATAAAATACAACAGAGTAACTTTGAAGTATGCAAAGACAAACATATCCTATTTATGCTGCCCAATTTTAAACATCAGAATTCCATAATGCAAAAAGCACAAGTGATTGCCTTTTCCATTACATACTATGAACTATTAATTGAATTTTATCACTTGCCAACCTATTGTGTTAATATAGACATATTTTTGTTGTCACAATAATCAATAATCATCAGATGAGATAAAATAAAGACTTTTATTCTCATGTGAAGATTTGCCTTTTTAAACAGTCACACCAGGCGTGGATCATCTGAGCTCAGGGTCACTCTGACCTCCCTTCTCTCTCTCTTTCTCAAGTCACTTTCCCTATTCCCTGCACTATCTCTCATGGGGAGGATCATTCATCACAGATGTCTAAACAGCCCAGTCAACCCGTGATTAGTGACTCTTTTAGGTCAGACATCTCGGTAGCACATACTAATTCAAATGGCTGTGCGTGTCTGCTTCTAAGAATGTGCATGCACAGATGAGGGAACGTTTGTGCATGCTTTAAACATTGTACATCATCCTGTAAGCAGCAGGCTATCAAGCCCAGGTCTCCCGTGTATTCTCATTTCTCAGGAACCAGGTAGAAGCTCATCCATTCTCTTCCGCCCCCGACTGGTTTTGTGGGGATCAGAACAGTGACTGACACCACAGCTAAGTCGTCTGGTGGTGTACTCATCTGATCAAATGTTTCCTCCATCTCAGAGGGGAATGGAGGATGCTAATGACAGTTACAGGTGCGTGTGTGTATGTGTGTGCGTGTGTGTGTGTGTGTGTGTGTATCTTTCAGCATGATGTATGTGTGGGTGAATAACAGAGCGGGACAGTTCTTCAGCTCAACAGATAAGGCGCCAGACTCATTATCACTCATGCTCCTGTAGAAAATTTATGACTATGGGGAACTGGACACACACACACACACACACACACACACACACACACACACACACAAACAAACCTGTCAGCATCAATGATTAGCCACATTAACTAGTTTGTTGCATTTACATGCCTGTCTAAAGATGTGCACAGAGTGCCAGCTGTGTGGTTTCATAGAAATAATGGTTTGAGGGGTTTTATTTAATCTGATGTAGGTGTGGTTGGTGAATGAAATGGCTTCTGCTTCATGAGTTTTGTCTATCAGAAAAAAAACTTGTTATACATATGAAATACACATACCTACACATGGGAAAGTAGGCAACAGATTAACAGATCTATTAATGGCAACTCATACAATAAGATGGAGCAGATGGGTCAACAATAGTAAGTCAACAATTAGACAAGTAAATAAGGGGAAACTTGCACATCACTGCAACAGAGCAGTCAAACCGTGTCCCTTTGGAGACATGATGTCCCTGAATGGCAATACATTTAAAGTTCACAAACAGAGGTATAAATCCCTCTAAACATATCCAAAAAAAAAAAAAAAAATTAAAAAATCATTTCCAAGGGTGGTTTACCCACAATGTTACAAACAGAAAGTACTATTGCATACTACAGCACCTAATAAGAGTATTTTCACAAGTTGCACCACTCATCACCATGTTTAAGTGAGAAACAGAAAACACAGATTTGTCAACACCAGTTCCATAATTATGATCCTACTTACACTGGGGGATTATCGTTTATTTATCCCCACTAATTTCAGAAGTTGCATTTGAGTCAGAGATGGAATGATGTGCTGTTCTCTTCCTCACATAGTCTTGCAGGCTGTGAAGCATAAACTCTGCAAAGAGGATCTTGAGAGGAATGGACTGCAGTAACCAGCCCTGTATGCCCACATCCACACACATACACACACACATTCATAATCACAAGGACAAATCAGTCTCAGTTACTAAGCATTATTTGGCATCATCAGATGGTTGTATGTAAGTCTTACCAGAATTATGTGATGGACACTTCCAAAAGTTTTGTCTCCAGCTTTGAGGTACTGCAGGGAATGTTTTACAAAGTCCTCTGGTGACAGAGTCACTAAATTGGTTTTTTGGTAACCTGCCATCCGAGTGGAAACCCCAAATGGAGCCACTGCCTGAGAAAACAAGAAGAATTGAGAAAAAGAGAAAGTTGTGATAAGAGAGAAATCACTTTAAAGTTAATAACAACTCATTGGAGTCTCAATACAAATCCTGACAAGCACCTGTATAATAATCCCTTTATCTTCATATTCAATTTGAAGACCTCGAGAAAATCTTTCCACAAACACCTACAGGAACATGAATGAGAGCATGACTGATTATACAGCATGATTTAGAAATACTACAGGTGTACTGATGATGTCGTACTTACCTTAGATGAAGCATACAGGGTGTACAGAGGGAATGGAATAGAGGCAATTCCAGATGAAATATTCAGAATCACCCCTTTTCCCCTGGAGAGACACAAACAAAAAACAATTTTGGTCTTACACTAGTGTCCAGAAACTCAATGTTAATCAGCATATTATGCTTTGATTATATTACACATTACATCTAATGAAGAAAACATGGGAAGGAAACCTGTTTTCCATGCCTGGAAGAATTATTTTGCACATCTGGAGGAAAAAAGAAAATATGTTCAGAAGGTTGTCTGAGTTCATTTGTCATTTGTTGGGAAGAAAACAAAGAATCCCACATGCTGTCCATCACTGTCCATCACTCACTTTCTTAACAATGTTTCAGTCCTCAGACATTCATCAGACTATATGAACTATGTGAACAATTGTCTATTGCCTACAAACATGTAACTAAGACTCTATGATGCCCAAGAACTGCTTTGAAATTGTGACTTAGATTTGTGTGAAAAAAAGTAAAAGCAAATACAGACTCTTACCTTGGCCATAGTTTTCACATTGCAGTTTAACACCTTCGTAATTGTCTGAAAGCACAAATAAACACGGGTCCCAAGTAAGCTATCTTTATTGATAATCAAGGGACTGAAAATGCTATGTGGGTGGATATGGTTGAGGAAGCGAGGAGTGTGATTGTCTGTGAGACCCACTGAGGATAAACACTTAGGTGAGGAGATCTGATATGAAAGTATTACCACTTAAAGTCACTTTTTGGTAATGCAAACTGCAATGCATTGCAAATATTGCAAATGGAAAACAATCTGTAGGTTAGTAGTTAAAAGTTCCCTGTGGAGCTTTAGAGCGCTAACAGTAATAAGGAACTGTTTTTCTATGAGCTGGGCCTGTTTTGTTTATCTCCTACATGTGCACAAGAATACGAGCACAAGCATATGGGTGATGTGATGCACAGTCCTGCCAGTGGTTTCACACCATTCCACTGATACTGGAGGCAGAAACACATCAAGATATACAGCAATATGCTGACACAGTGAAAAATACAAGGATACACACAATGCATTTTGGAATGAAAGTATAACTTTTTGTTGTTTACAAAAAACTTCACAGGGACTCCTAAAAGTATAACTGCTGAGGCACCACTGACCTGATCCAGCTCTGCACACTCAAGGAATTTGCAGGGGATGAAGCTGGGCAGAATGCCTACATTATTGACTGGGGCAAAGAAAAAAGGAAATCCAATGTCATAAGGGGAGAGCAGATATTACTATCCTATGTGAAGACTCTTTTCAAGCATTTGGTGTGTGTTGAAGCAATTTATGTTATGTCCTACCTAAAACCCCGATGCTGAGATCCTTAAGTTGATCCTCAATTTCACCAAAGACATTTTCCTTTACAAAGTCTGTTACTATCACTTTCACACTCCGTCCTGTTTTATCACCTATGGACAATGAAAATGTTGGGTCAGCAACATACTGCACATTGTATACTCTTCCAGATGACAAGCAGCACATGTGTAGATCTGATCCAATTTTTAATAGCAGACACAACAAAACAGGTAAATATAGAGAGTATATTTTTACCTATTTCCTTGGCTACCTGGTCCAGTGTTGCTTTGGTTCTACTCATGATAACCACATTCATTCCTTGTTCAGCCAGCTGAGGGAAGCAGTCAAAGAATAGCAAATCAACTAAAAAGAAAATATTTTAACCTACAAGATGTGTTGGGAGGGAAAGAACTCAAATACAATTTATTGTCTATTTGAAAATGCATTTACTTTTGGTTTCCTATTCTTCTGTTTAAACTAGTTGTCATACATGAAAGTAGTGCTACAGTATTTAAACAGTCACTTACCGCAAATGCATATGCTCTTCCTATGCCTTCAGAAGCACCGGTCACCACTGAAACAGGAATGCAGGGATTAGTGTTAATAATGAGTTCCATCAGTTTCCATTCTAAACACAGGGGGCACTGTGATTAAGAGCAGCACAACTTGATATCTCTTCCTCTGCTGACAGACAGGAAGAGAACTGTATTTTTTATTTGTTTAA
This sequence comes from Lates calcarifer, assembly GCF_001640805.2. Classification (NCBI taxonomy): domain Eukaryota; kingdom Metazoa; phylum Chordata; class Actinopteri; family Centropomidae; genus Lates; species Lates calcarifer. The sequence continues at coordinate 6,673,893 of NC_066845.1, read as the reverse complement.
ACTATACCCAACCCATCCTGTTCTAACAGACTGTACTAATACAGCATGTTCTCCACTTCTGATAAAGATTTTGCTGAGAACAAACAGGAACTGCTTGTTTCGGAGTGCTCACTGCTCTCCCATCTCCTCCCGACCTCAATCGCCAAGATCACAGACTCTTTTTCTTTCAGACATAGAGTGATAGGCATCTATATTTAACTGGATCTGGTCCAGGATTGAGAGTTAGATTAAATAAAGCCAAGAGGATTTTGGATGGGATGCATTGGTTCAAACTGCTGTCAGTGTGGGAGCTGACAGGGAATGGGGAATGGGAATGACGTCTGAGACTGTCTAATAACTGCACAGATGCAGCAATTTAGCTCGTTTCCATATGTTCACTTGAGTTAACAAACTGAATGCACCTAAGAAATGGGTTTGGACCCCTTTGTTTAAGAGAAAATGAAAACAGCGTCAGATGACACGGTTCTAAGCTGCGAAACTTTTATAAAGTTCTCACACACTGAGAATAGATTGCACGCTATGGATGCATAAGATCAAACCAGCAAGATTGTATTTTTCCCGTTGAAGGCTTCCTCCACTGTTATCTCTCTGAAAAAGCTGAAACATGATATGGTTCTCTGGAGGACAGTGATTAACTCTGGCACACTGCCCTATCCTCACTTTTTCCTGACATTCAACGCCTCTAAAATGACAAACAAAAAAATCAATTGACCTTTTACTGAGCCCCATGCCCCTTAGTTAAGGTTGCTACACTAAACTGTTGTAGATATAATCCATTCACCCCCATTGTGTTGTGGTGACGGCAAAACATTCATAGTCTGGGCAGATAAAACCAAAACTATGTGAGTGGCGAGATACCATTACAGCTAAGTGAGAAGATATGTTTGTGTGTGATTTGAGTGTCACTCAATATCTCTGTGACTGGTCCCTGACAATAACAAAAGCTGCATATTTAGCCTGGGTCTTGATCCAACATTCCTTCGAAAGTACAATATCCTGTCACTCTTTGTTCTGGATATTATGGACACATTGGTTGCCGAGCAGCTGCAAGTAAACACCTGAGTACTTGGAATAGTTGGTGCCGAATATTTCTGACAGATTTCACTCTGGTGTTTGCCATCAGCACAGTACTGAAACTGCTGTCCTCTGCGTTACCACAATGTACTCCCTCTATTCTGGTATTTCTAGACTTGAGTGCTGCCTGTAACGCCACTGATCATAAAGTTTTATTGGTCTGGAATTGTATTGGCATAATTGAACTTGCTCTAAATTGATAGTTCTGACCAGTTTTAATTTTTTGTTGATGATTTCTTTCTGTGACACACACAAGTTATATGGGGTCCCACAAGGCTCAATACTTGGTCTCATTCTTTATATCTTTTAAAAAATGTTTCTGAAGGTCATCTGAATCGGAATTATCATTATCTGGTTTTTATTCATTTATTCTGACTCCTTTGTGAAAATATAACTAATATATTCAACATAAGTATTTCTTTTGTATGCCCTAATCTACAGTAAATATTCATTTGATAATGGTCAGTTCCTCCAGGTCTGAAGTAATTTGCTCCCAATACTGTCACATGTGAAGGAGCTCAAGTATCTCTGGGTCATGTTCATAAATAAGTCAAATAAAGCATGAGGTTAATATCTATGTGGCATCTGCAGTGCTGTGGGAATTTATTGGACCGCTGTGGTGAGGAGGGAACTGAGTCTGAATGCAACACTCGTAATTTACCATTACGTCCATATTCCAACACTCACCTATGATTGAGAGCTCTGGCTAGTGACCAAAAAAGGGTGCCTGGGCTCACCCTTAGGTTCAGCATGAGGAAGTCTAATTTGGAAAGAACTCAATATAGAACCGCTTCTCCATCACACTGATAGAAAAGCTGGAAGACGAGACAAGGGGGAGATATGTTTGGGCCATCTTGCTCAGCCTGCTGCAATCAACCCAAACCTGGATACGTGTAAAAAAAAAAAAAAAAAAAAAAAAAAAAATAGATTGATGGATCTGTAAAATCAGACAGCTGAGAGATCTTTCTGACATCTTAAAAAATGATACCAGACTGCTATAACAGAACTCTTCCCCCTGTTTGACCGTGGGTGACTTCTACTGGAATCTGATTATTAAAGCTGCTTAACAACCAATCAATTGCTTGTTCATCTTGCAATCTGGAGCTGAACCTGTGAAAGCATTCCTTAAAGAGGAGATTCAGATATAATGATTTAGATTATTATTAGTCAATAGGACAATGTTATGTAAAAGAACCCAGTCTTAAACAAGACCTCATTGTCTTGTCTCTTGTGTTTTCTTTTGACAGCTCTTCTTTGTTAAGTTTTCTCAATACAGTTTCTGTCTATTTTGTTTCAGTATAACATAACTGCCAATGAGTGCTGCGATTATACTCTGGGGGCAGCTGGGTGCCAAGTGTTTCTTGGTGTGATGAGCAGAGTGGTCCCTATTAGGAATAGTGTTTCTTAATGTTCTGTTTGTCCAGAATGCAGTCCAGAATGCAATCATGAGCCCACTTCATGCAGAGGCAATATTTTCCATGCTATGTTATATGCTGCAAGATGACTGGTCTTTAACAAAACCATCAACATAGCCATTTGTCACCAGTGATGTATGGCTATAAACAGGATTTATTGTGAAGGATTTACAGCACTTTTCCATTATGAAATGACATTCTATTATTGGCATACTAATGGGTGTGCATGTGTATTAGAACACTGAACATATAGAACAAGCACTGTGTAAATGTATGTGTGAATGTGTCAGTGGGTAGATGTGACCTGTAGTGTAAAGTGCTTTGAGTGGTCAACATGACTAGAAAAGCACTATATAAATGCAGTCCATTTACCATTTAATGCCATCATAAAAACAGACTGACCATCTAAATCTCTAACCTGGTTATTACTCACCACACAAAGTAAATGGTTGGGGCTGTTACTGTGTTGACATAATGTTCTGTGCTGACTGTCCTTACTGATCATTCATTCATTAACTATACCACTTATCCATTAAGGGTCGCGGGGTGTGGCTGGAGCCTATCCCAGTTGTCATTGGGCAAGATTCAGGATACACCGTGTACGGATCACCACTCCATCGCAAGGCCACCACACAGAGACAAACAACCATTCACACTCACATTTACACATACGGGTAATTTTGATCAGAAGCTGGAGTACCTGGAGACAACCCATGCAGGGACAGGGAGAACATAAAACTCCACACAGAAACTCGAACCCCCGGTTACTGTTTAGCCACACACACACACACACACACACACACACACACACACACACACACACACACACACAAGCATTCACTTCATGTATAGATTGTTTTTAGCTGGCCCATGGACCATGCAATGCATCTAAGGCCACTTGAAATTGAAAAGAGTCATGTCTAAAGGAGACGCACACTCAAAATGAGACATGAATGCAGAGGGACGGGGTTAATGCAGGCTAGAACATACTGTTCTGATGGCTGTTTTTCCTGTGCTGGAATGGAATGAAATTGGGCTTTGGAAAGAAAGGAAAGATCAGCCCAGTATTCAATGTTTTTTTTCTGAGGCTTCTCTTAGCACCGTGGGAGACTGAATACCCTCTTCAGAAGAAGCCAAAGGAAATCTTGTGAGTTGATGAGACAGCTCTGGGACCTGCACAGGAATGTTGTGTAATTACTGGGAGATGGTCTGAAGGGTGAGCCAGAGCTGACTGTGTATCCTCATTTGTATTTAGGTTAGATACAATAAGGCTGCTCTCAAGTTTAGAGGAAGGTTACAAGATTCCCTGTGTGATCTTATTACCCTTAATCCCCTGTGTCACACTAAAGGCACTGAGTTGTAACATGTAGGAAAGACGGGCCATTTATACTGTGCTGTGCTGTATTGACACTAGTGATGACACTGGTTTGACTAGTGTCACTGGTTTGACTCCCTTGTCATACAGTTATTATAATTTAACCGTAAACACACTGGCAAAGAACATTTTAGAATTTATGGTTTGTCATATCAGAAAAGAAAATGCAATTAAGACAACAATATGTTACATGATACATTAATAGCACAGATGAGTTTTTTCCCCCCTGCAAATGTAAGCAGCTGCTTTCACAGGTGACAAGTCAAAAAAAAGGTGCTAGGTTTACGTAAAGGTGAGCTTGTGTAACAGTGAAGAGTCTGAACAAGTCTAGAACTGGAAACTCCTCCTTTTAATTTACACTTTTGCAGCCAAATTTTCTTCATCCAAGTATCTGAAAAGTAAGCTACTGTCATGCACAGGCATATTTTGACACGTGTGCTTTCATTCATATTAATGTACTTACATGACCACAATAGATACATATGAATACACAAAGTAGTGTTATATCACAGAGAACATGAAAACTTTTTAGTCATAACAAACTAGTTATGACAGTGACTAACATCTATATTGTCCTGACGCTCCAAATCTTAGTCACAGTATGACTTACTGTAAGTCTGACACACAGCACACACATGCATGCACACACAGCTCACCTGCCCACTCTCCCTATAGAGGTGAAGAATGTCTTTGACAGTGGGAACCATTGTTTAGGAAAAAGCATCCTACTGAAAAGCAGCACTTTCACTCCATAGTACACAACTACTGCAGCACCCAGAGAAATGAAAAGCGGTTCCATTAAATCCATGCTTGTCCAGCACAATATGCTCCAGCTTTAAGCCTTTCTGTGTTGGTGTCTGCTCTCAGAGAAAGTTGTGAGTAAAGAATAACAGAAAGAGGAATTACCCTACCAGAGGACACTCCCATTTCAAGAACAACAGAATCTCACTCAGTATCTGACTTGCATGCACATGCACACACACACACACACAAACAGATAGTACATGTTTTGTTGTATTATAATGTTTTTTTAGCTCTAGAGGTTCAACATGAAACATGTAAAGAGTCATTTCTGAGAAACCAAGTCATTTATGGTAATAATTGATACTAGCCTAAATACCATGACTTTTTGCTGTAACTATAATGAAAATTATATATAGATCAGCTACACCATCAAAACCAGTTACTGGTTTTAATTTTGTAACTGGATGGATCAAGCCTTTTTCAAAACAGTGTTACTAGCAGCCAATGTGTCTTAAAAAACCCTCAGTAACAGGAGTCCACAGTGAAGCCAAACTCCAAATTATTTAACACAGAGCCCAAGTAATTTGAGAGTATTATTACTTATATTCTTACACACAAAATAACAAATGGAGCAAAACCTACAGGTCTTTCTACTCAAATTTGATAGAATATATGCAGGGTTATAGGCTGCCATTCACCAGCAAAGCTGTAGTATCAGGTTCTTCTTTATCAGGGGGCCACATGCTTTCTGCTGTCTAGATCAGATTTCTCCTTCTCCACTTCTCTATACTTGATAAAGTACCAAAATTCCTTATGCTGTGCCAGTTAAGATGCAATAATATGGGTGCTGTGGGTTCCACTATTTGGTAAAATGCCAGTGGAATCCACAAAAGCACAACAAAGATTAGTGTAGTTTGAAAAAAAAAAAAATGGTGTCCTGTTTTTTTTCCCTTAAGCAACTGTAATGCTTTCATTGGAAGTTATGTTCTGAAAATCACCTTACACTGTCACCTGCCTGTGCAGCAGGTTTCTCTAAGTCATTTAAAAAAGGTTTATCACAATAATTTGTCATATTTTCTAAGATGATCCCATGCCTTTTACTTGCTGTACTGTATGTGTATAATGAGAGGACTGTCTATGTGTTGGCAGCGAGCCAAACTAAAGGTGCGGTTGGTGGAAAAAAACTGAGCATAGAAACTCAACTAGCAGAATGTGTTTTGTTCTCAAAACAAAGGTAAAAGGGAATGAATCGTGCTTTCATTTGTTCTGTCACCAGAAATGTGACCTCAGTTGGATTATTCTGTTGCTTTGTGTTCACTTTCTTTCTTTCTTTCTTTCTTTCTTTCTTTCTTTCTTTCTTTCTAAAATATTCATTTGCTCTTGACAAGCTAGTAATATCTCAGGACTTTGGAATAACTCTACCCCTTAGCGGTAAAAAATGACTTATCTGGCAGCTTAGGGATGAACAATATGATATTATCTGGTGCAAGATAATGTAAAGGTGTCTGGTCTATATATATTTTTTCTGTTTTGTTTATACCACAGAATCTATCCCTGTCATCTGTCTGGTGGTAGTAAACTGCTATTAGACAAAGTTGCAAATCTATAACAAGAATGATTTAAGTTCTTAATTTGAGGCTTTTCTGTTTTTCTGTGGTCTGTATCACTGTGGACTGAATAATTTGGGGTTTTGGACTGTTGGTTGAACAAAACAAGTGATTTAGGGATAAGATGTTAGGCTTTAGAGAATTGTGACAGGTAATTTCTTCCATTTTGAGACGTTTTAGAGACCAGACAATTAATCAGTTATTTAGAAAATGAATACATAATTACTATAATTTTGAGATGCATCCATATTAGAAAAAAATCAATGTTTGGCCTCTAAACTGCACATAAAAATAGTTAAGGATTGTGGTATTATGAAGAAGCAATAAGTGTAACATATTTCACTGTAACCTAAAACATGTTCACAGTCTTCCAGCTCTAGTTTTGGTGGAAGTAAAAAACTGTTGTCACACAACAAATTAAGTCACATTTATGAGTATGTAATTTGGTTGATAAGAGAATAATGAATCGGTTTTGATCACTTGGATAAATTTGACAAATGTCTGCTTAACGACATTACACAGCTTCCAGGATGTTGTCTATACTCTGGTCGATGTTGAAACGTCAACGGTGATGATGGGAAGTGAGGATGGTACCCGCACATGCAGCTGCCTCATGAATGTAGGAGCTGTCTGCTACACCGGACACGTCATCAGCACGCGCCTGCCGTGTTGCTCGCGCCATTCCTACAAGCGTGTGTTTCCATCTCTCATTACATTACCACTGGCAGAGCTTTAGTAGCCACTGTTACAATCATAGATTCTGCTTTTCTGCCGTCGTCCTCTCAGGTGAGTTTAGTGTTAAATTTATCTTTTGCTTAATTTCCAGAGGGAAGGCGTTGTTCGACATCACGGATGTTGTCGGCCCTTGGTTTCGCGTTGTATAAGTTTAGCTTGCTAGCTAGCCCAAAGTTAGCTTTTGGTGTTTTGGGTATGCATGATTTGGGAACTCAGTGTCGCCCGTTTTCATTAGAGAATGGGTGGTTTGTGAATTAAAAATAATTTAAGTGTAACGGTGCTGTTGCTGCCTCACTCTGACAGTCTTACCACTGAATTTGTTTTGGCTCTGTTCGCTTCTAAAACAAACAAACCCACTTCATAGACACGTTTCTTAGCAGATGTGATTATGTCACGATGTTACAATCACCACAACAGCGTTTCTGTGCTGTGATAGAGCCCCTTAACGCACCCTGTTGTATACTGTTATAGGGCCAGGCAGGGGATAACTTAGCCTTAGTAAAATCTGTCTTAGCATCGTAGATAACGTTTTAGTTGGCACAGCTAATGCCATCGACGTCTGGCGTTCATTAGCCTATAAAGTTATGCTGCCGCTAGCTTACTTGTTCACACAGCATTTGACAACTAGCTAGTGTTAGCGGTAGAGGCCATGGCATATGCAAAACACCAGACATGAGCTGGCAGGGGTAAGACCACCTGCATGCCGCATTGACTTGACAGGTTTGTTCACGCAGGTGTTTTTAAGATACAGTGACACCGAATAGTCAGCGTTACCCATTATGTTAGCAAGCTACCTGTTACACAGTTTGCATGTTTGCTCTGCAGACTGCCATAGCAGACCGTCAACACTCAAGGTTCATGTTTTGAATTTTTATCGCTCGTGGTGAGCGTGTATGAATTATTTCACCTCGTCAAAGTACAGTATGAAATAGGAGTGCCAGGTGCACAGATGTGTCATGTTGACCTTAAATTACACAGCACAGACAGTGTAAAATAGGCAATAGGCCTTTTCACAGAGGACATTGTATATGTATAGGAAACGCATAAGTGTAAATAATGAAATTAATGATGGCTGAGTTCTAGCTGCTCTGTTTCCATGGTCCTGGTATCGTGCATACTGGATCACTGTCGCACTGTCAAGATATACTGGGACACATTACTACAGCAAAGCCATTATTAGTGTTATTCGAAACATGTCTGCTTCTCTTACCATGACAAGTCAAAATGTCTGCAGTGAAAGGGGCCTATGATGTTACAGATCTAGTGAACATCTAGAGAAGCAACTCCTACAATAAATGACCATACATCTACTGTATATGGATGTATGGATGTATGGATGTATCCTTCTTCAGCACTTCAAAATGAGTTGACACTGACAGGACCATCTTGCATGCACAGGAACTCTGGGCAGACGGTTGCAGTTGACTGAGAGCACCTGCCACTTAATTCCTGTCCTTTTTGAGGGTTTCTATTCCTGTGTGTGAAATACAGAACCTGAGCAACCTAAGTTTTCTTCTTGAGAGTCTTGCAGTGACAGTGTCAGCACTGAGAGTTTCATATGAGTGAGTCTTTAAATGAGACAAGTCCCTTATGTATTAATGTGCAACATAAACATGGTTGACACTGATATGATGATTCCACCTGTTTGTTCATCTTGACAGTGTCTCAAAATACCTGAAGGCTCAAAGATGTGAGCTGTCTCAGAAGTGAGCTCTCTGATATTTACACGTAAAGATGACTCTGCTTAATCACATCACAGCATGACCAGAACCCCCTTTTTTCTGGCCAAACTCACTGCTCATGCCTTGAAGCTTACAGGCATGAAAAAGCATTCGGCTGTGAATGGGAGTATTCCAAGCTGATCTGCAGAATCTGTGTTAGCAGAGTTGCTTTGGGTAAAAAAAAAAAAAAAAAAAAAAAAAACACAATGCATTGTAGTTTTTTGTGTGGCATTTCCCAGGTGTATACCACCTCTTAAAACTGATGTTTTGGACATGCAGGGGATGAGAAACCTTGTCCAAATTCCACCCAAAGCTTTGTGCCATAATAATCATATGTAATGGTGTGTCCTATGCAGGTCTTGGATATATCTACTGGTGCTCTGTTTTGCTCTAGAACAAAGAGCAAAACAGTGCTCTAAAATAAAGCTAAATCTGTGAATTTACATTCATGTATGAGACAAAGCTGACCTGCTTTTACTGCACTTTGGTGTGGATTTTTATCCAGTTTAAATCAAATATTTTTTTAAGGACATTAATATAAGACAGTAACTTATTTGGTGATTGTGATGCAAGAATCACAATGTGAATATGTTAACAACAAGTCCAAGGCATACTTGAGAGTTGTCATCACTAAATATGTTTACATTCATACTGGTGTCTGAGTTATGAGTCTTTTCCTGGTTATGATCATATTCAAGGTATGATGTTGACATTAAACATGCAGATAGCTGGTTATACATGTCCCCATATACACAGTTTGAATATTATTCAGGTTTCTGATCACACATGTCATTACAAGCATGTCTTTGACTCCTCACTCCACACTCAGCCTCTCTTTGTCTCTATCAATTGAGTTAATTCAGTAGTTGAGGATGAGCCCAGTTTGGTCTTGCCATCTGGACTCTGCTGTACTTATATCTCTCTCTGCTGGATTTATTTTAACCTCTGTATTTGATCACCAGTAACAGAAAATGAGTAGATGATACATGGTAGAGAAGATGGTTTAGAAACCAGGAGTAGGTCTTTACATGCATATTCAGGTTTCTCTAAACTTATATAAATACTTACTGTATTGTCTGAAAGCAGAATATGTTGTTTACGTGTGTATTATGGTTTGCAGGTTGATTGAATGATGCCTGTAGAGGCCTCTTCTCGGCCAGACTTGTATGATCGCCTCTTAATCTCATTAAGAATATACTGGTGCTACTCTTTCTACTGTCACACCATTTAAACAGAAACAACCCTTCACTGAGCCCTCCTGATAGATTTGTTGCTGAATTAATAATTCATGGATTGTTTATTAAAAGAATCAGTTTCTGCTAAGTGACAGCAGATGTGGCCAGAGCACTACTGCTGTATTTTTGTGTGGATTTGGCCGTAATGCACATGCAATTCCAGGAGCACACAGTGGATCATGGTGCTGAATATTTGTCTCTGGCTGTAGATGGCAGCCTTGCTCAATATTTTCCCCCACTCTTATTGAAACTTAATAGTGATAGCTCACTTCTAAAACACCACCCATGCTGGTCTGACAGATGACAGTTGCTTGGGAGAAATAATTGTTCTTTAAGATAATCTGGTTTGTTTGTGAAACAGTATGCTTTGGTATCTGGTATGAACTGCTTCTAAAAGTTCCTGACTGCAGTTTCTTGACATGATTAGTTGACAGACACGATTAATGTTTTTATTTTCATTGTAGTTCAATGTTTTTCATCTCATGCTTATCAGATATATTATCTGAAACTATTGAGTATGTGCTCAGATCTGGAGAGTAGGAGTTCACTATGTTTTGTAGTGGGGGAAGTAAACAACCACGTTATTTTTTCTCATCTGTTATCCTATTATTGACAAACACCTCTGGAAATGTGGAGACATGACCTCATAAGGAAGGATTCATGATCCCAAAGTAGGCCTGGTTTGACAGCGATTTATTATTCTATCTGAGAATCCCTTTTTTTGAGGTACAGCGGAAACTGAGGTACTGACTCAGGTACTGCTTTTGAAACTGAAAAACACCTTTGGACCTGTGAAGCTGGGGTCCTTGAATACTATCTGGGACATAGAACAGCTCTTTGTGTGGTAGAGATGACTGCCAGTATTTCTATGAGGTGTGCTGCTTTTCTTTATTCAGAAGGATTTGTTTCTTTCTCACCGTGGTTGACAGTGATTTCAGTGCTGCTTGATCTATAATAAAATGGGGGAGAAAGGGATGAAGCCAGACAAAGCAAAAAAGAACATTCCTTGTTCTGTTCACTTTTTGTAGATGTAATTTGACTCCCTCAGCTCTCAGTTGATGTTTTATTATGCTGTTTTTCCCTACGGTGAAGTTATTTTAAAAGTTTTTTTTTTTTTCCACTCAACCAGAACTTTTCACAACAAGGGTAATGACATTCCTCTCTTGTCTGTTTCTTCCTCTACCCATTCCTCTGTCGTATTCTCCTGCAGATATATCCAGCTATGGATATGGACAGTGCCAGTTCAGTGGTGCTGCAGGCCTTAACCCAAGCTACCAGTCAGGACACAGCTGTGCTGAAGCCTGCGGAGGAGCAGCTCCGACAGTGGGAGACCCAGCCAGGCTTCTACTCAGTCCTTCTGGTGAGGAATGATATCAAATAATTGAAAAACTAAACCTCTAATAAATGGTGATGTTAATGAATGTGGTGTATATTGCAGAAAGCAGGGTGTTGTTGGGTTTGTGTTAATTTCTAATGTGCTTTAGTTTTTAAGTAAGCAGTTTTTATGTGGCCTAAGTCAGACAGTGACAGGGGAGTGTTTCCTTTTAGATTAGTTATTATTAGAATGGGGGATATTTTTGCATAATAATAGCAGATTGAATGGTTATATATTCTGTCCATGTGTTACAATTCATCTTGGCAGCTTTGCACAATAACTGTAATCACAGCAACAAATCACAAGATTATAAGAGGAAGGGAAACAGGGAAAAATAGGGTAGTGTAGGGCAGCCAGCTGGGGATTGATTTGTGTTAAAGGAGTACTCAAATCTGCATTGAATAGCTTTATTAAAATGTATTCTCAGATGTTTAACCACACTTGGTCTTTTTCTATGTGTAAGACCAAGTCTTCAACAGGGCTTAGTGTACAGACATCCTCTCTCTGTTCTGACCAGCACCTAATATTTGGTGTACATTCACCACAAAGCCTATGTTGATCCACAAATGAATACTCAGACATTTTAGGAAATATGTTTTTTTACTGTCCACCTGGGCTTAAGTGATAAGATGGATTTCAGTTTTATCTCTGCACGTTCAATAGAGAAATTGGCTCAGGATGTGTTCTGTCCAGCTAAGCACAAAGACCTATTCCATTCACAGGAAAATGTATTATTTTCTAGCTTTTTGTCAAGAGTACATTGTGGAAAAGAGAGGCAACGCACACACACAATGTCCTGTTTAAGTCAAAGTAGATCTTAGAAGGCACATTTTCAAGCAATCTACAGATATGAGATTGAATCAAAGTAATTGTTGCGTCTGTAGCGTTATATCTGTCTGACCTCTGGCTAATCATATAATTTTTACACAGAAATTTAAAATATACATCCTATAAGGGGCTGTGCATGTAAAAAATTCAACTAGCCTAAATTATGTATCCCGCAAGAGATTCCATTTGATCTGATAACATAGAGTCAGTGTCCTCGGTCATTACTCAGTCAAATCTACCTACATAGACATAAAATGTATATATATTTTTTAATTCAATGCGACTTACACATACCAATGATATCATTATCTCCCATTTAACTTCTGTTAAACCACTAAGAAATCATATGAAAAAAGATGTTCCCTACAACTCCAGAACTTGCCTGAGAAGCATCATATTTTTAAGTTACATTAATAGGCACATTGCAAACAGGAAGTGCTATTAGCAAAATCGGCATACTTAAAATGGTTCCAATTTGCCAAAATATAAACAATTATAGGCTAAAAATACAGAGCTCAAGTTGTGGCCCACAGCCAACTCACTGGCTTTGTGGCAACATGGAGCATGATTTTCTCTCAAATAGAAGTAAGACAAGAAATAATAATAGAAGTTACAAACTACTTCATGTCGCACTATCAATATGTATTGTTGTCATAACTAAGAATGTAATGACATTGGATAGTGGGTGACGGTGATGTTTGGGGGGTACATTTGTCTCCAACCCCCGTTGTAGATCATCTTTGACTCCTAGTGTCGCGTTCTCCCTGTAGTCACAGATGCTTTGACATTTCAGAAAATGTTCTTGACAGAATTGGGTTTATGCTTCATTTTGTGTGGCTGCCAGCGATGCCACGGTCCAAAGCAGTTAAGCTAAGGTGCGCAATGTACCCTTTCTCATTTAGTTTAGGAGAATTATGTTTCTGTACCTCACTACAGAGGTGGTACAGGAGGGACAGCATCAGTAAATCAAATTTCAGCAAGACCAGCCAAATTCCAGTTGTACTGAGGCATCTATTAAAAGTTTAGTGGCAGTGGACAGATTTTTATTTGCATATATTTTATATTCAAGTAAATAGTTATACTCTGTGGCTCTGCTAATGGTCTTTTATTCCCTTGATAAAACAGAGGGATGCCTCATGTCTGTACTAAAGCAAAAATAAAACTTAAAACCCCTTAACTCAAGTTTGTTCCCACATGTCCAAAACCTGGAAATATGAGAGCCAAGATTCCAATCTCTGATATTACTGTGTTACTCTTTATGGAGCTCCTGTCTTTGCAGTGAAGAGGAGAATTACTTTGAGAACCCTGTGACAGTACCTAGCCAGATTTTCTGGGGTTATGGCAACATTTTTCAGATCAGAAATTTTAGCATTTGCAAGAAATAAAATTGCGTTAATGTGTACAACTTCAACATTAGCGTGCCCTGCATTTTAATAGAGCAGCCTCTTTAGTGTGGCTTGATGGCAACACAGGTCTGTGTCATTATTCAGATTAGTTAGAGATTTTAGTCCTTCTCTAGTGTGGTCTGAGCTGCCACACATCATTAAACTGAGTCAGTCCCTAAACTGCCAGGTATTACCCATTTGAGGTAGCAAAACAGTGTTAGCTATGCATTTATATATGTATTTTTTTCACAGAATATCTTCAATAACCACATGCTGGATGTGAACGTCAGGTGGCTGGCTGTGCTTTACTTCAAAAATGGCATTGACAGATACTGGAGGAGAGTAGCACCTCAGTAAGTGCCTGCTTGTCTCTCTTATTCTTATTTCTGTCAGCCTTTTTTCCATCTTGGGCTTTTTCCTCTTCTGTCTTCTACTGCTCATCTTTATTCTCTCATTCATTTTCTCATTTCGCTCTCACTCTGCCGCTATTCATCAGTCTTAATCTCTCTGCCTGTTTTTGAGGCTTTGCCACTCTCTTCAGATCTTTTTTGTCACAAATTTGTAGTTGCATTTTTTTGTTTTGTCTCTATTCCTCATTGTGTTCATTTTTCCATTGTCTTTTCCTTTACAAGTTGTAGCTTACGTCTGCATTTCTGTCTCCACCACTTCACAGCTTTCACATTTTCTCTTTTTTTTTTACCTTCCTTCCTGATTATTCATATCATTGTGCTCTGATTTTATACTTAGTTTATTCTTTTGTGTCTCCTTTGTCTGGTGGTAGATCAGCTTTGAGTATTCAAAGCCTGCGGTCTGTCTTTGGGTACCTGACTAGCTGGCTTTTGTTAGATCTGAACTGAACAATTGCACTTAAATTTGCAGAACACTGGCTGGCCGGAGGTAATCAGTTCTACCTCAGCACTCTGTGGCCATTCTTTGACTTCTCCAGATTATTGCCATTTTCTTTTTTTCTTTTTCTAAAGTTTTCTCCTCTCACCAAAGTTGCTTTACTCTTGTCAGTAGTTCAGTAAACGGAATTTCATTTGCTATAGTGCTGTGCAAGGGGTTTTGGTCCTTGGGTTATTTATGTGACTACCTCTGGACCATTGCCATTAATTCAGGGGTTGGATACTGCGTGGGACAGCACAATGCATGTGGTGTCACTATATAAAGCGTAGGCGACGCACAGCATTTTTATGCTGTAATCACTGTAATTTACAGTAATGCATAGCAACTCAGACTGCAACTAGTGATTATTTTCATTATTGGTTACATGCCAGTTATTCTCTTGATTAATTGATTAGTCTGTATAATCTGAAAATAGAGAAAAATCCTCAGAGAATAGACTCAGATGTTTTGTTTTATCCGACCAACAGTCCATAACTCAAAGATATTGAGTTTAATGCATTATTTATCATATTAATTGAAAAACTCAAAACAGCAAATTTTGGGTATTTTTTTTTAAATTAGTCAATTACCAAATTAGTTGCCAGTTATTTTTCTGAAGACTGTTTAATTGATTAATCAACTAATAATTCCAGCTCAAATTCCAGTTAAATATATATTGTTTTTAATTTTAACCATACAAAAACAATGAATTGTTAAAATAATGAGAAATGCATGTTGAATTCTCAGGTCTATTTTTATGTTATTTTAATACAGCCAAACAAATCTTTGCATAATGCAGTAAAAACAGCATTGTATCTGTTTATGTTCTCTCATATCATACTAAGACTATGGCAGTCTGCCAGCTGCTATCAACCAAACACAGACACTGACACACACCAGCTGAGACTAAAAAGGAGCATACCTGATATTTCCCTAAATACTTTTTCCTTCCTTTTCATATTTAAAAGACCATTAACATTTGTTGTTTATGACTGTAGAAAGGGATGACTAAATGTGATTTCAGTCTGGCTTTAAGTTGGACTGTAAGATATTTGTTGTCCAGGTACATTAGTAATTAATGCGCATCACTGGAAAATGTGAGGTTTTTGCATCAGTCCCTCAATGAGCAAGAATCAAACAGTAAGCCCTTCACTTTGGTCATACTGTTTTAAAGGACACCTTCTAGTGGCTGAATAGACTTACTTTGAATATACTTTGCAGCTAAAAAAGCACAAGCATAAGTAATAAAAATAAAAATGCCTATATACCAGTACACCACTGCCATGGCTTCCTGGGTCACTAAACTGTAATGAGGCCATCATTAATGTTATTAGTTCCACCTGCACTTTTTTCTGCTGTGATGAGTCTAAAGTTCTGCTGTGAAAAAGGTCAGCTGCTTTTTCATAACTTGGAAAAAACCCCTCTCATTCCGCTTTATTAATCATATCTAGAACTGTGCACATGCCTGGCATTTGTCCATCATTGTCGACATTATGAAACCAGAATTTTTTATTATCCATGTGTAAACAACAGTATCAATCAGTCAGTACATTTTTGTTTGTATAGGACCTTTTGTACAAGCTGGTGCTATTCAAAGTGCTCTACAGATGACCGACAAACTGATACTAAGACAGTACAATGTAAACAGTGAAACTAATGCACTTGAGAAATAAGCTGCCTCACCAAAAGTGGGAGATTTTTTCTGGATACAGCCACACTGTTCATTCTCGTTGTACTTTACTTGACCCCCCCCCCCCCCCTCCACCGCTATCAGGTTCAAGGCTCAAGCAAACACTTGCATGTGTTAATATATCTTTTAATCTCTCACCCCTATTTCTTTCAAGCTTGCCTTACGCCAACATTCTCAAAATATGTGTGCGTAGTAAATCTTGTTTCACTAATTCACACACTCCCTCCTCGTAATTTGTTTTCCACCCATATCGCCTCTCTCCCTGCCCAAGGTTACAACGTGATTCATTCCTCACTCTTCACATCAAACACTCGCCCATGTGTAGCTTCAGCTGCAGTTGAAATAGACTGTATAAATTATACATTATACATTGTATTTATGTACAGATTCACACTGTCTTCTACACAACCCCTACTTTGTTTGCAAAAACTCACGTTGCAGACTTCAAGATGTGAGTTGGAGAAGAGCAGAGGGTTTATCCAAAGCTTACTGATTAAATCAGGCAGCTGGCAGGTCCTGTACTATAGAGTGTTACACAGGGATTTAATTGATCCCATAACAACTTGGCAGATTGATGTCATATTCATATCTTCACCATATTAAAGTTTTCGGTTTGCATGTCTAGAATTTGAAATTATATTGAAAGGAGTCACTTAGGGTATGAGCTGCGTTCAACTAGGCCAGGGCAGCTGGCACCCTGCTGTCATATTGCGACATGGTGGCTCAGTGGTTAGTGCTCTCGCCTCCAGCATGAAGGAAGTGGGTTTAAAAGTTGCCTCTGTCTTTTTTTTTCCTCCAGTTTTTGCATGTAATTTGTATGTATCCCCTTATGCATCCTTATGTTTTGATCTGTGACATTCTTATTTTTCTTTTTAGTCTTATTTCTTTCTGTCTTTTTTGTCTCTTAAAGCCCATGCTGGTGTCAGCTTGGGTAAATGTGATTATTGAGAGGCACTGATTAACCACAGTTATTGGTCTACGTATGTTTTTGTTTGTTTGTCTGTTTTATCTGCATTAAGAACCTTTTCTTCACTCTTTTCTCTTTCCTCCAGTCCTTACCTCCTCTGAACATCTTTTTCGTTGGTTTGTTCACAGTGCATTATCAGAAGAAGAGAAGACGTCATTGCGTGCTGGTCTCATCACAAACTTCAATGAGCCTGTCAATCAGGTTAGTGGCGAAAAAAATGGAAAATCATGTGAAAAATTAAAAAAAGAAAAATCAGTTTCAGCCCCAGATACTGGTAGAATGAAACTCACTGATTCTGATTAAATTATGTTGTCTAAAACCGTGTCATTTACAAGGACATTGACTATGTTACTGTATGATTACTTTCTTGCAAAAGTTTTCAGTTAAATACTTGATCTGCAATCACTGCTGTCAAAATTAATGTCATCAAGTCAATGTTATTTGTATAGCCCAAAATCATAAATCACAAATTTGTCTCAAAGGGCTTTACAGTGAGTGCAGAATACGTCACTTTCTATCCTTAGACTCTTGTGCTATAATATAGTTGTTATAGTGCAAAGTATAGAGAATGTCAAGTACTACTTAATTGTAGTAATTTGGCTTAAGCATGGAAGTCCACTCCACTATTATTAAACCTGTGCTGAATTCCAACTATATTGAATAACAGTCACAGTTTCTTTGTATAATTTGGTCAGGTAAACTCTCAAGAAAAGACTTTCACCATATTTTGTTTTAAACTTCGCCTCCTTGTACATTCAAGGAATGAAGTGAGAGGAGGGGGTGAACCTTTAGAAGCCCTGTCGTTCTCATTAAGGAAGTGGTGTGAAGGCAGGTGGTATGAAATACACTGGCAGCATTTTCCATACTGCCATTGTATTTCCACCACCTGTTGACACCAAAAGTGTTTTGAATTTTCAGAAGGCTTTGAGAATTAGTTATATCAGACCAGCTGTTCCATTCCAAATACACAAATCTGATCACAAACGAAGAGGAAAAGAAATAATGTAGACAAAATCCCTATATTCCCATTAGTCCCATAGGAAGACAACTGTTATGATTATAAATGTACTGCAGTGTACCATACACACACCATGATTCCCGTATGGAAGGAGATTTTCCATTAGTAAAGTAATAAAGACTTGGCACCCAGTACTGGCATTAAGAAGGCTATGTTATATAACACATTCAGAATTCCAATCATTTGCTGCATAGTAGGGTGTTGATGTAATGATGTGAGTTTTCAGTGCAAATGTTGGAATACATTATAGCTGCATCACCCACGATCCTGCTTTATGATCCTAGCTGCCTTGTGTGCCAGGGCTCAAAGGAGAGACTTATATGTTTCTCCCTTAACTCAATCAGACTGGAAATGCAATTAAATAACATTGTTTATTTTGAGTTAAAGAATTGCCTTCACTGTGATTGATTAATCATTGCCAAACTAAAATAAATGACATGCTTTGAATAACATGAATGAATCAGCCAATAACCTTAATGTTTTGATTATGATTTTTGTGTTTGATTTACTGTAGGTACACTATTTTTTACCAGTAGTGGATATGCTCAAACAAACTGTCATTTGCCAAATTTCAAATTGTTCTAAAATGCACCACTGATAATGCATACAGGGACTTTATTCAAGGGTAAAGAAGTTTCTTGATAAGCCATCCATTTTATAGTTCTCAGGAGATGTTGCAACAAACAAATAATTCAGGAATCAAGCATAGTGTAATACATCTGACTGAGGGACATGGAAGTGGCCTGAATGGTGGCCATCCATCCTACTTCCTACAGCTTGTATGTCCCTGAGGGACAGCCCTCCAACATCAGGACTGATAGGGTCCATATGGCAGGCAATGAATGCCATTTAAACACCATATGTCTCCCCAGTCAGAACTGCTCTCTGTCCAATCAGAACTCCAGAGGGGATTGTGCATGTGAGTGTGGGTGTCCCAGTGTGTGGACAGTTGACAGGTAGAAGTTGTATAACCCAGATAAATTTTGTGAAGTCACCTCGATTTCTTAGAAAACATAATGACTTATTGATACTTGAAAATTAAATTTGCATGCTCACTGATTTTTATTACTTAGTTAAATGAGATTGTTAAAAATGTTGAGCAGGCATATAGGGGTGTTTATCAAAGCATGCATTCTAGAGACAATAAATTCTCATTCTCTTGTCTCTAACTAACATCACATCAAACAACTGCCTATGAAATGACCATTATGTTAAATCAACATCTTTATAAAATGGTTTCAACAGAAACTGAGCAGTCTAACCTTTACAGGGTGAGAATTTGTTGCAGAACTGTTGGATTAGACTGCATTACTTTTAGCTTTGTCGCCCTAGTAAACTGGCAACTAAGTGTTTATCTGTTGTTACCATCAAAAACCACATCTCTGCCTTTTGGATTCAACTGGACATTTATGCCAGTATTGTATTTATTGTCCACTAACGGCTAAGGTATAAAGTGTCATTTTCAGTCTGAACACTCTGGACCTCCTCGTTTATCTTAAATGATTAGATGTCTCAGCCCTCGTCAGTGCCAAAGAAATGGGCAGACTTGAATAATAATTGCTCAGCTAGCTGCACTTAGTGTTGTTGAGAAATATTACGACAAGTGAAGCTGTGACAAGGTCACACGATCAACCTTTCAGACCTATTGTCCTTATACTAAAAGCTATGAATATCGAACACACCTGTATATGTAAACAGTATGGTGTGAACTCTGTTGTGTACAATAGTTTCATATTTTGTGTCCTATTTGTCCAAACTACTCATTTTAAATGAGACATTAAAAATGAGTAATGATAAGTGTTTCAGAATGCTCTAGATGTAGAAAAATACCCATCAAGTTTCTATTGGCATAACCACCTTCTGCTGTGTTTATGCTTTGCCGAGGGTCATTTTCTTTTCTCTCTGTTTTTCCAACAGATAGCGACCCAGATCGCAGTACTGATAGCCAAGGTGGCCCGTCTGGACTGCCCCAGGCAATGGCCAGAGCTCATCCCCATTCTGCTTGAGTCCGTGAAGGGTCAGGATGGCCTGCAGCAGCACAGAGCGCTGCTAACCTTCTATCATGTCACCAAAACCCTAGCGTCCAAACGTCTGGCACAAGACAGGCGACTTTTTCAGGATGTAAGTTGACAGTTTTAGCTCTTTGTCAGTTATTTTATCACCACTCTCATTTTTACAGCCTTATTTTTTAAAATCTCATCATCATTAGCCTTTTTGTCCTGCGCACTTTATGTAGTGGCTGTGTACACCTAATTACAAGCTGACTGTAGGTCAACAAGTAAAGAAAAATAAAAGTTTTACTCTGTCTTCTGAACTTTGCTGCTTTTGTAGTTTGCCTTCTTTTTCTCTTCTTGTGTTCAGCCCCCTGACTTTCTCATGTTCCTTTTTTTCTGTTGCTCTTTTTTTCCTCTAAAACCCTTTGAATATGAATAGATGAATAGTAAGATTATCTCAAGAGTTGCTGGTTTTTCACTTTCATGTTTTGCCTGTAGGAGATGCTGTTCAGCTACTGTAAGATTCATGTCAAATACTAGATTTATAGCAGCAAGAGTCCCTGTGCATGCATGTGTGTCTGTTTTCATGCATGACTCGAGCATGATTGACATGCTTGGGAATAGATTTGTCTGCGTTGCTGCTTGTGTGTGTAAAGGAGATTGTGTTGAAGGGAGGTCTGCTTGTGTGACAAGTTAATGTTTCTTTCAGAGAGGCAGTGAATCAGAGCAGATGCTCTTTTTTTTTTTTGCCATCCGTGGTTTTAAAGAACATAAGACTTGAGCAGAGAGACAGTCAGTGAAGAGAAGGGGTTTAGGGGAATAAGACAATCAAACAGACCAACGAAGGGAGAAAGAGAGTGACAAAGACAGTGGACATCAGAAGCAGTGACTGTGACCAAATAGTTGGACGTCGTGCAGAGGCATCCCCTGTGCCAAAATGCGTGCCCTTAGGCAAAACGAGGAACAAAGGCAGTCCCAGCCCCATTAAACAATGCAGTTTTTAAATGATGCACTGATGACTTTGATGCTAAATGGCCCATGTCATGCTCTCTCTCCCCTGTCACGACATAGCTGGATCAGTGGCTAGTGTGTGTACACACCACACGTTGAGAAGAGGGGACGACAAAAAGGACAAGGCAACGCTGTTAATTTCAGTTCTGATGACATGCTTCGCCCCTTGAGTCTAAGTATTTTTTAATGTGAAGTCTGACTGATAGGATTTTGAACCATAATAGACCTCATTTTCTGCAGCTGTTTGTATTTTTCATGCTGGTTATTTGTATACACCACTCCATCTGTGAATACTGTCTCCTGTGGTAAGGCTCTGTTCACCATGCCAATATCACACTAATTGTTCAATCATGAGCTGAACAGTAGCAGCAAAAACTTATTATGACCCCACGTGATCTCATTACCTAACAAAAGTGTGAGACTTGATTATTTGTGTTTTTGAGAGAATCAGCCACTGGTTTCCTGAATGTTGCCACTTATTCACAGAAATTTATGGAAAAACTTCACAAGTCTGAATTGGACAGCTAAGTATCTCTTGACTTCTAAGCTCACTCTTTACCCTCTATGTTTACGCTGTTTCTGTTTAGTGCAGACATAATGTGTGCATAAGTACCGTTACGTGTGTGTGGGTGTTCCAACAAGTCTTCTTGTACTCGATGAGTGTTTGCACTTCTCTCTAGTCCTTCATCCCAGCTAAAACAGGTGGTAGAGCATGTTGACTGCATCATGGGAGATGATGCACTGACAGCAGCAGCACATTGACTAGCTATTTGTTTTCCTGGCCCACTTGCTGTGATTTGGGCTGTGAACTCTTCAACTTCGCCAGGCAAAGTGCTAAACAGATAGCAGAGGAAAAGGGGAGAGAGGGGGTGATAAAGAAAGGCAGGGTGTGTGGGTGTGTAGGAGAGGAAGTGATTGAAGTAACCAAGGGCTGCTGCTGACAGGAGGAGGGATCACATAAGAAGAAGTTATGGAGTAATGAAGAAAATGGAGTAAAGATAAAGTCGAGGCTGTATTCAAGGAGAATGAGAATGGAACTGTGACACTTATAGAAGTGATTTCTGCCTCCTGACTTTTAGAAATGTGAATTAGTTAAAGCAAGGAGTTTTAGAAAGAAATGGAGAAAGTGAGGAGAGAACTGGATAAAGGAGAAAGGCTCAGTGCTGCTACCTTTATCTATAAAAATAAGAATATTGGAAAAAAAAAATGACACCACAAATTTGCAGAAATTCATAATGGTATACTTTTCCTCTCCTATTTTGATGATAAATTGGAGACTAAATGTAAGCAAAGAGAGAGTGGAAGAAAAAGAAAACATTTAATTTTGAAAATGGATCCATCAACAGACACCACAGGTAGTCAGCACTTGAGAAAAGCCTTACTTTGCTAAATAGGCCATGCTTGAATGGCAGTGTTTCATAATGCAGCTGTACAATTGAAAATGATATTATTGAGTAATGGGATCTGGTTTCCACCAAACAGGGTAATTGTGCAGTCTCACTCTTACAGTTCACCTGTGGATGACATTACCCTGAGCAGTAACATGGAAGATGACATATGAAAATAAATCTAAACATCATCCACTGTTCATGCTGTATGTCTGCTGTTTCGCAGAGTCCAGCGGGCCGTACTGTATGTAAGGCAGATACACTGTAATACTCAAAACACCTGCATTTTTGTTATTTCACTGTATTCAACAGCATAGGAACACTTTTAAAACCACACTGAGAGAGGTATAACACAACAATAGAATACATTATGCTGTCAGCAGTATAATATAAATGCTTCCTCAGAGAGACACAAACACACACTCACGAAATCAACAAAAAAAGAAATGTATTTGTGCCTTTTGAATAGCTTTATTTTTTATTTTCCCCACTCAGAATAGTACATTGCTCTCAAAACACAGCAGTTGTATTTATGAATCATTGACCCAGACCTTGTCCTCTTTACTTCCCAAGTGCATGGCTTACATGTTCTGGTAATAATATTTTTATGTAGAATGTTTTCTCTGCAACGGTGACACTTGCTATTTCTGGTTATGATCACATAACCGTTTTTTGTGGTTATGTGATCAGTCATAAATGTTCATTTACAGGAACATTTCAGCTGAAATTTCAAACTTTGTGACTCACTGGCATGAAAAGCATAGAAATATGGAGAAGCTGTAAAGACACTGCATTGTCATAAAGACACTGCATATTTTGTTCAGCTTGTTTGTTTGTTTTTTTTTTGTGACTCTCAAACATGCAATAAGTTAAGAGCGGAATGGGGCAGGTGATAACTGCTGTCTCTGCTGGCCCTGTGCTTTTGAATAGCAATAGAGGGACAATATCCCACAGGATGGGTATTCATAAACACTGTCAAATGAAATGAACTGCACTTGGATAGCTTTGGTTTGTGAGTTCTCCCTGCTGGAATAGGGAATCAGCATGCAGATGGAAGAAATTGTTTGCTTTTATTGAAATTTGCCTCTCTGTTGTCTCTGTCTGCAGCTGTGAAAAGGAGCATACACATAGATACACACAGGCCTTGCAACTGCTGAGGTTTTTAAACACATAAACACAAAAAAACACACATCACATGAGTGGGGAAAAATAATTGGTTCTTAGATGCACTGGAATTCTCTCTTGAATGATTCAGCAACAATTCACCAAACTCATTAATTGGAATTCAGATGGTTCCCCAATCGCCGGCTGCCAGCTAAATAACCAACTGCTTTTCTCTGTCTGGCCAGCCTCTTTTATATACTGTAGAACAAAAAAAATGAAATTGGAGACCGAATTGACATAGTCGTAGTTATCAGGAGAGTGCATAGAATCTGTCAGGCCACTGTTATGAAGCTGCATTTTATGGTGATGTAATCTGTTGTCAGGGGACTCCAGTAGCTTGTGGTGAGGGCTATTTTTTT
Organism: Lates calcarifer; assembly: GCF_001640805.2. Classification (NCBI taxonomy): domain Eukaryota; kingdom Metazoa; phylum Chordata; class Actinopteri; family Centropomidae; genus Lates; species Lates calcarifer. Next base: position 6,649,923 of record NC_066845.1, on the reverse strand, counting down.
CAGTTCTTGTTGTGCTTTTTCATTATCCTTTTCAGTGCAGTGTGCCACCTGGGGTCATGACAGGGATAGTATAGTCTGGCTCAGTAAATTGCATCAAGCTTTGAAAAGCCTCACCTTCTGCCATGCAGATCAAGTCTTTTTTGTTTGTGTGGAAAAAAACTCCCTGTTGTGTGATTGTCTTGTCTTGTGCTTGATAGCAAACAGCAGGTGTGACTTGTTTGTTTCACCTTCAGTCGCTGCCTTAAGAATACTCTGATTGTGGCATCATTGTTGGTACACAGCTCCTGTAGTATCCTCATATCGTTTCTCCAGATATTCTCTAAAAGTTATTTTAAACATAGTTTTGAATATCAGGACAAAGTTGGTTCAGAGGTTATTTAAAGAAACTTGTCTTGGCTGAGCTCTAATTACTGGATGATGATTGTAATTTTTCATGACACCTTCATTTCATCATTATGTTTAGTCTGTGAGTGTGACAGCCTGGAAATATCTGCAAGACAATATCTGCGAGACAATGAAGCATCATGTAAATCCTCCTGTCCTGTACACATAAATGTGCACGTCTCAAATAGGTATATGGAGCGGAGACCTCTGAGTCCTTTGTCCTTTGTCTTTCTGTGGAGGCAACAGAAGGTAGGAAGACAAAACTGAATGCTCCACCATAGGACCAATTACAAAACATCACTGGTGTCAGTAGGTGGTTAGTATTCAAACACACCTTAGAAAGTCACGTAACATTTTTAAAACATTGTATACTAACCACCATGTATATCATTTGTAGGAATATGTATCTGTGCTGTCAAACATGCCATGTAGAGTTCGGTTAAAATGACCTTAGAGTGCTAGACACGCACGTCAGTTGATTGCCTGTAAACAGAACACCAAGAGTGAGGAAGTCCAAAGAAGAACTTGAGATTTTTTCCTAAACTTGGTTCATCACTTTTAGGGTTCCGTGCGTTGGATTAAGTCTGGGATCTAAGGAATGGAAAGTGGCAAGCTCCAGAGAAATCTCTCCAAAGAAGAAACTTGCCAGCCTTGCAGTTTTCTGTAAAGAATCTATCAAAGCCTATGCTGTGCTGTCAAAGCAGGGATTTCTCTTTCAGCAGGCATACGTCACCAACCACTGGCTCTCACTTGACACATCAGTGTTACCTACAGCACATTCTGTCCATGAGCTGCTTAGTTCCTTTTTCTTACGCATGTGGCATTGTCATTGAAGCTTTTCACAGACTCATTTTCATGTGCTGTAATTAAATATCAGGCATTTCTTTAAACGTTGCATTTAACGGTGCAAGTGTATCAGACAGTTTAGCAGTCCAGAAGCATTATCACACTGAAGTGCTTAGGTATTGAGCCATTATGTTTGAGTAGTTACTGAGATGTGATGTTTACCTCTTTTCTGTTCTGTTTATTCTTTTTATGAAAACAAAGCTCATTATTGTGCCATGGCAGATTTATTATATTTTCTAAGCTACTGAGCCAGTCTGTATACTTCACAGTTGACTGGACTGAGAGTACTTTTGTCTACCTTTGATGATCTTGTTTTGCCTCTACAGGAGAATGCCTTCATTGAAAAAAATGTAATTGGTTTGAGCCCAAATAATGTTATGGCAGTGACTGTAATAGAAGTTCATTCAGAGCTAAATTAGACTTATGACTCAGAGGTCTCTCTCTGCTCCCTGTGTGTGTTTGTTCTATGTGAGTGTATTATGTGTAACTGCTTTTGTATTTGCATCGGCATCAGTGCGACTGACTGTGGGTTACAGTCACAGGGACTGTGGGTAATAGGTGAAGTTTGCACCTACATCTGGTGTGCAGATACACTTGTTATTAATTTCATGAGCTCACCAGAATGACCTCAAATGCCCGCTGCTTGAACATGATCACTAATCCAGTTTAATTTTATCTGTGTGTGATCGACTGTACTGTTTATGTGTATGTTGGCAGCTGGCGTCGGGCATCTATAGCTTTGCCTGCTCCCTGTGGGGCCATCACACGGACTGCTTCCTTCAACAGATCTATGCCAGAGATGAGGCTGCAGCGCTCAGCTCACTGGAGAGGACACTGCTTTCTCTAAAAGGTAGCAACATTTGCACACACACGCAAACTCACACACGCACTTATGTAAAACACGCATGGAACAACTGCATTCTCATGCAAAGAGATACAGCAATCTATTTATACAACATGGTAAGTAAATCATGGCCTTAAATAACTGGTTGCATATTGCATAATGTCAGCACATGATTCCACCTTTATGCAAAAACGCAATCAAGCGGAAGAGTTTTGAACTTTTGGGAGTATTCATGTGCATTCATGTGACAATTGACAATCCTGTATATTAATTTTTTTTTCTATATAACCCTTTCAGTGCTTCGCAAGTTGACTGTGCATGGATTTCAAGAGCCACAACAGAATATGGAAGTGATGGTGAGTTGTTACAGCTGCGGCACTGGTATTTTGGAAAAGCTGATATTTTTCTGTTGGTGTTTTGAGTTGAAAATAACTCCAATCATAGTGTGCAAAATGCGGATGGCTGTGATGATTGAAAGTGCCTTAAGCCTTGTCTCGGTTCAAAGAGTCAAGAGTTCTGTATGAGCTCTCTTCCCACTCTGAGTGTGAAGAAAGTCCAAATTCATGAAACTGTTAATTCAATTTAGTCTAAATCTTTCTGGTAAAAAAAGAAACCAAAAAAATAAAAAAAAATAAAAATGAAACATTTGTCTCGGTGGGGTTTTGATTCCCTTGTGGCTCAGAGTTAATAGATTTAGTCAAGTCCTTTGAACTCAAGCTGCACTCTGTCTGCTTCCTATTTTGTTGGTCAAGGTTTGGTGAAAGAATAGCTGGTTTTAGAGAGTAATGGTAAAAACTTATTACTGATAAGTTAAGAGCTGGAGCGACCATGAAAGTATGACTTTAGTCTTTTATTTTAAATAAGAGAAACATACACTTGGAATTGTAATTTTCAATGTAGAAATCTGCAGGGTAGGTTTGGGTATTGAAAATAGATAGTATTCTTGCACCTGTGCCCATAAAGTCTGTACCTACAGCTGTGTCCCCTGAGCACACAGTGCAGTCATTTGATGCTGCTGACTATACTATACTGAGCAACTGCTCATGCATATAGGATTAAAATATGTGTGAGGAAAACCTGAGACTAAACCCAAGTAGGGACTTCAGGTTCTTACTGCAGTGGGCTTTGTAAAACTAGAATGATTTACTCATGTTCTGAGTTTGCTGGTGGATGAAACATGAGCAGTCAAGCTAACTGCTCTTGATTCATTGATTGATTGACTGAATTCACTGTTGACTGATGCAAATAAAAAGAGCAGGAGTTTTTTTCTAAAATAGTTATGCAAACTTCAAGACCTCAAGCCTTTAGTACTGTGAACAAGGCAGCCCTGAGACAAATGGCATTCTTTTCTAATAGAAAAATAAAAACACTTGTCTGGATAAAACTGGTTGAAGAAAATGATTTGACTTGAATTATGGCCCCCAGGCAAATTCAAAGTGAACTGCTCAAAGATTCCTAACCCTAACAAACAGCCTATTTCATTGTTGACATTCATAGACTTAATCAATTAAAAAACACAACAATTGATGAATGAAAAAAGAAAAAAGACAACAAAATTGTCTTTTTGAGATACAGTACATGTAGTCATAGAAGGTCAACATGTCATTAATATTATGACAACCTGCTCTGAGTTGCTGCTAAGCTCCCCCTCTCTATCCCTTTTTCTCTATTGTTGTGTTTGTTCCTATTTCTTTTCCTTTATTGGTTTATTTGTTTTTTTCTCTCTCTCTCTGTTAACTGGGAGATGGCAAGGACGTTTTTTGACAGAGAGAATTCAGTGCTATTATTCTACTAATGAGACAACTTTTAGTTTGCAGGCTGAAGATTGTATAATGGTTGAAATACTTGCATTAAAATGTCATTTGCCTTGAGCTGTGGCTGGTTATTCCAGTTCAGTGAGCAGACGTAATGGTTTGGAGTTAATATTTCATGTTTAGATGTATGTGCTGTTAATATCTCAGACTCACTTATCCTTGCCTTTGCTTGTCGATACCATTTTTCATCCTTTTTATTATTCAGCTAAGGGTGAGCTAACACAGAAATAATATGCCACTGTGAATTTAGTTCCTTTCTCAGGACACAGCAATACCTTATGCTATTGTAAAATCAAATAATGTTTTGTTTTTGTTGAGATTTATTTCACTGCCTATAACAGCAGGTAGTATAATCTTTTAAACAAGACTAAGATTGAGGCTTTGTCTTTTTGGCTGCTGTATAGTTAAAAATAAGCAGCATCATGGCATCATGCGTCAACATCTAGTTACTCACTTATCTCAGTGATTTCATAGCTTGCTCTAGTTGTTTTGTTTTCATCCCTGTTGTCTCTGTACATCTCTGTGTTGCGGAGTCCTACAGCCTCAGGACAAGCATGCTTTTTTTTTTTTTTTTTCTGAAATGGAAAAAACAAAACAAAACAACCCCCAAAAATTCTGCTTATGTTGGCATTGCCTTTAGTGAATCTACTTGTGTCTTTCCATTGACTTGCCACATGTTTGAAAGTAATCATGACCTGTGTTCAGGTTTCAACCTGGTTGTGTCTGACTGTCAGCTTTCATGACCTGGAACGAATGAAACTGAAATTTAACTGTTGTCAATTGCAATGCAGTTATTGATTTATTTTAAATGAACCCCATTGCTGAATAGCAAATGTCTGATTAACTCATTGATTATGCCCGTTGTTCCCTACACTGCTTTTTCCATTTAGTAATGGAAATCCTCATGCAGATCATTTTTACTATTATTAACTACCTCCTCAGATTTCATTTCAGTTTAATGTTTTTGGATGGATAAAATATTAATAACTATTTTAAAATATTTCCTGTGATGGTTTAAAGATGTGTCACATTCCTTCTTTCTGAATTACTGGTTAGGTCTTCAAGATGTTGATGGCTTGTCATCTCTGATTTTGCTCTTCTTTAGTCACGGGTGTGATGCTGGGAAAAAGAACCCTAATCATATTACATTATTTAATTTGATTTCTGTCAGGGACTTTAGAAAATATTCTGCAGTTTACCTACCAAAGAGGAAATTTAGCAGCCTGCAGAAAACTGAACTTATCTGCAAGACTAACAATGCCCAACTAAGTCATGATGTGTCGCATACAGCAGACCAGGCTGAACTTTAACAGTAAATCTCATTTAAAAAATAAAAACTTGTCCCATATTTGCTAATTATGCACAATGTGAGAGAGCAATATTGTGAGTAGGCTTATGTGTAATTTGTTAGCTACTTAATATTATGTTTTTGTGTACTTGATCTCTCAACACAATCTTTGGACTTTGACCACTGCTGGAATGTGGAACATGCTGGAAGTTTGTTATTAATAGAGGTTAATGGAATGGATGGGAAGGTGTTTACATGAGGCACATATATTTTGCATTAAATATATTTTTATGGCAAATAATGTGATTATCCTATCACCATACACTTTTGTGCTATTAGTAAGTTAGAATTTTAACCAAACCATCAACAGTTTTCCTCCTCTCACATCTAACAATGTTTGAAAAATCCAGTTGTGTTTTTGCTCCTCTAGTTTTGCCTTGTCAGTGCCAGTTTCAAGTTTTTTGGAAAGACATATTCTCAAGTTGTACTTTAAGCAAATGACAAGACTGTTATCATATTCACAGCAGGATGAAAATGGTTGGCTGGTTAGTTTTGTCTCTGTGATGTTCTTCTTAGTACAAAGACTGCCTGCTTACTGTATTTCCTGTCACACAAGCACATAATTTATGTGTATGTAAATGGATGTAGTCTGCAGCATGTTCAAAAATTCAACTTTTTACAATATACAAGACAGTGCAGCCATCTGTCTTTGTTGGCACCACTTCTTTAAACCCTGCTTGGTGTGTCACGGCCCCGTGGCAGTGGTTTATGGCATTCACACTTGGGTCTCCTGTAAGGAACTGTTTTACATTGAGTCTCATCACACATGACATGGGCATTCTGGACAGATGAGGTTTATTTTCTAATCACCACAGTGGCAGCAGCGCTGGGGGAACAGCAGTGAGTTGGAAAACACTGACACTAAGAATGAAGGACATTGTCAGTCTTCACACAGGCTGCCACAGTAATGAATTTTAAAACTTATTTGCAGTTGAATGACTGACTATCTCTCTGGTTTGATTGTCAGAAAGGTATTACAGGAGAGAATGTCAGTAGATTGTCCATCCATCCATTATCTATACCATTTAAGACCCTGTAATGGTCACGGAGGGGCTGGAGGTGGACCTAGCATTGGGCAAAAGGGAGGGTACACCCTGAACAGATCGCCAGTCCATTGCAGGTCAATAAACTGTGTCCAGCAAAAAAAAAAAATCGCTTGGCTAACTTTTTTCCTATATATGTGTGTGCACTCAGGATATGGGTAACCTTGCAACATCCAGGGGTTGACGAGAATCTTTGTGGCACCCCAAAAGAAAATAGTAGATTATTTAAAGCTTAGACGCACATTCACTTGAACCATTGTAGTAAACAATCTGGCACCACCTGCTAAACCTGGAGTCTGTGCTCATGCACTTGACTACACACAGCTGAAACATTCACCAAATTTTAGTCTTAAATTGCCACCCACGCTCTCATCTCCCTTTACAAACTACTTTGCACACTACTGCTGACGTGTCTATTTGATGCCCACCTCCCTGCCTCCATTTTTCCATCTTTTTATTACCATCTCAATTCATTTTGCTGGCACTCATTTACTTTTCACTTCATCCTGGTGTAATTTACCCAGCAGTGCTGTGAGCCTCACTCCTCTTCCTCTTTAGTTGTCAGACCTTTTTCATCATGACTGATTCAGCTGAAAACTTCTATTTTGCACTTCCTTTCGCATTAGTCGTTTCTAATTTACTGCATGCTCTTTTTAGGTATTTTTCTTCACTTCTATCTCATCTACCTCGCCTCCCCCTCTTTCTCCAAACTTCCCACCATTAGCTCAACAAATGTCTGCCGTGAACTCTGTTCTCCATCACCCTCCCACCCTCTCCGCTGTCCTCCTCCTTTGACTCTCTCTTTCTTCACTAACTCTGTTAGGAGCTGTGGTTGCTGGTTGGGAAGTGTTGGCTGGATTTGTGATTAATGACACTGCTGTTGACCTCATGGCTGAACATTAATGCAGAACTAAACAGATTGCATCTCCATCTATCATCTAATTTCCCTCTACTAAGCCACGGCTACACCAGGCTACAGAAAATTGATTCCCTTTCATACTGTTTAGCTGGCACTTTTATTTATACCCCTGAATACAGAGGCAAGTGTGCCCATGCATACACAACTTGCAGATCCTAAAGTTATTCCCTTGTTAATATATCTGCTTCTGGGCAATACTGATGAAGCAATCATGAGTGATTCAGCTGCAGAAATGTCATCAAGATTAAACTTTATCTCACCCTCTCTTCATCTCTTCCTTTTCAGGGTTTCTTGAATGCAGTGTTTGAGAGGCTAAAACAGTTCTTGGAATGCTGTGAGTACTTGTCTCTTTCTTTATCCTGAATCACTGATCCGAGGCTTCTCCCTTTAGTAAACAAACTCAGTTACTGGTGCTTGATCTAATGCATGCAGAAAGCACCTACTTAAAAGTCTCAGATACTTTATGGTGCTCATAAGTCTGGGTCTCATAATAGCATAGCATAATGTAGGTGTCAAATTAAAAGTTCAGGCTGAGTTATCCTAAGAGATTCAGTTTTTAATTAGGGATTTCTCTTGTAAACCATTTGAAAACAGAAGACTTCTAAGTACAGCTTATGCTCACTGTACTGATTTTTGAAAGTATAAGTCTGACTCAAGGAATGAGAATCTTTGTACTTTTAGATCTTGAGAGAGCAGGTTAAAGACGCCATGAAATGTATCTTCATGTAAAATCTTTGGTGTTGACCTCATCCTGAATTGGAAGGTGTGAAAATAAAAGCTAAGCAGTAAAGCTATCAAAAAAATATTATATTAGTCTGTCTATATATTAAGTAATCTCACCCTTTTGTCCCTCCTATCAAATCAAACAGTGTTTGCCCCCTTCACTGTGTTGATCCCTTACTGTGCCGTGTCCCTGCCCAACATCTTGCTTTAACAGAAATGACCCCATATTATTACACCCTTAAGATGATTTATGTTTTGCTTCCCAACCCTCAGAAGTTTTGTCAGATTTATTCTGTGGTTCTGATGGAACAATATTACATTTTTACTATTTTTTTAACAGTTGAAATCACAAACTCAAATGTTAAAGAGGCAATTTAGTGGTGTCTTTAACAAGATGTTTACAATGCTGTTTTGTTTATTGAGTATGGATGCCATGTTCTTCTGCACTGACATGAGGAGCTAAGAGAAGGGAAGTGATGGAAGTGTTCTTAATATAAAGAAATGACCAGGAGACAATGAGTCAGAATCTGATGTAACTTAGATACACCCTTTGAGTGGTAACTACTCCATCCAGTGGCAGTTATCAACCCTTGTTGACCAGGTTCCAGGTACTAAATAGCCAAAGGAACCTAACTGGAAACTTAAAGTCCCTTTTTCCTCTTGGTGTTTAAACTCTATCTGAAGAACTGCGAAGATTAGACAAGGTTTAAATAATGTTGAATTTTTAAAAAATCATCCTGTCATCCTTTGTATTTGTATATCTATGTATTGATCTCTCTCCAAAACAGACAGTGTAAGTGTTGAATTGTTACTTATTTCTGTTTTATCATGTAACCACAGTTGAACAATCAGCAAGTTAAGGTTTTTTTGTTCTGTCATCCACTTGTTAGCTCTCTCAAAGGTTCCTGAGGTGAAACCACCCAATGAGTGATACCATTTGAGTGGTCGTCAGCCAGTTCAGTGGCAGCTATGTTCACTCACTTAGCTCACTTTCACTGTTTGATCTTACTATCAATGATACCTTCTTCTTTTCCATACAAGTTTGTCATAACAACACCCACTGAGCGAGATAAATCTCCGACACAGCTCCACAAGCTGCCAGAGCTGCAGATGTTAGCAATAATATCATTTGAGATATCAGCCGCAACTATCGCTTCCAATATTTACTCTGCTGATGGCAATGGAGACAGGGTCAGGGTCCTGTTGGTATTTGGGCTGGGCAGATAGTGGGGGAAACAGCGAGGCAGCTCATAGCTGGGCCGGCAAGAAATATCAGCTCTGCACAGCCTGATAAGGTCAGCTATATAAACTGGTGTTTTTGGGACTGTCTTTGTGGTCCATTCAGATGTCTGGCTCTTCCTGCTAGATGTTTGTCCTCCAACTGAGGTCACTCTGTCTATTTCTGTCCAACACTGCATTGTTGAAAACTTACTTGTTAGGCTAAATATCTGTCAGCAGTAATGAATACCCTTTAGTTTCAGCATTCTTTCTTTATTTTCTGTTTTCATTTTCTTTATCCATCTACGTCTATGAATTTATTAGCATGGTTCAAATCCCTGACCTCAGTGACTTTGTATACTTCACACAACATCTGCTTACATTACCAGTTGTCGCACACCTGCGAACAAGGAAACAATGACATGGACACAAAGTCAATAAAGTGCAATGGTGTTTTCATCTACATAATCCCTTATCTGCACAAAAGCTGAAAGACGCAAGACAAAGCAAATCTTTGAGCTAGGTAATTTTTTTAATCAATCATGTGTCACTGTAGATCAATGGTTGCTGAAAGAAATGAATATGTGTATAAGGGGAGAGGAAACGATGACCCTGGCTGTTCCCAAGTGATTGGAGGAATGCCAGAGACTGTTATTGTCTCTCCCGATTTCATCATTGAGGTTGACAAGGAAGTAAACTACATGGGACATCTTTATTGGCTCAAGCATCATGAGTGGTTTTATTGACCCAGAATTTACATCAGAGGAAGTGAGTCATACTCATGGCCATTTTTGAGTTCTTTTATCACTGTACTTTATTATATACCCCAAAGCTTGTAATGGACCCATGGGGCTCTGGCAAGGCAGCAGGGTGGAGTGGGCATTTGACCTTAAAGAAAGAGGAAAAGTTTGTTGTGGTACATCAAGCCTTGAAGCCAAGTTAAGTTAATCTAGTTTTTAGAGCATTTTCCGTTTGCTGTCCTTCCAGTAATCTTGCTCCTACTCTTTTAGTTTTTTGTACCCTTTTACAGGAGGTCGATCAGGACTGTATTGAATGGACAAGATCAGTTAAGATAATTTCTCATCTGATGTTCCATACTGAAAAGGTTTCCTCTGAATTAATTGTGACTCATTTTAAAATCTCATTATCAGCAGTTGATTCCATCATTTTTTGTGTGGACTTGATGCATTGTACCTTTTCAAAGGCTTAGGCGAAATACTTCAGGAGAGGAAGGTTCAGAAATTCAACACATTTCAGGTCATGCTGCTGTTCTTTGTCAATGTATGTCTTAAAACACGATCAACACACGAGTCCACAAATATTTGACACTAAACACTACTCCACCAAGGTGTAATGTCATTAATACTAGTGAAAAGCTACACCAGTATTCACATAAAGTAATAATTTTACATTTTGGAAAATACAGGTATTTGCTTGCTAGCACAAAGACTGGACTTTGTGGAAATGGCTAGCCTGGCTCTGTCCAAAGGTTAAAAAGAAAATTTGCCTTGCCAAGAAAGCTAAAAAGCAAATGTCAAATTATTCTTTTAAAACTTGAATACATTCTTGTAATAATAATAGTTTTAACATTTAGTCAGGATCCACTTTGAGATTCAAGAGATGATGACATCCATGATGTCAGTGCAAATAATTAGAAGATGGATAAATATACATACATTTTTTATGTATGAGGATTGGAGCAGTATATCTTATTATTATTCCAGTCTATAACATCACTTTATTGACTAAATTACAACTAAAATTACTTGGATGTAAATTAAATAACTATAGACCTACTATGGCCTGAGGGTATTGTGTTTTATTATGTATACTGCTGCTAAGTAACTATGCTCTGTGGTTATTTTGTGTTTCAGGTCGGCAGGTTGGCCCAGATAGCACATGCAGAGAAAAGCTGGAGAAGACGATCATACTATACACTAAAGTTGTGAGTTGGTTTATATATTAATATATAGTAATAAATGACAAATGTCTGTTTTTTAATAATGAACAGGTTGTTTATTTTGAATGACTTTGCAGACTAATTTTGTTCTTCCTCCCTTCCTGTTTCCCCTTGTCTTCCTCTGTAATTTTCTTTCCCTCCTTTCCACGTAGTTGTTAGACTTCCTGGAGTACCATCCATGCGCGTTCATACCCTTAATTCAACGTTCCCTGGAATTTGCCTGTTAGCTACGTGTTCACACCTGCAGGGGAGGGAGTGACCTTCGAACGCTTCATTGTTCAGTGCATGAACCTCATCAAGATGATTGTAAAGAACGATGCCTACAAACCTGCCAAGAACATTGAGGGTAAGATATGAGAGCTTTGGGAAAGAGGTGTGCTGGAGGGGTGGGCAATTAAAGACGAATGACGTTATAATATGAGGGACAAAAAAAAAAAAAGGTGTGGTAGACGAGCGATAAAAATTGCAGATATGGGTGAGAGGAAAGAAAATTGAAATGAAAGCTGACAGTCAAATCTGAATTTTGGGTCTGAGATTCAGAGATCAAAAGAAAATGCCACTGCATCTTCAAGGCTGATCACTGACAGTGTCTTGAAAAGCGCAACGCTGCAAAAGCATCAGCATCACCATACCTCACCATGTCTCATGTTTATTTCAAGCTATCAGAGGCCTCTAGTGCTTCATTAGCTTTGGAGCACAGCACTCTGTCTTTGTTCTGCCAGCTAGTATGGTCCTTGGTTTGTCTCACTGAAGATCTTCCTCCTAAGCAATTGTTAGTTGACAGAGAATGGAGCCACGTGTTTGTGGATCTTGCCTTAGTTTCTTTTGAATGTTTGAATGTGCTAAGCCCGACTTTGGGTTTACTCTCCTTATTCCTGTTTCCCGAACAAGAACACAAAGTATCATGAGTATCCAAGGTTACATATGGTAGATTGAGCCTTGATTGACACAGTTTAGCTCAGAGCAACCACCTGACTTATTTATTAGGCCCGTGCTGTCAGTCAGAAATACAGACAGGAGGACATATGTGTCTGAAAGTACTTTAAGAGGGTCCTTAGTACTGTATTAGTAGCAACATGAGGTCAGGGACCATAGGTAAGTGGAAACACTAACAATCTGTTGCATTGGATATTGGTTTAGCTCTGGAAGTACACAAGTTAATTGTTTACTTTATAGCAGAATGTTTTTGTTTTTTGCTTGATGTTTTTTGGCTGTTTAAATGAAGATTCTTAAATTATCCACATTTTTGCTAAAAATCAAGATGAGCAGCAGAGAAGAGAAAACTAGAAAACTAGTAAAATAGTGGTGTTAATATAAAGTTGGCATGTAGACTAGAGAACATGACTCAATTTAACTGCTACTTTTGCTATCTGTTCACCAAAGTCATGTTGCCAGCCTGAACTTAATCAATCTTAGCATTCAGCCTACTTTTAGATTTAGAAATCTTATATACAAACGCTGCAGTGTGTGGATGATTTAAGTGTATGTGGAAACTCTAAAATATCTTTTTTTCCCTCCTTTTTTATCCTTTCTTTCACTGTCACTCCTCTCACCCTCCCTCCTCCCTCCCTCAGACAGTAAACCAGAGAGTCTGGAGGCTCACAAGATCAAGACAGCATTCTTCACACACCCCACACTGACAGAGATTGGGCGCCGGCTCGTCTCACACTACTTCCTTCTCACAGAGGAAGAGCTGGCAATGTGGGAAGAGGACCCTGAGAGCTTTGGTAATAGCACATCCCCAGATACACAGGCTGAATCCAAATGTCCGCGCTTATCTGGACGTGCAGACCAGCCAAGTAAACCGACATCTTCTCTGGAAGTCCACAACAGGGAGGTTTAGCCAGTTCTACAATTCATGAACTCAGCAATGTGGCTTTGGGTGCGGACATGAACATTGTATTGATGAATTCATGGAGGAGTGACATTATATCGATACAGGAGAGTTAGGTGTTTCTTGAATTGTGATTTATATGTGAAAATTTAACATGTTGGATGACATCTGTGATCAACATGTTACAATTACAATGTTAATGCATTAATGTAATGTATTTTTACATTTTATTATGCATATCAAACATTATAATTTGTGGACAGAAGCTAATATTTCTCTAAATCAGCAACATGAAATGCTGATGTGGCTTAGAACATTTCTCAGTGAAATAGATTACAGGGTAATCTTGGTGTTGTAGCTTTGGCAGAGATCTTAGTAACACAGTTTTATTTTCCTTGCACCCCAGTGCCCTCACAAACTTGATGTAATGACACAGGCACAACACTTTATAAAGCTGAGATCACAAGGGCCCAGTGTGGTAGTTCAGTATTGAATGGACATTGTATACAGTTTGACAGTCAGATGGAACCACACAGAAGTCTGTAAAAATATATTTGTACCTGCATTGCTCAGACAACATGTACAGTCTAAGCCATTATCTCCAGACCAGCATTGCCTAATAGAAAACAATTTTTCCTCATTTTTCCAGCTGTTGAAGAAACAGGTGGCGACTCTTGGAAATACAGTCTACGGGTAAGTAAAGACACAGCTAGTGTGCATACATGATAACACACACACACACACACATGCACACACACACCAAAATAAGATCTATATCTTAGCAATGGGAAGACAAAATCTCTGACTGAAAGAAATTCTCCATTTCTGTACTGCAGAGGCTACAGGATGTCAAGTAAGTTTATGTTCATAAAAGTCTAGTGATGATGGTTGTACACACACTTCTTCTGTCATGTGTGCTCATAGCACAACAGACTTACCATCAAGACAAGCAAAATAACACTCAAGTCATAACACAAAAAATACAACATCAACTACAGTTTGGCACCCCTAACTTGAAGGAGACTGTTGGAAAGAAACAACACCTGCCCCCTGAGTTTTGTGATAAAAACGGAATGGCTTGTCTTGTTTGCCAAGACTGAAGTTTAGCTCTTGTAAGACAAAAACAAAAAAACAGCCATCTTCAAAAATCATAAAAATGTAGATTAAAAGAGCCATAACAGCAGATGATTTCATTTCAGTGTAATTAATATTAATTGTCACAGATATTTTTTAGTGTATGCCATATTTTCAGAAATTCAAAGCAGTGTTTTATGTGGTGGCACTGAGCAGATTGTATACATTACAGCATCATAAAACAGTTAGTGGTCCCCAGGGCTTTATAGCTTGTCTCTGTGACTGTGTCTAGTTAGTTGGGAGAGGCTTATCTTCAGCTGTTTCTCTGAGTCATGACATCATTTCTCATCCACTGTCTTATTTTTTTTTCTGTCTACCCCTCATTTCTCTTCCCACTCTGTGTTGAGCTCCATCCTACTTACTTTTCATCACTTCAGATGACAAAGTTGTGCCCTGCTGTGTCTTTGAAGTACTCTAAAGCATTCTTTCATTGGACCTCAAGGTCTTGTTGTAAAAGTTTTTATTCATTGAAAACGCACTGCAGCAGAAGAAATGCTGCACTACAGTCTGAGAGTTAGCTAATTACTTCACACTTCAGAATTTTCAGTACAAAACACTGAGCTGTTTTAACGTTTTTCTCTTTTTTTATTGCATTGTGTTCCTTTTTGATAAGTCGGTGTTTTTGTTAAAATACATAAACCGTTAAACACTTTTAAAGATATAAATACCAGCTGCTTAATTAAAAGTAATTAAATTATAAATGGAACAGTGGCCAGAGTTTTCAGCAGTACCCTGTTTTAGTAGAAGATCCCATTGCTTTCTTTAAAATTGAGTTCATAATATGAATGGAGTTTATAATGCAGAAATCATCACAGTCATTAAGGCTGGAGATTTGTGAAGATAACACTGTAGATCTAAGCAGAGAAGGGTATCTGTAGAGGTTACAGGCTAACCTGTGCTAATTTTAGCTTATGTTCGGTATTAACGTAGCGTCTGAGTACACACACGTTACTGCCTGTGTATGTATAACTCTTGATTCACACATTGCAGCACATTGTCATGCTCAGGATGGTTCATGGGTCAAATGTCACTGTCCATCTATTCCTTCCATGGTCACCAATTCTAATATCTAATTATAGATCACCTGCCCCTATCGATATTACCACCTGTCTATACTTTCCTAGTAGAACAAGGATTTTTTTGTCTTTGTCCTGATCTCATCAAGCGGGATTGGCTCTTTAGAACTGTCACACAACCTCTGACCTTTTGCCAACAAGGTGGAAAGGTTACACATGCTGTGAAGTGTCATAGACACTTATAGACACCTATACTATAGCTCACAGTGTGGATTCATGAATTGGATTAGCCCATGATGTCAAATCTCTCACACCTTTATTTGATATTGATTTTTTTTTTTTTTTTCTGAATCCAATAAACTACTGAAGGTGGGTGGACTAGCATTACTCTGTTTCTACACACACACACACACACACACACACACACACACACAGATGGATGGACAGACACACACAGATATCCCCTGACAGCATCACATTGATTTTTCAAGGCACTGTTTGCCATTGTTTGTGTGTGTCTTTTCATGCCCCTTTGTATACATTTTTCTTTGTGTTTATAGATAGGTATGCATTGATGTCGCTCATTCATGTGATATTTCCCCCACCACCACCGCTGAGAGCCCAACAAAGCCACTGATCTCTGCTAAGAATGCAGAGAAGTGTCAGAAAAATGAATGAATGATTGTGATGACCTCCACATACACTGACAGTCTTTCTTTTTGTCTCCCATGCTCTGTTTCTCTATTTAGCCTTGTACAGAAGTATTGTTCCTGGATATCTTCCACAACTACAGCCAGACCCTGACGCCAGTACTACTGGATATGGTCCAGAATCTCCAGGGTCAGTTAAATGTCACTTCAGATATTACTGCATGAATAAAGCACAGTCTGTTTCCTTTTCAGCAAACCTTTTAACATTCTTTCAGTACAAGGAAAACATGTACTCACTTGCAAATTTACACGTAGCTAAAGCTATAATGCTAATACAGCTCTGCAGTAAATCCAATGTTCATAAAGGTTATAAAGTTCAGTTTTTGTTGGAGCTGTTAAGATCCAATTATATGGTCATTTTGGAAACTGTTTGTAGTGCAGTTATATTTTATTATTATACAGAGAGATATTTTTTGAAGTATTTTATCTTACTTTTTAAAAATGTTTTCTCAAAGCATTTATACACTGTATGCAAAGTTCTTTTGACTTGGCTTTGTGTTTTGAAAGATGCTACACAGATAAAATTGCTGTGCCTTGTACATACAGTACTGTATGCCTCTATTTTCATGTAATACAACATGGACCTCAGATCTCAGATGCTTCCCATCATGACATGTAGCTTGGTTGCTTCAGAGTAAGTGATACATATTTCATATATCAGACAACAGCAAAGCACGCAGGTTTCTTCATATTGCCTGTAGCAGTCATGGTATGTATAACATGCAATCTGTAGACTTGACGGAACCTTCCATCTCCTTGGTGACAACCTCTACCATTGCAACCACTCCCAATCCCCTAGTCAGTCCGTCACATACACATGCATACACACACACAGCACATTATCACTGATTCCCTGGTGGCGTTGGTATGTAGCTGCTCAAATGTGCAGAATACAGGATCTGCTTCTGGCTTGTCTCCCAAGCTGCTTTTGTTTTCAAGTGACAGAGTGGAAATGGGTTCCGCTGGAGCAAGGAAGACGCCAGATTGGGTAATTCTATGGTTGAAGTGAGGCAGCTATTGATCTTGAGACCTGAGTACACAACACGGACTAATACAGAGAGAGAGAACAGACCAGTAAAATGACTGAAACAAGCTTGATACAGTGGAGCTCAGGCATCATTAAGTTGCCACTGTGTTGTAATTGTATGAAGTAGTCACTGAAAAATGTTGCACATCATCAGAGCACTTACCTTACAAATGCAGTCTGTCTTGTCGCTGTAATTATGTCCCTTGTGTTTGTATGTCCCTCTGCAGGCCCGACCAATGTAGAAGACCCCGTCCAGCTGCTAATGAAGGATGCAGGTGAGTCAAAGGCTTCACCTATTCTTGGCTCAATAACCAATTTTCATCCGTCATGCCAGATGCATTAAATGACTGACCTGGGCTCAAAAGAGTCTGATTTTGCTCACATTTCCATTATATCTTCAACATAAAATGTGAGGATTGTCAGATTTTCTTTTCTTATTGAAATTTTCTTACCACAATCCCCAGATGATGCAGACAGGTGGAGAGGGTGAGCAGGGTAAAGAGAGCTACAAGATGCAAAAAAGTCATTTTAAAACCAAGATATAAAGTCTGAATAATAACATGAGAGTGTTATTTGTACCTCTAGATTCCCTTCTTTGGTTGCATTTTCTAATATGACCCATTCACGCTATCCTGATCTCTGTTACATAATGTTCACAGACATCTTGTTCCCCCGTGTCCTTTTTCTTTCTTACACCCTCTCTTTTCCTTCTCTATACCTACTTGTAGTATTTACAACTCTTTGGCAGGTCGGGGCTGGAGCAACGGGTTTTATGGCATACACAGCTAAATCACAGACAGTTGGGATTGCCTGCTAAGAGGGCCTCTGTTAAAGCTGGATGCCCGTAGAGATCTCAGCAGTCTGCTGACAGTGTTGATAAAACTGGATGATCAAGCTGTGCTGTGGTAGCAGCAGCAATGGCGGATAATTTGTGGCTGTGAGAGCTTGAAGTTGGTTTAGGAGCCAAAGGGGCGCTTAATAATGGCAGGTGCTGATTTTTTCCAAGAAAATAAATAAGTCATTAATTATAACAGTGCTGGTACAATTATAGACTAAGACCTTAATTATACTAGCCCAGTGTTTTTCTGAATCCCCAACCCAACATTATATGCCTGAGTATGTGTCAATGAGGTCAAAACTGGAACAGGTACATTAGTCCATCCTATGTGTGATAAAAATATTTGTCATATGTATCAGACAGTGCTACGAAAGAACCGCACTTGCCACTAAACCATAACCACCTGCCTAGGCTCTTTTAATAGCTGACAAATGCAGCTAACTGGCGTTTAACCAACATCAAGTATAAACCACCCTTGTAGCAGTGTTTTTAATTTTTAGCGCTGTACCATGAGGTGTTTACATATTTTTGTAGCCCTTGTATCTGCACCACATTTGTCATTTTAATGCTGCACTGGCAGCAGCATTAACTTCCTCTTTGTGAAATGTTTTACAATCAAATTGAGTAAGTATATTTTAGTGCACCATTATCCCTCTGGGTTTAGTCCTTTCTGGACCACGGAAAACAAATTTTAAAACTTGCAAAGATCTAATTTTGGGGAGCCAGAATAATAAAGCCGTGCTGTAGACCAGGAAATAACTATACTATACCCCAAAGGGAAGCTATACTGCATCAGTAACAAGAACCATAAGACTCTATAAACAATACCACGAAATGTGATAATCAAAGGACTAAAAAACAATTAAGACTAGTGAGGATCAACACACTATGTAGCTGCCTTTTCAGTCTTCCCTCTAAGGAAGATGGGAAGCAAAAGAAAAATGCACATCTCTCTTTTTCAGAGTTTACAATTTCCTGTCGGTTTTATTTACTTTACCTATAAATGGTAACTCCTCAAAGCTTTGGTTTTTGTGATAAGGACCAAGGCCACTGCTTTAGTACCTTTGGACCATAAATCTTTTCTGCCTATCCTTCCATCCATCCATCTTTTTGTCATGATAAATGAGAGAAAATATGTCTGTGAGGCATTTAGCAGCTCCATATTTTCCTTGTTTTGTCTGTTTCCCTCTCTCACACACAATCACAGACTCATTCACATTAGACATATTGTAGATGACAGTATACTCTTGCCCAGTGCCAGCCTTGCAAAATACCATAGAATTAAAGTAAAGGAAAAAGTGTCAGCTTCTCTCCATTAAATCTCATAAAACCTCCCTTCTCCGTCTTTGTTCTTTTCCCCTCTCTCTCTCTCTTTTTGCCATCTCAAAATTCATTACGTTTAAAGATAAAATATAAAGAGTTTCAGAAAACATCTCCTCCACTTGTATGACTTTTGTCCATTTGTCTGTCTGTATTACATTGTTCTCATTTTCTCATCTTCTAATTTCACCTTTTATGTTTTCTGTTGTCTATTTATTGCCCCCCTCTACATTTTTGTCACTTGCATCAGTTTTTGCCCGAAGAGTTCCTTTTAGTTTAGTCCCTGTTGCTGATATGCTTGCCAACAAAGTACTGTTGCTAAAATTGCTTTTATATTGTTTTATGTTGGTCATGATTATTTTGCAGGACAGAATTATAGCAGATTCAGTTTAGCTTATTGCAAGTCTGTCACTGTTTTATTGAACAAAGCAGCCCAATTTTAAAGAAGTTGCACCCACATAAAACAATCAAATTTTAAACATTGAAATGAAACCTGACAATGGTACAGTGTAATGTCATTAAGAAAGAATAAGACCCTTAAAAAGAACATCTTGTAGTGACAGTGCAGTAATTTACTTTTAAAAGTAGCTAATAAAAGTTTTAGTTTGAGTTTTACTCTTCTGCAGTTAATTTCTGGACCACTTTTTTATGTCTTTGTCTTATTTCTAATTTCAGACTGCTCATATGCTTTATTTGTGCTCTTTGTGCTTATTGTGAACATTGTAACTAAATTATGCAGATTTTCTGACTGGTTATTTTATCTGCAGTATATAATGCCGTGGGACTGGCAGCCTATGAACTGTTTGACAACGTGGACTTCGACCAGTGGTTCAAGAATCAGCTCCTCGGAGAGCTGCAAGTCAACCATCACAGGTATTGTGAGCGGGAGTGATGAATTTCTGATGAAACTCACACATTTTTCTGAACATCCTTATTACTTTTCCTTTTGTCATGATATTTTATTTTTGACAAGTAACACAAAGTAAAGAAGAATCATACAGCATTTACCTACAGTTTGAGAACATGAACACTTGACACTCAAATATTTGTGAAGCTTGTAATGTTGAATTTTTGATGACGCTGTCATAGAGGAGTTGGATGACATCAGATTGAAATGAGTTGTGTTGCAGGCGTTGTGTAATTTCCTCTTGCCTCATTGTGTGCAGTAGTATTTTTAAATATTTCACTGTCAGGAAGGCTTGGGAGTCCTTTTTAAATTGATGTTTGTTTTACTGTGAGTGAGCTCACTTTCAGACATTAGTGGCATCTGATACATAGCATAGTTAACATTCCTTTCAGTGTAACTCAAGCTAATTGACTATTAACCTCTGCCCAGTCATTGATTACAGTCGGCAGCGCAGTCAATGCATGCCAAAAGGCTCATAAGTAGCCAGCTGATGCTTGGAGTGAGTCTGTCATGGTCACATTAACAACTGCTGCTTGTATTCGCACAATCACTCTACAAGTGGCATCCAAACTTGTCACAACTTCGGCACTCAGACTAATAAAACCATAAAAAACAGTTGTACAAACTGAGAAGGATCCCGATCATGGTTCTACAGTCAGCTGCAGCAACAATAAACAGTGAGGTGATAGATTAAAACATTTAAAAAGCGATGGGAAAGAGGGAGAGTGGCCAGAGGCGAGGTTGTGTGAGTGATATGAAGGAACAAAGAAGTGCCCTGCACAGACAGACCCCGAGACAATCAAAATAAAAAGCCTGCAGCACTCCAAAGGTCGACCACCCAGGTCGGTGCTGACGTCAGCGTGCAGGCGTGTTGATGTCACTATGACTCTGTGCCCACGCAGTGCAGGTGTGAATAACCCCTCCACTTTTACCAGGTTTCTTTTTCTTTGTTCTTCTTTTTTATTTTTTTTTTATCCTCAGCTCACCGCCACACCGTGATTGAGATTTTCTTTTTGATATTGCAAGTTTTACTTGGATTATTTTGTATCTGAACAAATTCGAGACACAAGGTGAAATGACTAGGATTTCAACCTAGGACAGTTGTATGAATAGAAATAAATGAGAAATAGATACAATGGAGCAAACAGCACAGGGATGCAGCCACCTCCTTTGCTATTTTTGCAGTTTTCAATGTCACCCAGTTCAGTTGTCTGGCTGAGGGTATGAATGATATCAGCATGTGGTGACATGGGTAATAGTTGTTTGCAGCATATCTTCATTGTTGCTTTTCATCTCCTCAGTGATTTTATTTTTATAATGAAAAGATAACTCTGCCCTTATCCTTTAACTGCAAAATAATGTGTTTTTGAAACAACATGATGATAATATTTTGTGCCAAGAGGTATTTTTTTACGTTTAGTAAAGCCAAGAAGAGCAGGTAAACTTTTCAACTCTCATTGATTTCTCTGTTCTGGGGTGCTGAATCAGGCTGTGTTCCTGTCAGATTTTTAGATGTTCCCACAGTCTTTTGAGGAGGCTGTATATTCAGCATGGATTTTTAAATCAGGAGCATGTTTGATGATCTCCCTCACTGAGAGGAGTTTCTTTTTCTGAAGCAATCAGAGGCTTGTGTTTTTTTTTTCTCTTGTGCGTATGTGTGTGTGTGGATGCACACTGTATTTTCACAGACTTGCGTGTATTGCATCTTTTCCCTAAGTGAACTTCATGCTGTCAGTATGTCATCATGTTTTACATCATGTCACCATTCTGTCTAAACTCCTAGTGGAATATATTAGCACCAAGAATATACATATGTCCTCAGATGTGTGTGTGTGTGGGGGGGGGATAAAGACCCTGCTGGTCAAGTTTATGAAGCCGTCACATAGAGAATTCTTCCATGCTCTATTGCTGTCAGGAGTGGGAACACAATCACGCAAAGAGGAAACTTTAAGCAGAGGGTTTTTAGCTTCAATCGTTCTTACCAAAATGAAATCACTATATGCGAAATGCACTAATTAGCTAAATTAACCAGTGACACTTCCCGTCCAGCCCACAGCTTCTCCCACCCTTTTACCCCTTAGATTATTTTTAAAGCAGCATCTTTTGCCACACAGTCTGAGCACTTTAACATGCCCCTATTCCTCCACATGTTGCATTCTATACACAGCAGTTTTCTTTGACATGGTAGGGAACTGAACTACACATATATACACTCAGCGACCAGAAAGTTACAAATCCCTGTTCCATACTGCGGCCCACATTTGAAAGAGCTGTCACACTATGTGGCAGTGATTCAGCAAGGGACCTGTAGTGCCTTGATATCAAAGCTAACCATGTGCGCACTGGTGCTTTGCACAACTGCCCAAGGTTTATTGGTGGATGTTCCTTTTTACTGAAATTGCTTTCAAGTTCATTCCAAAGATGTTCAGGTGGATTGATATCTAGGAATTGTGAGGACCAGGTCATTACGTGTTATATTGTACAGTTGTGATTACTTGTAATGGCCTTTAGTCATAATAACAGCAATAAGCAATAACAGCACTTAGCAATAATGCTTTTTCAATATTACCTTTTCTCACTGTTCAGTAACACTGCAAGACTATGCAATCAATGTATGTGCAAAAAAATTCAGTTGCTGTCGCATGTTTGTTTATGCAACGAATACTGCATGCAAATAATGTTGACTGGCCCACTACACCTGCAGGCACAGTTTATATTTGTGTATAAACACAAGCAAACAAAAAAGAAAAGATAATATATGGAAATACTCCACTCTCTGCCTGCAAAGTGGCTATTTATAGTGTTTATGTTAATGTGTTATGTTATGTATTTATTCCCTGTGTGATCCCTGAATTGTTTGTTATTTTCGATTTCTTCCAATTGCTGGAGTGTGCAGGGATGAAGCCCATGTCGGGAGAGCTCGGTTGAATTCAGCCCATGGATTGTTTGCTCAGTCTGTTAACTTTATATGAGCAATTTTGTGTTGTGTCTCGGGAAATGTAGGCATTTTGCCAGAGCCATTGTATTGCCGTTGCATTATTACTGTCAACCACTGCCAACAGGTTAGCACATAGTGTTTTCACACTCACAGACACACTCACACTCAATATAATAATGTAAGCAATTGATGTTAAGTGAAGAATTTATCTATAATAGAATTTGTTTTTCTGTGTAAAAAAATATAAAATAACAATAATAATAGGAAATGAACTCCCACCTTCACAACTTTTATATTATGGCCCACAAGTCTCCTAAAGGTGGAGACAAAACCATTGTGTTATTCTGTGGACAGAAAATCAGCTTTTGAGACTCCAAGAGTGATTATCCAAGAGCGTATGTTTTCATTCAACCCCTGTCAACACTACTTTAAAGGTAAACATTTCATCTATGTCTAAAAGTACTCCCAGACTGCTCTGATCTAATTTAGTTTTGCAACCCTGTGAAAATAGTAAGGCTGAAATATTTCCCAAGCTTGGCAGTATTTCAGGAGAGGCAGAAGGACAATACCTCTATTGGCATCTGCCAGAAGCCACATCCAAAGCAGATTTTCTGGTCGACACACTTGCCTGGTGCACATTTGTCGCTGTTACCAGAGCATTCCCAGATCGTGCAGTGCTGTCTGCCTCCCTTGGCCCTCTGGGTATTGGCTGTTGGAGTGTTTCATACAGCTTGCTTATTTGGACCTTGATCCACTTTGCAAAGAACAATAAAATACTGAAGAGCTTAAGGTAAAGCCTGTTTCCATGGAGAAACCAGTATCATAAAACCAGCTAAATTAATGTTGTCCTTGACAGACTCCAGGGTTTGGACTAGAGGTCTGCTCCCACCTGCTCTGACACCTGGAGGATTTTCAGCTGCCTGCTTGCCTCCCAGCTCATAATTTGTCTGTGTCAGTTACCATGCTGTTTCCTTAGGGTAGGGTTTCATTTAGATTTTATTGATTCTGATCCTGGTCATCAATTCTGGCTTTGAGTCGATTCCTGGGACATTTTGAGATACTCCTCAGTGTTGCTGTCCACATGGAGCTGGAATGTAGTCTGTTCTGGCTAAGTTGTTGTCAGCACAGTGGCAGGGTGCCATTTTTGTGGAAATGACATGTAAATATAAAGCTATAGAACCTGCAAGGCAAACATGCATCACAATGCACATACTTTCCTGCAGCTTTTGAGAGAAAAGGCAAGAAAATAAATGAAGATTATCATCCTCTATGGGTTTTATTGGACCTGTACGCCATCCTTCCCCACATGGACCTCTTTTTCAGAAAACCTGTGAGACACCAGTGATAGACTAATGTACTTATTTACCAGATGCGGAGCCATGTACGCATGTAACAGAATGAGGCACTGCTTTCACACTCTGAACATACCTAGCCGTTAAGAACAATCAGTGAAAGTTTTCTTTTCACTCCAGATTTCAAAACTTGTCAGGATTTAAAAATCTGGGCTCAGCCTTCTGAATCTATCCCTTTTTAGCTAGAGGCTAGCTGGTAATGCAAATGTCAGGAATTCTGGGGCTCATGAACTAATTTTCATGATGTCAAAAAGTGAGATCAGAATTACTTAAATGAGTAACTGAACAAGTGAAACTTTAAATTTCAGGACAAATGGCATTTTGTTGGCATGTGGCCATGGTGTAAGTTTGATAATACCCTCCAAGCTTGTACATTCCATTATTGTGATGGATGTCATGGAGGTGAATCACCGATTTAAGTTTGAGCCCTGCGTAAATCTGTCTGTATCAGATGATATGAAGCAGCAACAGTCTAAATATGAATAAGCAGAACTGTCAGCAAAACTTGTGTGTGTGACTTAGACCTGTGGCTGAGCCTCGGGCGGCTAGTAAGCCGTCTTAAAAAAGAAAGCTGGTTGTCACCTTTTGGCGTGATGACTACACAAACTGTTTGCATAGTCATACATGGGCACTTATCGGCACACACTCTTAGACCTTGACTTGCTGTCAATCTTTTCCTCTGTTATCTGCCTCACTTAAACAGCTGAACACCTGTGATGCATCTTTATGTCTGAGAGCAAATAGATGACAGCATTTCATCTTTTGAGCGCATATACTGTACACACACAAAACGAACAGGTGACTTGTTCTTGGACACATCAACACGCACCCTTAATATCACTGATATTGACATCTCATAGTAGCCAGGAGCTTTTTGTGTCACCTGGAGACATACAGATACACAGTGTGTTCCATCATCCTGCTATCAGACACTGGAAATACTTTGGTATTTTGACATTGCCTTTTGTGACCTGACCTTTTGTGTGGAGTTTTGTGAAGGAAAGTCAGTCCATTCCCTGGGTTACCAGTAGATGTTGTAAAATTATTATGGTCTTTGGTTCTCTTAAACTTAATTTGCCCTTATTGGTAGTATTTGCCTCTTTAGATGGATCAGACTTTTCACACAGCTTGGGTTCTTGACCAAATACTATGTTACCTGATTATAAATATTACCTGTATTTTTGGGGTTTCCCTCCTTATACTAGTTTTAGAGTGACTGTTTATTTCTGCTTCTCTTGTGGCTCACAAGGTCTATCACCTGGTGTTGACCCCATTAAGCGAATAGACTTTGAGTCCCACTGAATGTACTGACATTTGCTCGCAGTGCTGTAGCTAAAAGGCCACACAGAAGTGTATTTGTTCATTGATACCTTACACACAGTTTGACCCATGCAAAAATGTGACGGTAAACAAACATATTTGGTGCTTTTCTTTTAAGCGGCATACTTTGTGCCCTGGTAATAACATTTACTCGTGGGTATTAGCTCAGACTGTATGACACACTTTCTATCCTCAGTCTCAGAACCATTTATCTTAAATTGCTTCATCCATATTAAGGAAACTGGATTTCCCATTTACATGACATTAAAAAAAATGGTTTCTATAGAAACATGGCAGTAAGCACACTACTGAAGTGCTGGCAAACTCACAAAATATTAACATGTGAAGTTGTGATTACACTTTTTCATTTAGTTCAGATTTTGTTCTTGTGGATTTCCCATGTGTTTGCCAGAAGGATGAGCAGCTCTGTCAAGTTATGGAGGAGGAGACAGGTTCAGCAAGGATGAGTCATGACTAGGGCTGCATGATTTGATGAAAAAGTCATATTGCAAATATTGTGGACAATTGTGATACAATAAACCAATGTTACTTGCCTGGTGATCAAAGAAAATACACAAATTATTGATAATTTTGGAATGGTTATTTCTCAACTCAACATGACATAACAAAACGCATAACTGAAACTTAAGCTAGCATTTCAAAAAAATACAAAATAGGTTATGGCGTGACGCTCACAAACACAGTCTGTAATTGTGTTTTGTTTGGCTTACAGGCTGGTTTTCAGCTGTCTCCTTACTAGTTAGGGCTTTCACTGTCATGCATTCACCATATTTTTCTGTGCTGTTTCAGGTGCCTTTTGCGGGTATATAATTGCAAAAGCTGACATCACGATCACTATTAGATTAATGCAGCACAAGTCAAGTCTAACCTCTGACTGATGGACAAATACAGTGGTCAACCTGCCTGTCCATCTGCCTTTCCATTCCTTTCCTCCACTTTGCCAGCAGCACTAATAATAAACGTCACCAGCTGTAGTCTCCCCAGCTGAAGCAGTAGACATGCGCCGAACTCTTTGTATGCATATTGTATGCAGAGTTGGGAACACTAATCTTTTAGTCACTTCAACAGATGGCCATGAATGAATAACAATAAGCATATGGATTATAATGTTGTCAGAAATAAAACTGACGATTGTCAGGATTTACTTTGTGTACGCTAAAGTCTGAACTTGCATAAACACCTAAACATATTTGCCAATGGTTGTCTACTGCACTCTGCATAAAAGAGCCTGTGATTTTTTTGTTTTATTTTGTTGTCTTAAAGAGTACATCAAAAAGCGGCAGTGTCCCAGATTTACCTTGTACGAGTGTTGGTGTGACAACAGATAATCATCTGTAATTTGATTATTTACTCTTGATGTCACCGATGTGCAATCGGAGTGTCAGTATTTTGGTGCCAAGCCGTTGTTTGGAACCTGATTATAGAGAGAGCTCTGGGAATGTGCCCATGGCTGTTGTTCACTAGCACTGCTGTACCTGCTCTCACGTTGGAACCTTCCCATATGTTACTGCCTCCATAAAAGCTTGTAGAAAATCTAATTGGTTTGGTTGCCTTTGTTTGTTTGTTTGTTTGTTTGTTTTTTTTAAGTAATTGAATGCTAGTTTATTCTCCTTGCATGCTCCATTGCTCCTAAGCATTTTAGCCCAGAAGTATCTGTAGTACCATCTTATGCTTTTAAGATGATGAGAAATCAAATCCAAGTGGCATTTGGCTTAATATTGTTAGTGCTGGTAGCTTACAGGCTAAGTGTTAGTTTTCAAAATGCTTTTGGCAAATATTTGTTTCAAATATATTTGGAAATCCATTAAACCAAATTTCAATTCACAAAAATAAAAGCAAACTTTTGTGCATATTCATACGAGCAACTCTCTTTATTTTTCTTTTATGCTCATGCACACAGACTTATGCACACAGCATTGTTTGCCAACAGCAAGTCCTGAGTCATGCTGTTGTTTAGTATCTTCTGGCTAGTGGCCCAGACTTCGGTCCCTGGCTCCCTGTGGATATTTGACAAGAAGCCAACAAGAGTGTCATCCCCCTATCCTTTATCCTCTCATCTCTCCGTTCCTCCATCAGCTCATTTCTGTCAAGGCGGCCCTCAGACACAATCTCTGCCTCGGATACAAACAAGGGCAGATGCCGAGGGACACTTCTTGCCTTCCCGATTCAACTGTTGAAAAACCATCAGTTTCCCCACATTCAGTGCCTCACATTTGGGAAATGCGACGTACGGCATTTTAATTCATATCACACACTACTCAGCCCCAGAGGCTTTTTGATTATTCTAGTTTTCTAACCAGGCTATTCCCCTTACTTAGTCTTTAGACACTGGTCCCAGTAGTCCCTCAGGCTTTCTGTCTTTTGCTCAGGGGCATTCACAAATACAAACACGGTATACTCAGTCTTAATAAACCTTTGCTTCACCTAGTTGTGCTTTTCCTGTGCTGTAGTGCAGCTATCTCTGCCTCTCTTTTCTGGTGACATCCACATACACGCTGAACTGTGCAGAACCAGTTTGTGGGCTAAATTAGACATAGTCTAGGAGTTGGATATACATAACAGAGGGACATGGGTGATATGGGTCTTTCCCTCAAAGCACAAGTTATATCACAGTCTTCAGCATACATGAGCCACTGATAAAAGAAATTTCAGGAGGAGCCATAAGCAATGACAGCACGGATTTCATCATTTGAATAGCTGGCCCAGTTGTTTCTAATGGATCCATAAGTACTGTAGCTACATTGCGGAGATAAGATTAGAGAGCCAGCTGGATCATTTTTCCAAATAATGATATGGTTGAAGAGTACACAAGTGCAGAGAAGTCTGTTAAAGTATTTCGCTGCAACCTGAACTTATGTCTCCTCTCCTCTCCTTTCCTTTCTTTTCCTTTCCTTTCCAGGTACAAGCTGATTCGCAGACGAGTCATCTGGCTAATAGGACAGTGGATCTCTGTCAAGTTCAAATCTGACCTTCGACCTTTACTCTACGAGGTCATCCTGAGCCTCATGCAGGATCCCGACTTGGTGGTAAGGCAGCTACAGACTGAAAATCTTTTTTTTTTTTTCAAACTGCTTATTATGACTAAAGCACCAGCCTCCCCAGAAAACACTGCATCTGTAATGACCAAAATGTGTGAAAGTGCACAGTCAGCTACACAAACACAGTCCTCAACTTAACAGTGTGGAACCACAGCTATTATGCTGCCAACTTTCTACAGACAAACCCAAACACAGTTAGTCAGGGACTATGAGAAGTGGAGATTTGCTATTTTAGATTTTCTTTTGTATTTCTTACAAAAGGTAATTGCTCAATATTATTTTGATTAAAAAACCAAACCTTTTGATTTATCTATTAACATTTTTATTCAGTCACGGCCTTGATATTATTATGCTGCAGTCATTCTCAATTCAAATTACATTTAGCCATCCTTGGGTTTCTTGCCTCATGAGCCATGCCCTTGATTAATGTGTTTTCTTGTAACAGAATTTATATGAAATTTATATAAATTCTATGCATTATTTAAAATTCAATTCAAGATAATCTTACCATGACCAATCCACCCTCATGAATAACTGGGTTCAATCTTTCTGCGTCTTATTTCCTCTTATTTATAATTCATCTTTGTATGAAGAACTTTTAGATGTGTGATTATTTGCATTCATCTTTGCTGCAGTACTTGTATGTGATCATAATGTAATTAAGACTATAATATAATTAGGATAATAATGCACACAAGGTAATGCCCACACAAATGCCATCCTCTGATAATGCTAATGTGATAGAAAGAAGCATGGTCTCAGTAACATTGGTGCAGCTCTCTGAAATTAATTGCATGTCCCCAGTTATTACATGTTTGATGCATCATCCATTTTGGATGCTTTAATTAAATGACGGGTACAGAAGCTCACATGGTGACACTAAAGATGTTATGCAGTATATACAGGTCTGTAGCTCCCTACTTTTGTAGTCACAGCCAACAGTACATTGCCATAGGACATAATGCCACCTTTTGCTATGGATACCAATTAACTGAGGCAGGTCTCTCCTTATTCCATTATTTGGGCTGTATAGCAGGCACCTGCAAGCAGGAACTAAATGTTTGTGTGGCATATTTCATTTTATAGTTATTATTTTTTTTTAGGTTTCACTTATTTTATCCCCAGAGTGAAGCCAAATGGATATGGGGATGACTCAAAGAAATACATTTTTAGTTGTTTTTTTTACAGTTATAATATGAAAAAACAGATTCAGCACACACAATATGTTTTCAGAATTTAATGCTACAAATTGGAAATTGCTTCAGGGTTTATGAGGGAACTGATTGCTTTTATAGTTTCTTACTTCTAACAAGCTTGCTGTTACATTACTGACCAACTCACCAATCATGCTGTGGTTCCTGATCAATATTGTCTGGGACAATTAGAGCCTCTTGGGCAGAATGAAATATTGATCATAAACTTTTGATGGACTAATGGAGAAAATGCCCTCTATCAATCAGTCCAATTGGTTATCAATATCTCTATTGCTATTGTGCAGTCCATGTTGTTCAGATGGAAAGTGAATTACTCATGATAACAGTTACATTTATCATTGATATTTCAGTTCAGTTGTACTTTATTGAAAGGTATAATCAACAAGAGAGGCTTATTGATTTGCTCCTATGAGCATGCCTCAGCTGGGCCACTTAGACTTGTAGCTGCTTTGCTTCTTCATCTTATGAGGTGCTTTTATTAAATGAGAGAAACAGGAGATTTCTGTATAAGAGAGGGAGTAGTGTGGCTGGAGCCATGATATCTCCATTAATGTAACCCTATTGAAAAAACTACAGAGGGAGCAGTGAGTGAGTTAAATCAAAATGGGTGTTTAACTGCACGTGGGCTAAATGGGTTTTGGTTTTAGTATTTGTGTCCTGAATGATATTGGTTAATGTCAGAATGTTATTGAAACTTAAACTGATGACTTGAATTTGATTAAAGAAGCACTTTTTGAATGAGAAATATCTTAATTAATAAGAATGTGTTCATTTGGTGGAGACACTAAAACCTGATGCCATGGCAGCTTGCTTGATCCAGTCTGTGCCTGCAACTCCTCCTGTACAGTCAATGTTTATTACAATTCCAACCACGTCTTCCACATTTTTTAAAGATCAGTCCTTTACACAATTTTCACTTAAATGTCAGTCATCTTGCATCCTTAAATTAGATTTAAGTATCATGCCCAACTGTCAAATAGGCTTGTAGGGAGTTATGAGTTTGGTAATATAACTGATAGAAAAGCCTAAAATGTGATTAGCAAAATTTGCAAGTTAACCCTTAAGTGGCTAAAATAAGTGGATTATACTTCATCCTGAGTTAGGTAACAAAAAAAAGCAAATTTAATTTATTTACAACTGATTTTAAATGCTTATTTAATTTCAATTTCTTATCAAAGAAGCTAATATATTGTTGTGCCTTTGAGAATAGTAACTATAGATTTTTGTTACACCATTGCACACTCTGGGAGCTTTGTAAATGAGACAAAGACATGGGTGCACACACTAGCAGCTCACTGGCAATGACATTCATAAGCTGAATCGCAGATCACAGATGCCTGTTGCTTGCAGCCTGCTATTGTGCCAGTTTTTCTCTCCTCATTTCCTCCAATAGATTCTCCTCTGCTCTTTAACAGCTGCATTTTTCTCTGGTGTTTACTCACAGATTCTGAGTAAAGGCTAAAAATAAACTTGGTGGCATTTTTTAACTCCTTCTGGTTTCAGGCCATTTGCATTCTCAGTGGGAGGAAATAATGTCTCCTAGAATTCGCTGGTAAGCTGGCTTTGACGACGTCAAGCTGTGACGTTTTAGTCAACAGTTTGTCCCATCTCTGCTCACTTTTCCTCGACCGCAGGAACACTGTGAAGCATTTCAAATATGGATTTGTGCCTCGTAATTATAATCCTGTCGCATTTTTGGTTACTGTACAGAAAATGCGCTATCCTGACTGACATCGGTTTTGAACTACAAATTATTACTGGAATTAAAGATTACAACCTGACAGCAAGGAGAGAACATAGCAAGCATGAAATTGGGGTGAATTGTAATGGACTTTTCTTAAGATGAAAATTTGTCTTGGGGCTTTTTCCCCCATGCAAAACATAAATATGTCCTCAGTGTCTTACAGTCAGTGTAAAATTAGTAATTTTGTAGTTAAATTATCTGAGACAGACAAGTAAATCCAAAACACTAATCATTAATTCTCTCTTTCTCTTCAAAAAAAAAGCTTATGAGATGGCTCTCTATTCATCCGGTGATTTAGTGATAAGCCAGCTGAAGCTACAATTTGTGCAAATTATTGTTGTTTATCTGCTCCAATTTCAGTTTCCAGATAAGGCTTGTTTATTGCTTTCTCTTTTGCCTTTGTGGTTTGCATCTGTGAGGCCACAATGAAACTTTGCTGCCATTCGTACAGATGCCATCTGTATTAAATTTATCTAAGGTAATAACTGCCATTTGTTTATACCAGTGGGGCACTGGATGGATTATTTTCCTGAGGGAAGAGTGTGCATTTTAACATGCATGTGGTTGGACTGGACTTAGCTTCACACATTCATTTTCCTGTCCTATGAGATTTTTGGGGTCTGGTATTGCTTTTCACCGAGCTAGTCCCAAATTGAAGCTTTTCTCTAGCTTGTTTGGATTCAGTGAGTTAGTTGAGTGTAATTTTCACTGATTAAACTTTCAATCACTTTTAAATTCAGTTTGAACCTACTGTTTTTTAGTATCCCTCAAAAACAGTTTGAGGCTGAATAATAATGTGAAGCAAATGTTTTGACTGAATGATTGTCAGGCATTATGTATGTGTATGTTTATGAGACCCATCTGAGTATTTCATCAAGCAATCTATTATCTTCTGCACTTTGCTGTGGAATTGAAATGCAGTTTCTCTCATTAGTGTTTGAATTTCCAACAAGGCCAGTGCTGATGGCAACTGATGGGCCTCATTCATCAACATACTCCTTTTGTTGCTTGTTAATGTATGCAGCATTACTAAAACATTATTCAGTATTTTAGGATCTTGCAGACATAGGGCGGAAATTTGTACATCTCTAAATCCAGCTATGTCTCAAATTCGACTTCAACAGTGTGTCTTTTATATTGTGAACCTGTCATTCACAATAGAGTTGCCACGGTAGTCGTGTTACCAGTGTAACATGCTGCTCAGGCACACACCGATTACGTAACTTGCCCACGACTGCATTGTCTTTTCTTTTTCTTTTTTTTGTATAGACATAGAACCCATTTTATGAGATGGCTCATTTTTGCATATATCACATATTTCACCCATATTCATCAAGTAACAGTACAACTTATACAATAAAGCTCCTTGAATCCTTGAACTCTAAATCAAAAGTGTCTGCTGCTGCATGCAGCAGAGGCCCATCACAGAGTAGTCTTGACGAGAAGAGAGTTGACCAACAAGGCAATGGTGAAGGCTTTGGTGTCACAACAATATTTTGGATTTAAACCCAATGCCAAAAGGGACCCTGATGACATTAATGAACCACTCTGCAAACTTTGTCTGATGAGGGCAGCAGTATCTGGAGGTAACACTTCTGATCAGATATTGAGCTGACACATGTCTTTTCCTGTAAAATGCCTGGTATAATCAGTAACACTGGTGTTCTCACAAATTTAAAAAAAATTCCACACCATGGCACCCCTAATTCACAGTGACATGAAATAACCTTTCATGTCTGTCTGAATGAGTTGGCATTTTTCTCCCATGCTGCTCTTCTAAGAGAACGTGAAACTTTGTCTCTCCCTTGTTGAACCCACATTATCAAACCCATAGCCTCATAAATGTTCAATATATAAGAGTTACACAGATTTAAACGTCATTATGTACGGATTATGCAAATAATCTTAGCCATATAAATGTGTCAAATGTGTTTTTAATGACTCAATTTCATGCTGTATTCCATGGAAAAGAAGCCATATTTTCACATATGGTCCCCAGATCTTGTAATTGGGTCACTACGAGGCGAGACAATGCTGTTGTTGTAAGTGTTAAATATTGATGACATGTGCTCCTTTGACAAAGCCGTATTAAATGAAGGTTATTGAAGTTTTATTGCTTGCCTTAAACAGATAGTATTGCAGCAGCTTCAAGAGTCTGTTTGAATTTCAATGCTTTATAAACACATACTGTTCATAGTTGGGCATACAAAGTACAAAGTCTCTAATTTTGTTTCTTATCCTCTGCAGCAGCGACAGGTTTGCACTATAGATGGGGAAGTGTTTTTTCTTGGGTGGGGGGGTGAAAGGTTGCTGCCTATTCAAAATGGTCAGTTCAAATTTGGGACCCAGTTAAGTGTGATCCTTTGATGCTTAAAAATACAAACATGGTGCAAAATAAGTAACTTCC
Organism: Lates calcarifer; assembly: GCF_001640805.2. Lineage (NCBI taxonomy): Eukaryota > Metazoa > Chordata > Actinopteri > Centropomidae > Lates > Lates calcarifer. The sequence continues at coordinate 6,616,004 of NC_066845.1, read as the reverse complement.
AGAAAGCTGACTTGCCTTTCCAGGGAACTGATTGGCATTAAAAGTGGAGTATGAAAAGAAAAACTTCAACCACTTCAAGAGAAGGATTGTGTATTTTAAGAGACTCATCCACAAATATGGATATTTATAAATGATTTATGAACTAAAAAATAAAATATTTAACAAACACATTTTCTTTCTGCTAATGTATGCTGCCATTCCAAAATAACATGCTATAATCTAAGGTATGCCATATTTAATAGATGTGAAAATATGCACATAGAGAAAACAAGGATTCTTATCATTTATTTTTCCAACCAGTATTACTTACAGCAGGATGAGCTATGCCATATGACTAACAAGTTGCAAATAAATATGAACAAAAAGTCGTTTTTTTCATTTTCATGTCCTGCATTCATCACATAGAGGAACACAGACCACTATTCTTCTCAAATTTGTTTTATTTAATGCTTGATTGCTGTGATCAGTAGAATAAAAAGCACTGTTTCTCGCCCCGGAAAGATCATGGAATAGACCATGGGATCTGAAGACTAAAGGAATAATGTAGCTGTGTTTGGAAATAAAGAAAAGGTTAAATTCACCTGAAGGTATCTGGACTAAGACCTTTTGCAGACTGGATAGTAATGATGACTTTTGTCTGCAGCACTGCTCACACACTCACTTGTCCACCCACAGAGACCCATGCCTTTTGTACTTTAAATGTTTTGTGAAATTGTTGAGAACAAGGTCCAACTGTGATGGAGTTCTCAGTCCCTCACCTTTCTCTTCACTGGTTTTCCTTCATTAATCTCCTCTCTTCCATGTGATCTCACTTTCTCCCCTGTGGACATTTCCAACTCCATCACTCTGACACTGTCAGATTACACTGCTTGAGTTTATAGGCATGGTGGGGGCCACTTCCTTTTATAACAATAGATGGCCTGTATTTAGCGAACTTGCTGCAGGCACACATTCTCACAGAGTGATGAGTTATGAAAAGCTTTTTTGGTCATTGTGGTCTTGCAGAGGATGCCAATAAAGGAAAATGTAATTGGTTTTTTTGTGTTTTGGTTGTTTGCTGCATGTGCTCTCCCAGAGTATTTTCAACTCAGTAGTACTTCTCTGTCTCCAGCTTTGATCAGCTAAGAATTGAGATTGCACTGATAGGGGGTAAAAGTGTGATGCCTACTTTCTAAAATGCTTTTCAAAATAAACTGTGTTTCTCTTTTTCTCTCTCTCTCTTTTTTTTCCTCCTAGGTGCGGATCGAGACAGCTACAACCCTCAAGCTCAATATCCTTCCCATACTAATATTGTTTTTCAGATAGGGTATCATTTTAGCAACAAATGAATTAACCATGCTTTTTATGCTTGTTATTTAAGCCTCACTGCATCTAACAACAAACAAGCTTTATCAGTCCTCAGCTATACCAGACAAATTAAGAATATTTTACTGTGTGCAAGTAAACTGCTTGCATATCCTTCCTAAGCAACTGGATTTCACCCTTAACTCATGACCACCTGTCGATGACTTTGAGTTCAGGACAGAACAGTTCCTCCCAGTGAGTTCATGTCTCATCTCAATCAAAATTTTACAATAATTAAATTTTCACCTTTTTTTTTTTTTTTTTTAAACATGTAAACTCTGCTGTCTCTCTCTGTCTCTCTGTTTAGTACCTTGAGTCTATCTTTGGACTGCTATTCCAGTTGTTGCAGCAGGTGACAGAGTGTGATACTAAAATGCAGGTGCTCCATGTCATCTCCTGTGTCATCGAGAGAGTAAACATCCAGGTGAGATTCGAGATGTCAAACAAAGCTGTGTTTGGAATATAGATCACACTTTACTTTTTGCTCTTTTTTTTTTTTTTTTTTTTTTACCATTACCAGATGTGTGCGGTGAACTTGAGCCAAACTCTAAAACATCTTTGACAGCTGGGGGGGGGGGTCTTCCAGTATATCCTGCTGCTGCTGCTGCTGCTGCTGCTTTGTGAAGAATAGCACAGCACAAATTGTTGTCATTGACTCTGACTCTGCAGGGGACATGTGAAGCTGTTAAAAACGTCATAACTCACATACAAAACATCTGTCACCCTGCACTAGCCCTGCACTAACTACTATCTGTCCTCAGAGAAAGCTAGACATGAATGATTTCTCACATCCTGAGACACTGGCATTTGTGAAGTCCAATTCTTGACTCTTTGTAAATCATAAGGCCTCAGGCAGCCCTTGTTCTGATGTCTGCTTTCATTTACCATGAAAAGCACTGCCACTGCAGTGCTTTTGTGGCCATATGGATTTTATTTTTTTTTTTTTCCAGAGGATCCAATAAGTCGTTCTAATCCACTTAACTGCCAATCCTAAAAAAATGACCTCCCTCTTGACCCCCCCAGGCTCTTTTCAGATCCATTTTAAGCACCTTCCCTTAAATGATCCCTTGACTTAAATCTGTCACAGAAATGGCTTTCATCCTTGTGAGCTGTCAGTCTGGTTAAGTCTTCCCCAGTCACTGGCCCTGGCTCAACTTCTAGAGTCAGTGGAAGTCCCATTAATATTCTAACCCTTCTCATGAGGGATTTCGAACCCACAAAGAGCGGCAGCAGCTGAGAAAAGTAGGCAACGAAACCATGAGTGCAGCTCGAGTTGAAATGAACATGATGACAGATATGATGAGATTTAGCTCCTTTTGCTGCTGTCAGTCTCACAAATGTCATCCTAGGCTGGTTTGCGGGTCTGTTTTTCACCCTTTTCATCTTTCTCCTCAAGGCTGTACGTCGGAATTCTTTTTTACCGTTCCCTGTACTCCCAGCCAGCCCCTTAGAAAGGTGTAATCGAGCAAAAAATCCCAGTGTGGGGTCTGCAGCTTGGCCACATTGCTGCTACAGGGAATAGGAAGGGGTTAGCACAAGTCAGCACAAGAAAATGGCAGAAAACTTTTTGAAGTCCGTAATTCAGTACCACACGGATGTCTTAGAGTTGGCTGGTTGCACAGTTACTGCACCTAAATTACACAGTGTGCCATCATATTTTCCAATTTCACAGAGGAAGCAGAGTGATGGCACCCACTTGGTGTCTGAACACCCTGTTTTTTCTAGTGTTTAAAACAAGAGGAACTCATATTAGAGAGAATAATATATACAGCCCTATTTTGTTATAAAAACTGATTTTTGTAGAAGTTGCTGTTGTATGTAGTACAGTTTAGATAAAACTTGGTTGGAATACAGCATCAGTTTTTTATGAAAATGCACAGTATCATATCATCAGAAGGAATGTAAAACCTTAACTCAGCCACTTGTTACCCCTTCAACAAGCCATTGACAATGTCCATATTTGCCTATTGTATGATCGAGCAGGCACAGCAAGAATCATATAACAGGCTTATGTGTGAAGCTGCTATTTTTCCAGAGGAATCTGAACATCACTATGGTACATTACACATGATGTCAGCTCTGATTGTTGCTGTTGGTGCTGCCATGGATCTGCAAACACATCATGTGTCAGCCAAATTGGCTTCCATGAGCTCTTCTACAGACTGTAGAGTTGACACACCAGGCGATCATCTCAGTGGAGTTCTGATTTTCACTGTCACACTAAGAAGCAAGCATATTCTCTATTTACAACTACCTGTCCAGTATTTTTTTCCACAGCTGTTTCACTGAAGCTTGTTTTGAAGCAGGTGATTTGGTTCGATAGAGGCAGAGATGGATAAGGGAAGGGGATCTGAATTCACTGCTGAGAAAAATACGCAAAACTTTGAATGGAAGCGTTACACTAATTGCATAATTGCTCTCTTTTTTCTTTTTAGAAAAAATCCTGTATACACAATGTTTAACACACTTTTAAGGCCAGATAAGCTGTTGCTTGAGTGAAACTGAACATCAGGTGTCATGAACAAACTTACTACTTTGCAAAAAAACAACAAATACAAGGCCACCAAATAAGACTTCTTATTCATGCATCATTTACAGTAGACTCTTAACATAAGTTGCCTAGGAGTTAGTAATAGATGCTGGTTGAATTGAACAGTGTTATGTGCTTTGCCTCTTATTTGCCATTTAATGTTCTTCTGCTTCAGATCCGGCCATATGTAGGCTGTCTGGTTCAATACCTACCCCTGCTCTGGAAGCAATCTGAAGAACACAACATGCTTCGATGTGCCATACTCACTACACTCATCCACCTGGTACAGGTATGATGCATCTTCAGCTTCCAATGTTTGTTGGTTACTTTTTACATTGTTGCCCTTACTTGACAGTTGTGGTAGAAATACAGAGAGAAAAGGCAGAGAGAGGGGTGGGGTGGTGTTATGACTTGCTAGACCAGCTGGGAGTCAGACCATAGATGTCACAGTTATGTGTGTAGCTTTTAACCCGCTCATTTGCATAACATGCTTAACCCCTGTACCATCTGTTGTCTAAAATAATATAATGGGAGAAAAAAAAAAATTGTTCTCAGTAAACACAAATAGAGATGCCATTCAACTAGTGGCTATAAAACACCAAGAGTGCTGACAAATTTTGTTGATGCATTTCCTCTCTTGTCATCTGTGAAGAGGGCACAGTGTTAAGCTTTATTTGACTAGACTACACAAGAGTCACTGTTTAGCAGCTCGAGCCTCGACTTTTGTTGTCTCATGATTTTGATCCACAGCACAAATTTGGCTGTCTCGCTTTGGTTTTGCAGCAAGCCAGTTCATTCATCCCAGGATCACAAGAAAGGGGCCAAAATTTACCAAAAATGATTGTAATTAAGATAAGCAAAACAGTAAGAAAAAGCTATTGCCAAGAATAACACTGAGGTTTAACTCAATTAATGGTTCCCTGGGTTAGATAGCTTTTTTCATCGACAATTCATTATGTTCATTTTGAGTGGAATTACCAGGCTCTGCAGTGTGACAGTTGGTACTGTTCAGTGGATCTGGCAGTAAGTGTGTTTTTACTTATCTGGCCACATGTTGCTGAGGCTTAGTTCCAAAATGCCTGCTAGGGAGACCTGGGTCAGGTGCATTTCCCCAAAATGACTGGGTTTCTGTGACACCAGCTTTTTATTCTTTGTTCTGATTTTTTTTTTTTTACTTTTCCATGGCCTGCCAGAATCTAAGCTTGGCTGGATAATGCAACCTGGAGAGAGGCTCCATCGTTCTTTCTTGCATTGTTATTCTCAGACTCACTTGTTCACTCAATTACATAAGGTTGAAACTAAACCTCAGTTTAAAACATGCTGTAGGAAAAAAAAACTTTTTTTTTTCTTTGGTCAGAGAAGATTCAGTTGTGTTTGTGGAGCAACTTGTATTATATTTCAATCATGTGCCTCAATATCAATCAGGTTTATAACTAACAGAAGTTAAGAAGAAAACAGTCTTGACACAGACGCTCCATTCCCTACAGTATTGAAGCAGCCTCCAGCACGATTTGGACCCCTGTGTGGCTGTCGCTGCATTACTTCACACCTAGGGGATGAAACGCTCAGTGATAGACACAGTCCCTTTGAGAGAGTAGCACAAGTACACATATGGAAAACTGCATGAGGCACTGAGGGTGTGTAGCTGAAGGGGCTTTGATTAGTCAACTGTGTTGCCACATACTAATTGAGATTTTAATATATACTATACAATATAACGCTGATGTTAAAGAAAGAAGAAAGTAAGGTTTGTTTTCTTGAGTTCCACTTACTTCTTGGATCTCATTGATTCTACTGTACTTTCTGACACTGTGCAGTGGACTACAAAGCAGCAGACTTACCTTATGTATTGGTTTAGGTGGGAACTTTACTCATCCTCCCAGTCTACACATGAAAAGGTACTGTTATCTAGTTTATAAAGTTGGGGTAAAGGATTCACAAGAATGAAAGTGGGGACAAAATAAACTAAGCAGAAACTCAAACGTAATTATATTTTCTTGTGGTTTTACTATCAACTTAGCAATACTTGGGAAGGCATTATGTACTGCTGAATGCTTATATGCTTATAGCATGTTATTGCCCTTGGGACCTGTGACAACTATCAACAGTGTTTGATACAAATGACACTTTGCTTGGGAATAACGGGGCACTGACCTTCTCACAGCAGGGTGGAGATGAGATCCTGCCGAATGCGTGTTTTGTCTGTTTGACTTAAGTCTGTTGGGGACTGGCCTAAACCAGTCACCCCTGATGATCAGCCATAGTCAACTTAGATAGAGCGTATGACTTGCTTGTTTTCAAACTTTGAAAATGAATTTTGCCTGCAAGAGACTAGATATTTGTTGCTTGTGATGGGGAGACATGGTTGTGCCAAGTGGGAACTGAGCATCTGAGCGCTTTCTCTTTTCACTCCCACACAGATGCAGGAGGGAGCATATTTAGACCAAATTAATGTCATGCCATCAGTGAAACAATGTTGACAGTTTTGAAACACTACTTTGGATCCTCTGTGCCTTCAGACAGATTAATTCCTCCAATACTACCACACACACACACACACACACACACACACACACATACACACAAGCAGCACCTTCTCCTCATTACCCTCTCCCACATTCCCTTGTGAGTGTTTTCTGTGAATATACAAAGTGGCTGAGTAAAACTTGAAGTGATGGGGTGCTTTGAAAGGGCATGGTGTCAGACAGTGGTTAAGTTTTCATCGACAGACAAGAGTTTGAGGGTATGTGTGAAGAGGATGGAAGTGATGTTTCATGGGGAAAGAATATTTCAGAGGGCATAATTCATAAGCTAGACTAAACATGGTTGTCGGTGCTACAGATGGTAACTTTAAATGCTATGTGTTCATGTGTGTGTAATATTTGTGGATAAAAAAAAAATGTACGGTGTATGCAGGGTTTTTTTTTTTTTAATGTGTGTACTTGTGTTTGATGGTGTCGTCAGTAACTGTACTGACAGTTTTGCTCAAGGGTAGGTTATCCTTTGCCTTTTATCAAGTATACTCTGAACTTTTTTTCACAGGAACTCAGTCGCTGTGGAGAATATACGATAATGAAAATAATTTAAAAATTCATTACAAAACAAACCACAAGATGGAAGGAAAGGGCAATGAATGAATGAATAAATGAATAATGGTAGAACTAATATACAAAGAGCAGTAGCAATATTTTAATTAAGAGGCACCGCACAAAACAGCGTAGTGTAGTTTAAAGTATGGTGCACATTTTATTATTTCTTTAATTATGCTGATCAGCTATACCACTTATCTTTTGAGGGTCGCGGGGTCTGTAATCATAATTATTAATTCCATTATACTGTTCTATAAAATGTACATCTAATAATATATTTGAAAAACTTAGATGTAAAAACAACAGGCCAGGTTTTCAAAATGGCTTGAAGAATGTAATATTTCTTCTCTTAGCTGTTTTGTAAGCCATTATGCTAAATGAAGCTTTAAATCATCAGCTAAAACAGTATAGGGTATACTGTATGTAGCCAAATGGATACAGGCTTTGTGGCTGTAATGATAAAACAGGGTTGGATTTCAGCTTTCAGACCAAAACAGCAAAATCTAACACCGTGTTTCATGCTTTGCATTTTCTAAACTGGATTGGTTTTTAAATCTTCAGCTGTTTTCCCAGCGGCACTGTTCTTGCTCTTGGTCCTCCATGTGTTAAAAGCAATGTGATACTGTAGAGGTCAAGATGACACTGCTAAACTGCTCATTCCCTTTCTCCCCATCTCACATTATAGGCACACATTTATCTCCAGTGCATGTTCTTGTGCAGTTAAGTGGTGTGTGCTTTAGACTTTCAGGAGCAGTTTTTCCCCAAGGAAAATTCTGTCATTCGCTTCTTACCCCCATGTCACCTGAACAATGTATGACCAATGAACGGTCAGTGAGTTAGTTCCTGCAGTGAGACCTGAGCTTTTTCTCAACCAATCAAAGTAAATGGTCTATCACTGTGAGCCATTAAATGAACATAAAAATTCCTCTAACAACTTTTGCACCTTAAGGCAAATATGTTACTGTCATTTTAAGTTCTTTGAGTATGAGAAGTCGCTGTATACGCACTATCTTGTAATGGAAAGTGGGAACAGTTGCACACAGCCTGCAGTGTGCGGACTTTAGTATTTTGAACTTTTCTATGCAACTGTCCTGCACCACACCACAGACGATCAATAAGTTAAAGCACGTTACATGTGGTTTTAAGCTTATTGTCTGCATTCTTTGTCAGTTTTTCCCTAATTGGTATTGACTGTCTGCATCTGTGTGTTCTCACAGGGCCTCGGGGCAGAGAGCAAGAACCTGTACCCTTTCCTTCTTCCCGTCATCCAACTGAGCACTGATGTTTCCCAGCCACCACATGTGTATTTGCTAGAGGATGGACTGGAGCTTTGGTAAGGACACACTGGCATATAGAACACACTAGCATTTATTACAAGTTATAGGAGGAAAAAACTTCCCAAGGCAGACATTTATGAAGCACTTAGTGATCTAATTTCCTCCCTCCCACTTGAGAGCACACTCATGCACACACCTACACATGCAGACTTTGACTATAGCTGTCTATATATCTCTTTCTCTTTCCCTCTTCTCTCTGTCTCTCAATTCACTCATGAGTCCGTTTTTGTCATATTAGTCATCCGCCGCATTTACTGACTCACGTTGAGTACATATATGGGAACCAAATGCAAACACTCTGTGGACGAGTAGTGGTAAATAGGCTGACCGTGACATCTTGTTTGAATTCGCTTTTTCACAGGCAACCATTGAATGGGTGATGCAGCCACTGATAATTGATGTGGCTCACAATTTTGCCTTTATGTTATTGTTTTTGGCACATGCCATATTAACGCTATCTCAAAAATCTGCTGCAAAACAGTGAGCTCGCTTCTGTGTATGCACAGCACCCACAAAAAAAAGGTTTGCTTCAGTAGAATAGAATTTGCTGGGGTTACCTTTTGTTCCACTCCAATCATCTCTTTGCTTTTTAACTCCGCTCTTAATCTCTTTTTGTCTATCCCTGTGGAGAGCTGTGCTGTTCAGCATGCTGTGTGTGCATGTAGCACAAAGCCACAGTCTTATGTCTCTGTCCTGTCTTTTATCCTGCCTGATAAACAGCTGTACCCTAAACATTTGGTTGCTTTGTTTACCAAGTCAGTGTCATTTTCTCCTGCTTTTATCTTTATCAGCTGGTTTTCCTTTTTCTGTCCCCTTCAGTATCTGTATATCTTGTCTTTTTTTCCTATTAGTTTGTGGTGCGTGTATCAAATCAGTTATTCATGTCTCGCCTTCTTGAGTAGTTGCAGGTGATATCTGCCAGCCTTTTTCTAGTGTTTCTGATTGCAGTGTTTCCTATAAGCATTAAATTTAACATTTCAAAAGGTTTTCTAGTTTACAGATATACACTTAAAGAAGCTTAGATCTTATTGAATAAAATACTTCGACAATCCACTGCCTCATGAATAGAGATGAAGAGAGAGGCTTGGTGAATTCATGTCATCACCATCTTTTAATATACAGTGGCTTTGCCATTGGGAAAGTGGTCTCAGACTTTTGAACTCGACTGTAGATGTACACTTATCATCAACTGATTATTTTGTGTGCAAAATGTTTTATAAGATATCAAAAGGTTGCTTATTATAAGTTACAAGAACTTGTCTAACTTAAAATTGCACACTAAGTCTGTCTAATAGCCAAAATTCAATTTGCTTTTCTTTCAGATTTATTTCAGATTAAAATATGTAAAACCATCAACACTGTGTTACTGATTAATCAAGGAATTTACGTAACATGCTTCTTTTTTATCAGATTTGTCTTTACCCTGAGCAAACCTCAGACTTGCTTTCCTCTGCCTACTTGGTTTTCCTTTTTCTTTTACACCCACTTCACCATGTGTTTTTTTTTTTCACTTTTGTGATGCTCATGTTCTCTTCTTCTCTCTGTCTCTGCAATTTGTCCTGCTGTATTTGTCTTCCTATTTTCTTTTGCCACCTCTAATCTATGTCTTCTGCACTCTTTTCTCAACTCCCCTCATTTTCTGTTTTATTCCCTGCTTTGCACTCTTTCTCCTCTCCTCTCTTCCCCCCCGCTCTCTTTCCTTCTCCCATCCTCTCATCATACAGGTTAGTGACTTTGGAGAACAGCCCAGCCGTCACGCCGGAGTTGCTCAGAATTTTCCAGAACATGTCCGCTTTGTTAGGTGAGCTTGATTTTTTTTTTTTTTTGTTTGCTGGTGTAGCCATGTGTATCTGTTTGTATTTGTGTGTGATGTGTGAGCAAATGAGTTAGATTTTTTTCCCCCCATCTCCAGTAACTTTTGCCATTTTGCATTAACATATTAATTGAATTACTGATAGGAAAGAAGGATATCACAATAACATCAATAACGACACAACTATGATATATTCTGGATAGTTTGAATTGCATGAGGTGAAATTATGGCTTCCTTTGTAATAGTTATATGCATTTGAATGATGTGTGCGTGTGAAGAAGAGAGACCCAAAACATTTCACATCAGAGGTCTGTGAGAAAGTTGCACAATCTGAAAGAACAAACCAGCATTATACGATCAAATACTTTTAATCCAGAGAACCTGAGAGAATGAGGAAAGAAAGTTGATGCAATCCATGGACATGGACTTAATTTTCATAGTTCTATCACTTTGAGCTATTGCAGCTTGTAAAGATCACAGTTGTGGATTTGTAGGAGCCTCAAGGCATCAGGGCCACTTCTTTGGATCTGTAGGCAGCTGTGAGCGGTGGCAGATTGAATGGAACTGGCTGGATGATTTATTACAGGCCCGGAGCATTGGGACACATCGCTTGCTGTAGTAGTGTGTGGTGGTGAATGTGTGTGTGGCCTTCAGCGCGATGAGGAACAGTATTGATTTGGCTATTCTGCACATAACAAGTGACTCAGACTAATATGAACTCCAGTGTAGTCTGATTGGCTTACTGGAGCATTTGATCATTTATGGCATGGATGGGGAATCCACGGGACACAGAAGAGCAAAGGACTCAGGGAGTCAGTCACGGATGGATGAAATGGAGGAGGAAGGAATTAAAGAGGATCAAGAAATAGGAGTGATGGGTGAAACATAACAAGAAGGTGGCGAATGAAAATGAATGATATAAGAAGTGGTGGCAGGAAAATTAATGAATAAGAAGCAACATAAAAAGAAAGGTTACACATCAGAGGTGTGCTCTGAGGAGCTTGGACATGGATGGATGGAAAGATAAGAGAGCCCCTTTTTACTCTTATCTTGTGCTGAATAAAAAGGTAAACGAAGGCATTGAACCAAAGCAGGAACAGGGGAAGCTTTTATAATTTTTTTTCTTTACAAAGCAGCACAACCAGTCATTTTAAATTTTAGACCAATCACAGACAGAGAACAGAGCTGGGCAGTGACAACAGCCAGTGCAATCAAGAAGCGATTAACTTAAAAGAAACACTGTGCTTTTTTAAACTCAATTTAAGATGTCTAATAAGGGGATATCACACTGTGACTCTACAACAACAACGCTGAAACATTGATCTGTTTCTACAAACAAGGAAAATGATCCTAGTAAGAATAAAAATAAACTAAAAGTTGACTAATCATACAAATAATATCTATACAATCATAGAAGTCTCACAGTAAGACTGAGAGAGGGTCAGTCCTCATTACCTCAGCAGGACTGATAAGGAATTACTGCCCGCTGATCAGCTGCCATATTACCAGTGTAAGCGACTGTAATGATAGATTGAAAGAGAGTAGAGGGAATGTTAAATTGGCTAGAAGGTGTAAGATTGAAGGAGAGAGAAAATGGGAGGTTAGCTGGAGAGAAATGAAAGACAGCAATACGTGGGCAGGTAAGATGATGTGGGGTTAGAGGTTGACAGATGGAGGTTGAAGCACAGAATCCAGGATGGAGGGATGCATAGAAAAGATGAAATCAGTCAAAGGTTGTATGGGTATACATAAATAATGACTCTGATGACAGGTTTTCTAATGAGCTTGTAAGTTTAACTTCAGATATGCACTCATCTGTCTACACCATCTACCTCAGATCTTCCTGATAAGCAAACCAACAGATATGAGTACAAATTAGAGCTTTGTTGTTCTAATATGTAGCACCATGTAATCTGTTTTTTTTCCTCCTGGTAAAAATAAACAACAATTCTGTCTCATCAAACCTGGCAACAGACTTGCGCTCCCCTTAGAAGATATCCTGTTGTGCCCACATCCATCTTGGTATACACAACATCATGGAAATAGGCTCATTTTCATGGCCTGATTTTGTTTACTATTATTATAATTTTCTGCGCTTACTACAGAGACTTGTCACATTTCTTACGTTTTTTCAATATTTGGTTCAGTGGAGATGAGCGCTGCTTTTCTCTGCCTATGACAGCCACATTAAAGCAAAGAAAAGGAAAAAGCTTTCAGACCTCCCCAGGTACAAGCTAACAGCATTCCATTAGTAAAGTACAAAATGTACAATGATAGGAAAATGGATCGTGGAGGTATTTTGTCCTTTTCCTGAGCATTTTGTTTTTCTGTGCAAGTCACATTTGTATATTTGTGAGAAAAATGTGAGCTGTTCAAACAGTTTCCACTGCTATACCTTCCAGTGCTTGGACATCTCAGACACTATGTACACACACATCATGCTTACTTACTGTAATATTGTTTGCCAGCGTCATGTCAACCACACAAACCTATCATGCATTTAAACATGCTGAAACCAGGATCCATTTAGCAGATGTTCTGGAGCGTTTGATCCCACCAAGAGTCACCTTTGAACCAGTCTGAGATTGTCTTCTCAGTTTCAGTTTTCAAGGTCAAGAATGATCTTTGAACCTCTGTGAAAAAGAGTTCAAACCTCCTTTTATCTCCACCTCTGTGTCACATCTCTGTTCTCCACATTTGAACCATCACATCTTCAGTAACACCACTTACAAATGGACTTTAATGAATCCAAACCCTTATTCTCCTTTCCCAAAGATACTCTGTAAGAGTGTGGTGGTATGCTTTTGTTTTTCACTGTCATAATAGCTCTTTTTTTTTATTATTATTTCCCCCTATTTTAACAGTCTTTTCCATCATTAATTGTTTTCACCTTTGTAGCATTTATGACATCTAACATTTGCATGTGTGCAGCTATTTTTTGGCTGTGTTTGCTGCTGCTTTAATTAACGAAATAACCCAGTCCACAAGACTTGAAAATTACAACCTCTTGTCAGCACTTAGTACTCTCTCCACTCCTTGTTCTCTCTCCCTGTGTCTGTCTCTCTTATTGTGAAAAGCAATTTTTTCTCTTAAGGTTACATTAGCACATTTAAAGCACATTAATCGTATTGAATGTAATTAGGTTGTCAGTGCAAGTCTTAGAGGGAAAATTCAAAGCTGTAGTGATGAAAGATGATAGCTCAGAGGTCAGAACAAATTAGCACACAGTTTTAAAAACGTTTGTCCTTTTAACACCACGAGAGCAAAGATAAGCCCTGGAACATTTTACATTCAACTTGGATGCATTTATTTACATATGCTGATGTAAATTTTCATAGTGGAAATTTTTGTCAAACTCTGGTCAGTCATCATCTTTGGCTGGTTTTCACCAGAACATCCGGTGGTTCATTTATTTAGTCCATGGAGAGCAGTGGAGGGATGTGGGCCATTGAGAGAGTCTGGCTCGGTATGGTGTAGCAGCTTGCCAGGTACGTGGCCTGGCCTGCCTGATAAAGAGCCCCGCTCCATCATTGCTAAACTGGAGCAACAAATTCCCTAATTAGAATGTCAAGAGCCTTGCCTTGGCTAAATTGTGAGACTAGTGCTACGCTTTGTATCACTGCCACCACTCTCTGAACTAGGACACATTTCAGCTGCACATGGTTCTCTGACCAGTGATAATGTAGAGTAAGTGGGGAAGTTTCTTATTTGTTGGCATAATACCAATTAGTGTGAGCAAGTGAGAAAATTAAAGTACCCATTCTTTTCTGTGCCATTTTATTTTACTCCTGCTATTTTTCTGAATGTCGAGAAACTCAGCACTTGTTGCTATTTATTAGAAGGCAGTAAATGCCTACGAGGGAAAGGAAGGCATTATGGGTACTTAACTGCTACAGGGCTTCGATCTGAAACAGATGGAGGGAATACTGAGTTTACTTTAAAGCAGAGAGAAGCAACACCAAATTAAAGCAATGGGAGAATATTGGAAAACCTGTAGGAATTATTCTTATGGAATGGGAGATTAGGATTATAGGTCTGTATTAATAGCCTCATAGGCTGCAGCTAATGAGTATTTTCGTTACCATCATCTGTTGATTATTTTCTTCAGTTGGCTGTTAAATGTGCAATTTTAGAAAATGCCCTTCACAATTTCTGAAAATCCATATTATCTTCAAATATATTATGTTGTCCGACCAACAATCCAAATTTCAAAGATAATGAGTTTACAATGATATAGAACAGAAAAAGCTGCATATTTTCACATTTATTTATTATTTATTTTCAAGCTGGAACCAGTCAATTTTTTGGAAATTTTGCTTGATAAATGACTAATCGATTGTCATAATAGCTGGTGATTCATGTCATGCCTCTTTGCATTTCATGGTAAATCGTTTAGAACAGACAGTTGCAACGTGACTTTTCTGAAGTGGCTTTAAAGTGATGACGGAACAAAATTGGGCAGTGCAAAACATTGCTTAATGAACATCCCATCAGTTAGCAATTACTGGTGCAGCCAAAGACGTGTCAGTCCATCCCCACAAGATCAATGATACCACATTGAGAGAGGTTCCAGCCTCATCTTTTTCATGTGAAAGCTCTGAGGGAATCACTAACATTCCTCAGAATGTAGTCTCACAGTTAACTGCCCAGCTAATGTGCTCCATGGATCAATCTGGACACTCCCATCAGAGGACAACCTTTTTATTACAGGTTTCTCAACTGTAAGTAATTACTTTGATCACAGCTCTCACAGACGTTGGACATATTTGACCATATTTAATGCAGGAATGGAAGAAATTGATCTGTGATGACAGTATATATGTGTAACAGTTTATGTATTGCAATTCCCTGTATTCATCTTTTCTGTCATTTTTCTTAAAGTTTGATATGATAATGATCCTGATTATTATCCCTTTTTTACTTCTCTTTTTGGCAATCTGAAACTTAGATTAGTTTGCCCTGTTCAACCTTCAGCTGTTATTACATTGAAAGTGAGATGTTTCAGATCCTGGACACAGCAGTGGGAGTTTTCTGCTTTCTCATCATTGCTGTCATCTCATACATGGGGGTCTCCTAGTAAAGCTGATTTTTACCACTTCACTGAATCCCCTGCCGAGCCTTTCTTGCTTCTTGCAAGCATGATTACTCATCCAAGACTTACTCACTCGAGCACCAAAGGGAGTTAGTTTCTCAGGCTTCTGTTAGCCATGTTGTTTTTCATGTTTTTCCTTCGTGTACTGTAAAACCTGGCAAAGTAAGCTGTCTCTATAGGGCTGCGGTGGTGCTTTTTAAAAAAAAAAAAAAACTCCTAAAAAGGTCTTTAAGGAGTGCAGCAAGCTGTCATCAACGCACTACAATAAAACATGATGTGACTTATCTCCAGGGGTTTATGATGGTTGAACCTCCACCCTACGACTAGTTATTTCAAACTTTGTGTTTGCACAGCAAAACCTGGGTTGGGAGATGACCAAAATTTTAGCAATGTCACCAACAGCCATTAGAGCCACTTCAGAGGCCGTTATCACAGTCAGATGTGAAGCTCATTTTCCTGTTAATGTTGATAACCGAAGCGGATTGTGCAGCATATGCCCAGGGCTATGAAGGATGTACCGACTAAAGCTTAATCTGTGCTTTAGCAGCTGTTTTTGTGACTATTTGATTATGATTTGATTATGATGTGTGTATGTGTGTATGTGTGTGTAGGGTGTGCGTGCTGTAGATTTGCAAAATGTAAGTCCTTTTATTCTATTGATTTGGAAAAATGTCCTATTCTGTTTTAGACTAATATTCATAAGGAGTTTCTGACTTTTTGTCTACAGGCATTTTACATGAATGGGGGAACAAAATATTTGAATACATATCAATATAATTAAGTCCCAATCCAACTAAAGCCTCAGAAATTACCTTGTATTAACACCTCTCGAACAGTCTCAGTAAAATATTTGTGTAATTGATTTCATAATAAAAGTAGTAACATTGTATTCTGAATATTTTTAATGGATTGCAGTATACTTTTTGTGGGCACTGAGTATATATTTCAAGAAAGCATGATTTTTGCCAAATTTAATTGGTGGGAATGAGGAGGGAAAAATTAAAAGTTGCATTAGACAACTTCAGGATCACAGTTTTAGTATTATTACAGTTAGTTTACTTTCTTTTTATTGTGAAAATGGGAAGGCCAGTCACAACACAGAGCACAGGAGAGATTCTTTAGCAATAATGGTAAGACTGGCATTTGTTGACTGGAATCGCAGTACATCCACCTTCCTATTGTGCCTGTCGTATTAGAGTAATACTGAAAAAGTGTGGGCTTGCTGTGTGGAAATGGAAGTGAATTTACTCCCAATAACCAGATGCAGTGTTATTTTGTCAGGCTGTTTGTATTCATTCATGGACACTTGGGGTGCCTTGGGTTCATTTGCAATAGTGGGTTGTGGGTGGGGGTGGGTGAGTGATGAAAGTCTTATCAAGTCCAGGGCTCAGTGCTCTGAGCTGCCTGACCTACCTCCGGACCAGAATGAGAATTCAATTCATTTTTTCCCTCCTTAGATGAATACTTGTGCCTCTCCCTCCTCTCGTATTGATATTCGTACAAAACTCTCCTTCAGAGGATATTGCTACAGTATGTGCACAGCTTATCAGCAAGGCAAGTAATGACAGTGGTTGTGGTGCCAACATTATAGAGGGGCAGATCAGAAAGCTGTCAGAAGCATGTATTTACCTTCCTTTTTGCCTTTGTAATAGAAGCAAGTGGAGCATGTGTAACTTAACTTGCAGATAGAAGATTAAATAGTTTTGAGTGTAATCATATTGCCTCGCTCAGATGTGATAAAATGGATGTATTTCCACAGGCACAGAGCAGAACAGTGTGTTCTTTGATCTGTGTTTGCATTAGAGTCGCACAGGATTTCTGGAGATTTTATTTGCATAAATAGAAATTATATGATTCAATTATCTGGAGATTAAATATCAGAATCTGAGCTACATATTATATTGTGATGCACACTTTAATTATGAACTAATTATGAACTATGAGTCTTTGTCTCAAGTTGAGGATTTCAGTTACTATAGTTTAGTATTCCCCACTTGATTAAAAGTTCTTCAACAAAGTCCCAGCGGTCTGTTGTACTGTATGTGTACTTGTTGAGATGCCACTCAGAGAGAGAGCAACAGCTAGATCTCTGGTCTGCAGCTAGTCTGTAAAACATGGTAAACCCTTAGACTGTTGACTCATTAGGAATCTGTATTCTATTTCATGGCTTTCTGGAATTCTCATCATGTTTAACCTCTGAGAAATTGTCACTTACTTTTAAGGTCAGTCTGTCAAATCAATGTGCATGCGTCCATGTACTTGTCTGTGTGTGCAAATTGATCTTTTACACTCTCTCTCTTTCTGTGTGAGAGTATCTTGCTCTCTTTGTGGTCTATATGAAGGATACAGGCTTCTTCTCTTCCTTGCTACACAGGGATCAGGAGTGGAAAATTAAGGACTCTCCAACATGATCATAAATTGCTGATCATCATTTTGAATATGCAGGGAAATCAAGTAAAATTTCTTTTATGGATTAAAGATCATATTTTTCCCTATTTAATTTTCCAGTGAGTAACTAAAGCAGATAAGCCTTATATTTACCCTATTCAAGATGAGAACCTGCAATATCATTTGTAGAAGGAAAAAATAGAGAAAAAGTAAGTAAAAGGAAAGAAAATGTAAGTAAAAATCATGAGAATCGTGAAAAAAAAGAACCCAGGTGAGGAATTAAGTGAAAAGACCCAAAACTAGGGCAGAACTAGCCCTGTGGCACACATGTCGGTATAGCACATACTTTGCCAGCTGAGATAAACCAATCAACCAAAATAAAAGTTCACGTAATAATTTAGATGCAATCATTAAACTTACTCTTACTATAACCACTATTTTTATCCTCTTGGGAAAGGTCCATGGTGATAGAGCCATATTCTCATCTCATAGATACTGTAGCTGGTGCAGTACAGTACCTAACAGACAAATGCTCCTCTTCATGTAACAGCACCAGTCACTACAAAACTTTGAGGTTTTCTGCAACAACTCCTCATCCCAAGGTTATACTTCACGACTGTTGGCATCTCAGCTCAAAGCAATGATTTGAGATGCTCATCAGCTGTTGCTGGAGGGTTTCTGTGAGAGCCGTTCAGGTTATGTGCCACCAGCTGGAGGCCTCCAGTGGTTTAAAACCTCCTCTGCTTGTAGACTCTCAATTCGTTTCTGTTACACGGTGTGCATCGTGGCAGATGCTCATCACAATATGAATGAGCTCCTCAGGTTACTCATACTGTATCCACCTTCATATTCTAGATAGCATGTTTTGTGATATGGGGATCTTTCACTTGCTTGAACATTTATTACTTTTATATCAAAGCTGTGAGCTTGTAATTTTTTTCACTTGTATTCTCTTCTGTTTTTCTATAAGTCTAACAGTAATATTGTTTCTTTATATTGCAACAAAAAGCACATGATGAAGAGTTCAGTATTTACCGTATGTAATCTATGTAAGTCCTGGTTATCTGCTGGTACTGCTCTGTTAGAACAGCTCTGTTAGAACAGAGCAGTACACATAGTACTTAGGATGACTGATTGTGTGTTCTTGTGTGGTTAGGTAATATTTAATTTTTTTGAGTAACTATAGTGTATACTCCAGTTTTACATGGTTTAAATGATGATTCTCTCTGAGTTGCTGTTTCTTAAGGGTGTGTTCCTGTGTGTGGATATGTTTGTTTGTACAAATAAGGATGCCTGTATGTAGCATTATTCTCATTGCTGTAAACAATAATTAGCATTGTGAGTGGGTGTTGTGAAGGTTTTGGGAATTACTTTCAACTGAAATCGATTTAATAATGTTTTATAATGAACAGAACTCTCCCATTCCACCTGGCTTATTTACCTTCCCAGATCCCCTGATGGGACAAATTGAATAGGACACAACAAAAGAATTCCATTTCTTGTTAAATCAATTTAAATACATAGATTGTTGGGCACAACAGAACATTTTTTAAATGTTTTTTGACTTGACTTGAGCCGCAGTATTCAGGTTGTAGCCATTAAATGAACCCCCCCCCCCCCTTGGGTTTCTTGAGAGGTGCTATATAGGAGCACTATTTGGAGAACAAAGCTTGCAGTACTTGTTGCCAGTTGGTTAAGTTGATGGTCCTGTCCAAGAGCAAAACGGCATCAAAACATCTGTATAGCCTCTTCAAGTACAGTGTTATAGCCTAAGGTAACTGCTGACTGTAATTGCACAATAGATCACAAATATCCACCTGCCCTGTTTTTTTTTTTTTTTTTTTTTTTTTTTTAATCAAAGAAAACATATGTAGCAGATTTGTTGAAATTCTGTTTCCATCAGGGAGACGGTAAGTACCTAAAAAGTTGTCATTTCCTGCTCATAGAAGATAATTTAGTCTACTTAAAACAAGGGCAGTTTAGTAGACGCTTCTGGCAATATTAAGTGAGAGGGGAAAAAAACGATAGCTTATTATGCAGCCTCTAAGTTTGTTTAAAGAGGAATAATTCACTTAGTACCTCACTCACTCCTCCTTCACAGTTTACATATATACCCCTTAGTGTTCATTAGGATCCATTATTGTGTCTGTACACGCTGCAGAGAATCATGATCATTCATTCACCTCCCCTGAAGCACTGCGGACCTGTCATGCTCTCTGTGTCTGATGACACCGTGTGTCTTTGTTCACCCACTGTTAAGCAATCTGTTGCCTTTGCTTTATTCTTAAGAAAAACGAATGACCTGACCTGACCACAGGAAAGCATTTGTTGAAGTGGACCTTTTGTCTGTTTCCTAATGAAGCCCCACGTTTCAGTGTTCATGCTGCAGCTTAGCGTACGAAATAACAGTGGAAACAGCAGATCTGTCGCTTTATTGCACATTTGATCTCAATTTGGCTTTTTTGACCTCAGGTCTTTGTTTCTTCTGGCTTCTATTCCTGTCTTTGCACACACCTTTCGTGGCTGAAATCAATCATCATCCTTACTTGATCTGTGCTCATGTAACTTGCCTGTACACGGCCGATGTGCTGGCTAAATAGGTCCCTGGAATACATTGTGTACCCGAAATGATAACAGATGGCAGCATACATTATCTTCATTACCTTACTGTGGCTGGCAGATGGCTTGAGAAAACATATTGCGTACATCAACATTAATATCATGTGTATAAACCAGCATGGTCAGACTGGACCTCCTTCACTGCACTCTCATTTAGACCCAAATAAAAAGTTATTCCTAATCTAATTTTCTGAGTTTTAACCCTGCATTAACATAATGTTTTATATATGCAAATGTTTTTATAGGTCTGCTATATCCAGTCCTTTTAGCATGCAGGCAAGTACCTGCTATTCTGGATGTTAGCATGAGCTACTCTGTCAACTTCTACGATTACTACAATTATTCCAGTTGTTGGAGTCAGCTACCGTGTCAGCCTGTGTTACTTTCAAACTCTTCATGCAGATGTTAGTCTCAGTGTATGTGCAGATGCTGTGCGGGTGACTGTTTGGGGGGTGTTTGTGTTGGTATGCAGGTGCGTGTGTGTTTTTGTTCTTTTTCTGTCCTGTCTTTCTGGGAAACTATTTCTTCTCAGTCCCCTGGTAAGCTGTTGTAAAAGACTTAAAACTTTTGGCTCAGTTTGCAAAGCGGTCTTTCCTCCTTCCAACACATTTGCACATGTGACTATATAAACACACTTAACACAGTACATAACATCAAATTATATTTCTGAGTGCCAAATTGTCCTCCCAGTGTCCACTTCTGATTTGAACACCAAACCTATTACACAACTGATCGTGTCAGGTTGTTTTCTCTCTGCTCCACGGATCAAGAGGCCATTAACAGTTAAGAGTAATGGCACCACATCGACTTCGGACTGCAGCATGTACACACACCCACTGGCCAAGAGTCAATTCTTTGCACTCTCGCCTCCAGTGTATAATTGTCTGCCAATGGTCCAAAATGTTAGGTATTGGCAGTGTTACCTTTGAGAACATTTTCCATATCTCCTCTTTTATGATGATAAAATGTTCTGGCCTCTTTTGTTGCTCTTTTACAGCAGTTCGTTGTAGTCCACTTTAGTTTTTTGTGTCTACTGTTATCCCCAGGTTATGGTTCTTTTTTAAACCTGTTTGAAGGTAGCCTTATGAGTTACAACCTCTTTGCTCTTGCTGGTGTTAAATGCAAATATAAACACGTTTGTAGTAGTTTTCACATCTGTAATGCACCAAAATGTAAAAAAATACTACACATACACTGTAGATACAGCAAATCTACATCTTATCTAGTGCATATCTGTGAGTCTTAACCATGTCTGTGTTAATATGGAGTAATATGAACAGAAAAGGTCAGGCAAACATCAGAGACAAAGTAGAAAATATTTAATGCTGAGATAATGATGTTTCAGAGGCAACAGTATGCTTAATAATTTACATGCAGCTCTTGTTAACAGATCTTCACAACCTCTCTCATTAATTGTGGGAGATAAGCAGCCACTTGAACTGTCTTGTAAGCATGCAGAGCTGTTGCTGCAATGTTCATTTGTTGCATCATGGATATCTTGAATTGAGGGGTTAAAAAAGCTCATTCACCAAGGGGGTTTTTTGTTTGTTTTTGTTGGTTGAATTCCCTCTCAGCATGTAAGAGCACAACTAGATGCACTCAAATGCATGTTTTAATAAAACATCAAAAGCACCTGATACAGAGTAAAGAAGCAGCATGTGCCCTTGATGGCATTTTCATGAATGTGAGAGTATTTCTCCTAGTTAAGCTTGTTGTAACACCAATTTAGCTGCACATAAATTGTCCTCACACCAGTGAACTTGTCGTTTCATCTTGAAAACCAAAGAGGATGCTACAACCTTTTTCTGGGAATTTGTTTTTGTCATTGAATGAATTTGTTCTGCACTACAATTACAGATCAATAGATGCGCTGCCTGTTAAAAATACTCTTCCTCCCATTGGACTTCTCATGTTATGCAACAAAATTTGTAATATTTGATAGTCGTAAACCAAACCCTTTACATTCTGAACATTTCCCTGGGTAAAATGTGTGATTAGTGATTACTCTCAGTGCACAAAGTTAGTAAGACCATCCATTCAATATGTAATGCAGTCCTAATGTGGATTGTCCATCTGGATTATTTATCAAGTGCCTTTACTGTCCCTCTTTTCCTGCTTCCTCGGTTCCTGCTTGTGTCTGTCAGTTAAATCCTAAAGTGTAACATCTGATGCTCTGTTTCAGAGTTGAGCTCCGAGAACCTGCGCACCTGCTTTCAGATCGTAAATGCCTACATATACTTGTCTGCCACAGAGTTCCTGCAGGTGAGACACTCAAACATGCTGTGAAAGTGAAACACTAAAATATAAAGAGATAAAGACACCAATGTGCATACATTATAGATAGCGTATGCATTTGTGTGTTTCCATATTTCCAGAACTATGCAGAATCATTGTGTCGATCCTTCTGTGATCTGCTGAAAGACATAACGAATGAGGGACAGGTCCAAGTGCTCAAGGTACTGTCTCTCCCTCCCACTCTCACACACACA
Source organism: Lates calcarifer (assembly GCF_001640805.2). Taxonomy (NCBI): domain Eukaryota; kingdom Metazoa; phylum Chordata; class Actinopteri; family Centropomidae; genus Lates; species Lates calcarifer. Next base: position 6,593,303 of record NC_066845.1, on the reverse strand, counting down.
CACACACACCACACACACACAACAATAATACTTTTATTTATTCTCTGTCTCTTTTCTCAGGGTTCATTTTTCATTCTCACTTCTTAAGTTCCACCACAGTGTTTGTTTGTTTTGTCTGTGTGGCCTGGTGAAGAGCAGGTGCATTGGAAACGGCATAGTGGTGTCGCAAAAACATACATAGAGAGTGCTGCTTGTGAATAGACACCAGATTATAATGTAAGGGGAGCTTTGATATTTTTACAACTAATAAATTATTTGGGTTTTGTGCTACACCCAACAGACAGTTCATTGTCTCTGTTTGGCCAGCTACCATACATTTATATGGAAACATCAAAATAATGGACTTAAAGGAGCGGCTTACAAGGGTGCTGCCTAAAAAATATAATGAACTTACTGTTGATCACAACTTTCTAAATCACAGTTATTTAGATAAGTTGTTTTTGTTCAACATTTATTTTTTTAAATAATAGCATTGGACAACATAACAGCATCAAGACTGCTGAGACAAATGCACATAACTAAATGACAAATATCTGGAGACTGATATCGGCCTTGGTCTTGCATGATTTGAAAGTATTTCTTAATACTGTTGACCATAAATTACTACTGGATAGGCTTAAAATCCAGGTAGAAGCATCTGGTATGATCCTCAGTTGGTTTGTATGTGAAAGGCAGTAGCTATGTAAATCATAATATTTGAGAGGATCACCATGTCCGTTGAGGCCCTCCTGGGTTAAGTTCTTGTGCCTTTCTGTGATTAGCCATGTTTTAGTTTTTGTATAATAATACAAAATCAAACCTAGCCGCAGGATGTTGGCATATTTTCCCCAAAAAGATAATTAACTGTGATTATGATTTTTTTTCATCACTGGTGGGAAATTTTATTTCATTTTCAACCTGATGCAATCAGTGTTAAACCAGCAGACCATGGGTGGGTTCTGCATGTGTGTCATTTCTCTTATCTTGGTGCACTCTCTGACTTTGCTTGGTGTGTATGTGTGCACGTATGCCACAGCATTTGTTGTCTTTACAGACAGCTGTATATGTATGCAGAGTTTTACTGCACATCTGGCTCCTGCTAATCCTTTGTTCTGAGGAGAGCCGAGCTGACAGACAATAAACCTGTCAGCCTACACACACAGCAGCTCGTTGCATGTTGACACCGTCAGAACAGAGGGATCAGAGTAATCAGTGTGTGTTTCTTTGAAAAGTTCATATGCATACATCCTTATAGAGACCGATGTAAGCACCTCACTGTCTGTCCCTGTGCTTCAGTTTGATTGACCTTTGAGTTAAATATTATCATTTGAGGGTTTATTTGCAAAAATGTCATTTGTAATGTTGCAAATGATATAATGTAACTGTGATATCATCACATTGACGTGGTCTGAATTTATGTTGTAGTCCAGTTATGGGGAGATATAACCTTCTTGAGGATTAATAGTGGAGCTGCTTGTATTTGATTCCATTAATTTTAGCTAGGTAGCTAGCTTAAGAAGTGACAGCTGAGTGCATGTCAACATACAGTACTGTATGTATGAACACAGGTGCATACTGCACAGCATCTGAATCTTTTACTGTGAAAATGCTCTTTAGTCATATTGTTGCTTTGTTATTGTAGCTTAATTTAAGCTGTTGATTTTTGAATTCAAGTGTTTTTGTTTCAGCTTTAATGCCAGAGAGAGCTCATTCAAATTTCTTGGTAATCTGAAATTTAAGGGACTAACCTTGCATGCCACATACTGTAGGTCATACTCTCAAAGGGAGGATTTTCTGCACTTCTTTTTTACTATCTCTCTCTCTAAAAAAAAAAAAAAGACACTCCCAACTCCTGCTTTACTCTGTACGTACTCCCACACTTTGCTCTCTCTTTATCCTATGTTTGACCCTTACTGTCATTTCTTGCACACTTCATTTTGCTCTTTTTCCGGCTCCCTCCTGAGTTCTCCTAGTCTTCTCCTCTTGTTTTTTTCCTTTCCTCTGTTCCTTACTCCCCTCTCTTAAGTCGTGTCCCTCATCCTTCCTCTCCTTGTGTCTCTGCAGGTGGTAGAGATAGCTTTAAAGGTTAGCCCCATACTGGGTGCCCACATGTTCCAGCCCCTGCTGCCAGCGGTCTTTAGAGGTATAGTGGACGGTGAGGTGAGTCTTACCTTTACATTTTGCACAGATCTGGACTGGAATTATACAAAATAAAAGGACAAACCTGTAAAGATATGTGATATTACCTGTGGTTCTCTGAATGTTAAAATATTTAACCTTATTAAAACTTAAAATACTTACTAAAAAGAGAATATTCCTGCCCCTGTGTTCTTCTACTTTGTCCTTTTCTGTCACATTAAATTAATTCTTATGGCGATTATACTGTGTAGTGGCATTTATTGATTACCTCAGATAAAGGTCATAGTTTGTCTTTCCAGGATTCTGCTGTGTCAGTGTGCCTATCTTCTTCTCCCTTATCATGCCTAATGACCCGTGCTCTACATAATAGCATTTGCGCATGGGTATGTTTCTGCATCCGCATGCGACTGTGTATTCACATTGCGCGTCTGTGTGTGTTGTACAGAGATATCCCGTGGTGATGTCCACCTACCTGGGCATCATGGGCCGCGTCCTGCTCCAGAACTCCAGTTTCTTCTCCTCTTTGCTCACTCAAATGGCCTCTGAGTGCAGCCAGGAGGTGAGGCTCAATGCCTGCCCTTCATTTCTGTCTTCTCAGCACAGTCTTTCTGAATGTCTATGAGAGACATAACTGCAAAGTGCCTGTTAAAAGGGAACCATTCTGAATGAGGCTGAAAGTAATGAGCCAAGGAATTGCACATGGTAACATTTTCAAGCCCTGAAGTTTAGAGTCACCCCCCTCTTCACTATGAAACTCTGGCACTGTTGTTTTTGTGACCCAGAGCAAAATTAATTTAGCCTTGTTTCGACTTTTCTGCTATAATCTAAATAAATGAAAGGGCAAGAGTTGTCTCTCCATCATGCCAAAGTCTTCTTTTTGATGATAGAGGACAAGGCTGGGAGGTAAATGAGGCAGAACAAGCAGGGAAGGTCAGTTTTTCTGACTTTTATGACATTGGTAGAAACATATTTTTAAAGATTAAGATAAAATCTATCAGTATAGTTTATTTTGAGTTGTCAAACTGTGTGTGTGTGTGTGTGTGTCATCTCTTTTGTCCATCTCGCTTCCTTCAACCTTTTCTCTCCTCATCAGATGGACCAGTTGTTGGGCAGCGTGATAGAGATGTGGGTCGACCGCATGGACAACATCACTCAGCCTGAGAGGAGGAAGCTGTCATCACTGGCTCTGCTTTCCCTTCTTCCATCTGACAATAGGTGAGGAGCATTTATCATTCATTTATGTGCAGATTGGGGCTTTGAGCCAGTGAAATGTGGAGAGCATCCACCCTGTCAGCTGAGCTAACATAAGGGCACATAAGGGGAATGTGAGGAGACATGCTTGAGAAATTATTTTTTCAGCTCTTGTTTCCTTTTGTAGACTGTAGCTGGTGGTATAATTTTTCTTTGCGTGGTTTGTGGTGTTGAACGAGTTGTCACTAACACCTAACAATGGTAGTTCTTGTCAAAAACTTAAAAAGATAATAGACTTTTTTCCTACTAGCACTTAATACGATGCACAAAATCTACAGCTCAGTTAGGGCTGCCTTAACACCATATGGGTGTAATATGTCATAGTAGCACAGTATATATGTGCTACAGCGCAGACTTACATGGGCAATGGGATTTTTAGACAGATTTTCATGTTTTACACAGTGCTTAAAAGATGTAGAGTGTGTTTTAAGAGAGAGAAAAAGATAGTTTTACATACATGTTTTATGGGTTTAGATTCTGTCTAACTTACCACTTTTCTTCCTGGATGTGACGCATGAGTCTATAATGTAAGACCTGAATCTGTAAATGATCAGGTTTTACCAGCAGCATGAGGCATCTCTCTGTGCTTGGGTATGCCTACATCTGTGAGTTAAGTATGCGCGTCCACTTGCCTGTGTGTGATTATTTGAGTGTGTGTGGGACCACAAGTGTTGACTAGTGACTAGTTGAATTATAGTGGATTACGGTGCTGAGAGGCAACACCATCTGAGCCAACATCTCTTACCACGTCAATGAAGAGGCAAACACGCGCACACACACAGAAGACAAAGCCCTCTTAGATCAAAGGTTCGGATGTTGTTCAGTGTCAAAGTTTTTAAGGCTGTTGTGAAATGGCTGCTAGAAAAGTTGCATCCAAACAGTTACTTTCCCCACCAAATCATATTCATGGTAGAGCACTCAGCAGCACTGTAGGTTAAATCTAAGGTTGAATGTAACCAGAGTATGAAAGTCCTAACTGTATATCCTTTTCATTTGTGCTAGATGAAGATGATAGTGTGTATTGACTGAGGCTAAGCAATTGAATTACTTAAGTCCATCCAACATGTTAAGATTGAGAGAGATGGAGCATTGAATTAAGTGTGAGATACAGAAAGTACTTTCCTTGCCTGAGTCATTACACATTAGGCTGTCATCTACACCTAAGTGTGACAGGTGTACAGGAAGGCAAAGTACCAAACATTTAAAAAATGTTCTTCACTTGCCATCAAAAGAGCTTTCTCATTTCATTTTCTAAGGGAAACTTCTCTTGAAGTGCTTCAAAGGAGTCACTGTGGGTTTTAATGATAAACTCTACTTGTGATGTCCCATCTGACTGTATAGTGGTGCATGTTGTTATCAAGATTTTGGGAAGCTCTGCAATCCAGATATGGTAATCATAGATAAAGACAGGCATGAAATCCTTTGTTACTCCCCCATCTTTGGTCTGGAAAAGCAATTGATTATGACAGCCCTTGCTGGTTAAGTGCTGCATGACAAATCAACTTTCTCACTTACAATCATAACTAAAATTGGAAGAGGTCCATTTCTTGTCCATAGCCACTCTTAATGTCATCTCATTGTCTTTTTTCTATAAGACTTAGCCCAAATCCTGTGCGTACTTCTTATTCAGCTATGACCCTTCATAATTACTGATAACTTTTTTTCACCCTAATGATATATAGAATTTTGAAATAAATATTTGCAATTACAAAAAAGTTAACTTTGACAAAGATTTTTTTTGTAATTGCTAAGCACCACAAATGATCTTTTGTTTTTATCAGAGAGAAGGTAAGAGCCTGTTAGAGAACAATGTAGTCTAAATAAATCATTAAATGAGGTGCCTGATGAGTGTGGCCTGTCTCTTGATATTCTATCATTATTTACAAACTTTGTTTGGCCATGATTATTTTAACATCCACATACTGAATGTGTTGGTGGGATATTCTTATCTGTTTATGAGATATCCCTTATCAGGTCCTTTTTCCTGGTGTCACTGAAAAACATGATGTTATCTTGGAAAAGGAAACAGAAACTAAATAGCAATGATTTTTCTGGACATAAAGATAATGAAAAAAGTCCACCAGATACTGCAGGAAAATAGATGATTTTACTATTACTTGGCAACCACATGAACATGACTGGCAAACTGCACTTGGTCTGTGTTTTGTTGTTGATTTGTGTCATTCTCCAGTCCACAGTTTTCCTTAGTATGTTTTTGGAACAGCAGCACACAGTTTCTAGATTGCTCCTGATGCATACAAGTTCTTTTGAGACAATATTTAGAAATGGAACACAATGTGAATACTAGTGGTAGTAGTAATGCTGATGACATTAAATATCTTATCTTTTCCTCTTTAATTGCAATTTCTAAAAGAGAAAATGTGAACCTGGGAATTTGCTTCAAGGCATAAAGTGAAAAGATGCCACTAGAGTGCTGTGAAAGAGCTGCAGGCATGTGATGCACACAGAAAGTATTCAGTTTGGCATCTCATTGCTGGTTTGTGTGTTTCACCCTGGTGGACCAGTCAAGAATATCATATAGGAGAAATCAACTCTCTTTTATTAACCACACAGTTGTGCATGTGATTCATTTTAGTAGTGGACGGATAATTTGTACAAGAAGTGTACTACACTCACTAATACAGTGTTCGGTAGCTTACCTTCTGTTACCTCTCACTGTGATCACTTACTGTGTTTTGTATTGGGACATATCACATATTCAGCTTTCTGTCTTCATATGGCTACAGTACTGCTCATCAGCTTCAGATGAACTGCTCATAGCCTATTACAGATGTTACTTTTTTCACTCTCACAGCTTGTTGTTATTGAATCTGTCCCTTACTTGTCTTTATTTTGTGGTTATTTCCCTTCCTTGACTGTACCTGTCGGTAAGCGAAACTTCTGAAAGACTGAATCCAAGTAGCACTAACTTTTGTGCAGTCTAAGGGCACTCGAATGTTTGATTTTGCACTTAACATGCACAGCCATGAGGTCATTTTCACAGAAGACTGCTTTAGTCATCAGAACCTCTTGTTCAGCCTTTTTTTTTTTTTTTTTTGCAGTACCAGTTCATCATCACTGACAGTTTGCTTTTCGATGGCAAAACTTCTTTTAAAGATTGCCAGTTCTCACCACGAACAAGGATTTTAATAAATCAATATGCACATCTTTATTGCCTGGATCTGCTGTGCTCACACTTTGTCTAATTGAGATTATAACAGATTTATCTCAAAGTTGGTACATCGTGAGAAGTCAAATATTCCTCTCGCAAAGACTGCAAGTACTTTTTGGCTCATCAAAGTTTTGATTAGTTAATATGTTGAATTAAAACATTTGATCTTTCTCATTTTGTAGCACTAGGGGACCACAAATGTAGGTTAAAATTAAACAGTGTTACCCAGCTCATAAAGATTAAGACGTGAGGCGTTGGAGCACACCTGGCTATAGCTTGCGTACATGCATAGTAGTAGGGATCTTTAAGTCTCTTCTCTATTTTGAGATTATGCAGTTCCTTGCCTTAGTTGTTGCTTTTATTCACACATATATTTTTAGAAATCTGTTGTTTTTGAATTCTTAATTGTTTGTCACTGAAGGTTATTTATCAATACTGTTAATGGAATATTCCCCAATTTAATCAGTAGCTTTGATATGAATTGAATATCCCATGGCTTCAATTTACTAATGCAAAAGAACTTTTACACCATCTTCATCTTTTACACCACTTTGAGTATTTAGGGTTTACTCTAATGATCTAAAATCAGTGATGCTCAAGAGCATCAAATTTAATCAGTGATGTTTATTTGAAATGCATTTGCAGCAAGCTCAGCTGGAATATATATGCCTTTTCTAAAAGAAGGACCTGGAGGGAGACCTGTCAAGAGCAAGTATTTCAGCACTGCTTCTACAATTAGGAAGGATTTAGACAGTTAATCTCTAATTGCCACTGAACGCAGAAAGAGAATATGAATGCAATATGTTGAAAAAAAAAATTGCTGAAAAAAATTCATCACTCGCTGTTTTGAATAAACACGCTGTTGGGCAGAAAGTCACTCTGAAAATTTCATTTTGGGTGCATCCCTCAGTCTGGTTACTGCCCCGTGTCTCCCTGCAGCTGCCTGTTGCTTATGGAGTGAAGACAATACAGAGACACTCGGTTCTGAAGACGACTTTCACATCAGGTTTCTACTTATACAGATTTGAATGGCAGGCATGAAGCAGCCGAGCTAATCAGCCCTTAGAAAATAATCACTGGAGAGGTGCAGGGATGGACAGAAATAGAATGGAGAGACATGTTTTAACGTGTGATAAGGGATCTTTAATATGATGCCTGCATCCAGTTGTTGCTATGGCTGCCAATTTGAGACCATTATTAGGAAATTGGGGGCAGAGGTGTTCAGCGATATATTTTATACTCCCAGGACATTAGTAGTGAAATGTTACTGACTGAGAGTAACACCTAACCCTAACCCTAATTCACCTGGAACAGTTTTTCATTCTTGTTTAAGTCAATCAAAAAATGTCTACGGTATTTATTACCCTTAAATATATGTTATGTGTTTGGGTATGTATGTATGTAAATTTGGAGTTGGTTGGAGAAGTTTTCTCACACTAGTGTAGAAAACAGGATTGTAGTGCATAGCTATATGTTGGATGCTTGATGGATCGCTGTCACTGTAGCTTTCACATTATTTCAGTCTTGACAGTATTTACAGTATGAGCATATATACTTGATTAGTGTACATAGAAAACATTACCACACATAAGAAATAAGAGACATGTCTCTGTTTCTTGGCTGGGTATGTGTCTATCATGCACTGATTTTCCATTTTTTTGCCAGACTTCATGCTCAGTGAACTTTATGCAGCATTGCCCGGGGTGTACCTAGCCAAGTACGTGAACTGACAGAACCTTTGATGCATCAGTGCCCATACCCACACACATACCACACACATGCACACGCACACACTCACACTCACACTCACACTCACAACACACGCTCACACTCACACACTCTCTCTCATTCTTTGTGTCTTTGTATTCTTTTCCCTCCCTGCTTTTTATTCCTATTGACATGGGAAAACCCACTCCATTTCCAGCGCTTTCAAAGAATGACTCAAATAATTCATCAATGACTGCTGCTTGTCTCAAAGCTTGGGTGGTGGGTGTTGTGAGCCGGCATATTTTAAAGATCTCAGCTTCAGCGAAGCCAGCAGGCCAAGGCTCTACAGCGCCTTGTCTCTGGAACAATCACGTGGAAAAATATGAGACTCTGTGAGGCTGTGTTTAAAGACAATAAGCTTCACTGATTTCTGTTTTCCTACACTTGACTGTTTGCTTTGAGACAATAAAACTGTCTTTACAGCAGGAAAAATCACGCTCATCACATGTGATTGATAAGTGCAATGGCAGCATCATGTTTTTGTAGGATCATTACAGTAGGGAAATGTTTTCAGTGCACTGTTAACCACATAATTATTTGGTCTTTTTTAATTACTTTGTATCTGTTTTTGGACTTTGTCATAATAAAATGTTCCTACCAACTGAGCTCATGGGGATTAAAAGCCAAAGGTGAAACGGGTGAGGGAGAGATGCATAAAAACAGAGCAATCTGGACATGGGTGCTGTGATGTGAGTTAATGGATGGCACAGATACACCTTTTCTCTGGATGGCCATATGTTTTTTTGACAGCCACTTTATCACTTTCAGTGTTGCTAGTGTCTAACCCCAGTCTGATGCTCTCTGTTGTGATGTTGCTCCCGATGACCATTTGCTTCTTTGGACCAATCCCCACCTCTCTCCATATTGTTTGCTCATTTAAACACCCTCACAAACACAAATGCGCAGCTGGTGAATTAATGATCTGTGTCGTGTGTGTGTGTGTGTGTGTTTGTGTTTGTGTTTGTGTTTGTGTTGCCAGTGTGATCCAGGACAAGTTCTGTGGCATCATCAACATCTGCGTTGAGGCGTTGCATGATGTAATGACAGAAGATCCCGAAACAGGCACCTTCAAAGAGTAAGTATGTGCGAGGAGAGCGGGAAGAGAAACAAATGCATAAATTCTTCAAAATCATACAGTTCAAACCTTCCAGTCATTCTTTTCACGAGTGAATGAAGTTTGTAATTTTGACAAAGCTCATGCATGATGAATGAACACAGCTGAAATATTTGTTTTGAAAGTACTTGAAGCAGCGCAATCGCAGATGTGCTGCTGGAAGCTCGAATGTATGAAAAACAAAACTCTGAAGAAAGAATTTAGAAATAGTGATATATAGTCATGGATCAGTACAATGTGCTGAGTGGCAGTGTTGGACAGGACACGTGTCTCTGGAGAAATAATGGCCTGTGAAATCAGCCCAGAAAACAAAGCCCTGTGCTCACTATGGAAGGAGACACTGACAGCCTTTCGACTTTGCTCTGCCCCGTCGCTCTCCCCTCCGGCTCTCTGTCCACGTAGCATGGTTCTCATTTTTTAGTAGATGTTAACCTGCATGCAGACACCCCTTTTCCCTGCTGTCAAAAACACTCAGCGCTCTCCTAAGATGTGCCAGTGTGAAATGAACTGCAAAGTTGTGTAGAAAGGTTAGCTCAGGTGTCTCTTTATTTGCCAGTGATGTGTTGAATTGTTTTGGTTTCCTGCTGCGCTTCATAACGGACAAAAACATATTTGCGGATGGAGTTTTATTCACTGTTTGTAAATGCAATCAACTGAGACAGGCAGCAGTGGGTGTTGTAATCTTCCTGCCTGTGTTTAGGAATTAAGTAAAGTTTCAAATTAAAATGAACTTTCCTTTTATTCCCCTGTTGCCATAAGTGGTTTGGAATTGTTCTTGTGTGTGGAATAAGAATGAAAGTTATTGCTGCCATGTAAAAATAACATGTCAGTTGGCAAGCCAAAGCAGCATGGTACTCCAGTATTATTGATCAATATTATTTGAACAGTACTGAACTGTACTGAGAGCAGTGAGTATGAACCAAAACACTGAAGTTGTGGGCCAGACAGCTGAACAGGGAACTTAAATTCACTATAAAACAGACTGTAGCTGCAGAGATAGGTGACAATTCTCTGTAGGTTTATCATTAAGAGAGACCCCTTTGACTGTGTCACATTGTTTTCACATTGTCATTTGATACATTCTTATGAATATATTGATTATAGCTGCTTCGAAGGGGTGTTCATCCAAGTAGAGAAAGATTGGAATTACTGTGTAATTACTACACTCTATTTCTTGAAAACGTAACCAGTTCTCTCTACACTTAATTTTAGTGAGTTGACTTTTGCTAGTTAAAGTTACAGTAGAATTTAGTTAGAATTTCTGATCATGAGTTATTAAGTGCTATATGTCAAAGTCAGGAAATGTGACATTCAGGATCCCCCTACCTTATCTCTATTCACAATAAGGATTAAGCAACAAGGACAGAGGAAATAAAAGACCATACACAGACTTTGGACTGAGCACAAAGGTTTCTCTTATAATTCTCTGTGCATGCTGATGAACCAATATGAATAGCAGGCAGAGCTGTGTACAAAAGTGCCAGAGGGTTCAGCCTTTTTGTGTATGTATGTGTGTGCGCGTCTGTGTGTGCACGCTGCCAGTTCTGAAATTGTCTCCCACTGTGCAGGTTTATGTGTGCTTATTAATACTGAGTTGAATATTATTGTGTTTGCAGCTGCATGCTGATGAGCCATTTTGAGGAGCCTAAGCTAAGTGATGATGAGGAGCCACCAACTGAGCAGGACAAGAGGAAGAAACTGGTGAGTCAGATACACACAATTGTACACATGTAGTATAGTTTTATTGTTGCAGTCACTAAAACATTTTTTTATATCTCTGCGTCAGAAACAGCCATGACTGGAGGCATTATGTTTTTGGGTTGTCCATCCTGTCGGTCCATAAATCCCATTCTTGTGAACACAATATCTCAGGAATGCCAGAAGGGAATTTCTTCAAATTTAGCACTAATGTTCACCTGGACTCAAGGATGAACATAGATTTTGGTAGTCAAAGATCAAGGTCACTGACCTCAAAAAACACAGTTTTGGCCATAACTCAAGAATGCATACGCTGATTATGACCAATTTACACAAAAATGTCTAATAGGATAAAATGATAAAGTGATGACATTTTATATACAAAAGGTCAAAGGTTAACTTCACTGTGACATCAAAAACACTTTTTCAGTCCACTCTCTTCACTTCTCCTTTGGTAACAACCAGGTGCAGGGGGTACTCTGTTCCCCTGGTAGCCCACCACAAGCTCATTGGTTTTATTGATATCAGTCTTCTGTACTCCTGTAAAAAAGATGTTTTTATTCACTGGAATCATACATGTCAATACAGTGATAACTTCCGTTTTACCTAAAAATAAAAAAATACTCTCACTACCTTTTTCACTATGTATATTACATGAGTCTGGACATACATGGATGTAGAGGTGGCAATTCTGGTTTCATCTTGTGCTGTTTTTAATTTGAGACAAATAGCTTCAATAATGTAATATTGTCTGTTTTACTAAGGCGTCTCTCTCCATGATCTCTGATGGCACAAATCGTTTTCTTCCCTTGTGTCATCCTTTATGCCACACTGGCACTCATTATACAAGAGATTAAAACACTCAACAAAAGCTCCATAATTTAGAGCCCAGAGAAAATAAATTTCTCCAGTAAGCATAAAGAGAAAGGTGGTCAAGTACTAATTCAGAGCCACCTCTCAGCTTCAGCTGCAGCAGCTTTCAGGTACAGCACCGTGAAATCACCTGAGTACAGCCCCTGGATGCATGCATGTGTCATAATAGCATGATACAAGCATGGATGTTGTCGAGTACCCATAAATGGCCTCTAGGTGGGGGATGTATACCAATTAAATAGTACAGTGATGCATGTGTGCAGATGCATTTCTTTGCTGCTCTATGTCATACCATGGAAGCTCAGAAATTATAAGGCTCCTACACATTGTAAAAAGATTGTTTAATTAAGATGTTGACATCCCTCTGTGTGTGTGCAGCCTTCTCCTGATGAATAGTTGAGCAAAATTAAATTTATATACAAATTAGATTTCATTGGAGTTTGAATGAGGAAATGTAGCTGTATTTATTTCCTTGTGTGACTTTGGGTGACTTTTGCTCTGTGTGTGAGTATGCATGTATTTGCCGGGCGGTATCCCACTGTACTTATCACCTCAGCCCAGACCCTGACTTTTTGCTCCAGGGAATAGAGCAGAGGAGACTTAAAGTCGCACCTCTCTTGGATTCTTAATGCATGTGGGTGTGTGTGTGTGTGTGTTCGGGGACGCGCATGAATGCATGTGTGCAAGTGATGGATGTGCCCACGTGAGACAGTTTGAGGAGTTTGAGAAGCAAGTTAAATGAGGAAGGAGACCCGTGGCATTTATCGACTCCAGTTTGGCTTTCTTATGGCTTGTTGGCAGGTTTGCGCATATTTGTATAAAAGCATTCATGTGCATGAAAATGTGTATGTTTGTGCCAGCCTGAAAGAGCTAGTGAGAGACCTTTCATAATAAACAGTAACCTCGAACTGTCGTGTTTATGCATCAATGCCTCACTTTGATTAATTTATTCAGACAGTGGACTGGCAATGCATCGTATGTGATGAATAAATTTAAAGCAATCACATCCACATTGCTTAATTACATTTTGGGTGTACTTGCACTCAGTGGCACTCAATGTTGTTTAGCCAGCTTCCATCAGGAGCTGCCATGTACATCCACCATCTGCAGGGGTCTGGTGCATTGCCAGTCAGGCAGCAGGTAGAGGCAGGAGGCCTAGCTATGAAAACTGGCACTTGAGACGTGAAATGTCACCTCTCTGGGGACGGTGATGCTTGAGGTGGCGGAGGAGGTGAAGCAATACCAAATAGATATAGTTGGGCTCACCTCTATACACAGCACTGTTCTAAGAACCAAATTCCCTGACGGAGACTGGACTTTCTCCTCCTCCTCCTCCTCCTCTTCCTCTTCCTCAAAGGGGGGTATGTGGATAGTCACAATTCCCTTATAGAGACCTACTATATTTGGGTTTTCCCTTTACATGAGTAATAAAGTCAGCTGTGGAGTACTTTCAGACTTACTGGCTGTAATTCACTGAATATTAAAGTTACTTTGAGTGAGAGAGAACAAATATAATGCTTAGCAGTGTTAGACTGATACTGTTCGGAAACAGAATTGCCAGTAAATTTGTCCACCTCTGAGAACTGACAGGTTTCTTTTTTGACTGTGAAATGTCCAGTTTAGTACATATCTTAGTCACAGTTCTTGATTAAAATAATTGAATGGATTTAATGAATCATTATCAAAAATGTTTGTTAGTGCACAACATAACAAAATCTGCCAAAATGGCAGTATGACACACAACAAAAAAACCATTCTTACCACATTTCCTTTGCTCTCTGGTGTTTTCCCTCCCTCCTTTTTTCCTCTCATCTGTCCTTATCATACTTCTGCTCTTACTACTTGTTAGCCTCCACTCATCAAGCCGTCTCTCTGCCTGTAGGTGATGTTTGTATGATTGTGCTGTTTTGCCTTGCCGAATTAGATTTGCTTCCTTTGGGGCACCTGCATTCTTGCATAGAAGATGAATAGAGTGAATACAGGGAAGATGTTACCTTGATCACTGGTCCTCACATCATTCACTCCAGTATTCTCCTCAACATCCTGTCTCTAGTTTACAGTTACTATAGTGGCTTAGTGTTTTTAAGATGTATGTGTGATTTTTATTTGCCTTGTATGTCCAGTTTGACCTCTGGAACTTTTGGTAGTTATTACCTCATCTTACTCTCACAAGACAGCCAGATAATGCCAGATAATTTGCTTTCAAGAGGATGGTGACTGTGCTGCAGCTCACTCAAATTTGGATGTTCCCAGGACAATGCTCTTTAAAGGCTGTAACTTCAGTCTTTCAAAGTTTCAAATGCTTTGTAGTCAGAAATTAAAACAGACTCTGAACAATAGAAACTGACTGTGTTAGGAAGTAAGTGGTTTTAGTATGTAGTGAAATGTCATGTTCATGGCTAGCATCGCATCCCCAAAGAGGGTTCCCCATATTAATTCACTTCATACCGTTTATATGAAATGAATGCACAAGTGCTTGTAATTTAATCAGAACTCAGTTTCAAAGTGAAGGAGCTAGTAGCTAGTACTTGATGCTGTAGTTGTGAGAACACATGGACAGCAGTGTTGCTAACCATCCATGAGGAGCTTTAGTCAGATTCTCTGCATCTCTGCTGGAAAGACTGGTAGTAAAATTGAGCTTTGGGAAGGAAGCAGAAAGACAGTATTGATAAGAATGCAAAATAACAATAAAATTACAATACAATAAGAGCAGCAATGAGCAAACAACTGTACAAACAACAAATGTGGGCGACAACAGTACATGTAGCGCAGAGTGCAAGTCTTTGCTTCATTATCCAATTGGAATCCAAGTGAAACCTCTAAATGGAATGAAAGATATTATCAAAAGGTCTTATAAAATATCACATATAGAGCAAAGCATCCTTTTGTCACAAGGTCATTTTACTATTGTCGCTGGTGCAGTGAATGGGAGAAAATAAGAATTGAAGAAGAAAGAAATGGCTGCAAACTACTCACTTTGAAAGCCTATTGAATTGGTACGAGTGTGTACCTAGTCATCCAGCATTTGTCTAGACAGTTAGATGTGTATTTGAATGTGTGTGTGTGCATTTGTGAATAAACACCACTGTTGACTGTGTCCATGAAAGTAATGATACTAATTTGTCCTCTTACAGTGATGATATAAAATTGATGACACTGATTGCATAGACTTGTCACTTAAGGAATGGTTAAGTGTTTTGGATGATTGAAAGTGAACTCCAAAACTCTGATCATACAAGATTTTTTGACAACTCCCCCCCCCCCCCACCCCCCCCAGCCCGCCCCCCAAAAAAAATTAGTGACTACAAGTACTTTTCTTTCTTCTTTCTTCAGGTCTTGCATCTTAAGTTAAGTTTAAGTTGCGCATTACTGATTACTAAAATCTGACTGAAATCATTTTAAAGCATGAACACTAAATGTATGTGTATATAAGGGTGACTCATACATCAGTTGTGAATTGCAGGAACTGGTATACCACTACACACATATCCAAATGACACATACACTTTTGTACATATACATCATACACGTACACAGTTTGATATTTGATCGAACTAGAATTAAGGAAAATGCAAAAAATCTAAATAAGTTGGGTTCATTTTAAAAAAAAAATCCTGCACAGGTCTTTGTTCCTTCCAATTTATCATTTCATTCAGAGGTTGCCTTCATGGGTGCAGCTCTAAGATTTAAAGTCCCTGTGGGAGGAGAGACTGCCATCTTCTGATTTGTCCCAAAATATGACTTGCTTTGTTTTTCCCCGTGTAAATGGGGGGTGGTGTGTTTTGTGTTTTGGAAACTGTTGACTGTTTCACTCTATCTTGTCTGGGATTTGTAAGGGTCGCTCACTTTGATCTGAGTGTTGCAGGCAACTAGACAGGCTAACTGATGCTGTGTTCGGGCCCCGGTACATAATGCATCATTTGATTCTTGTGCTTCATCTACAAGGTCAGCACCATCAAACAAGAAGAAGGATAGGCAACATCAAAGACTTTCCCCACCGGGTACTAATGACATCTCAGCTCCGTCTGTTGTGCTGTGGTGGCACACACCCACTTGAGTGTTTTCTTCTTCTTTTTTTTTTCTTCCTCTACACACTAATATACATGCACAACACACATGCAGGTTACTGTGCTGCCTGACTGATTAGACACCAACATTAAAATAGATTTAAAAAAACACAATTGTGCAGGAAAAAAACAGGATATAGTGGGGGGATGGGTTGCTAAATATTATTGAATAGTTACAGAGGCCAGATGTGATATCGTACATCACAAACATTCAGTAGTGTCCCTCAAAATTTTAGAGGTATCTTCTGCGGCCATGCAAATAGTTTAAGTTTTTTTTCCTTCTTCTTCTCTTGCTAAAGTATTCAGATATTGGTCTTTTCTAAAAAATCAAAAACAGCATGTCATTCAAAATGCACTGTTCCACTTACCTGGGGATAATTCAGCAAAGCTTACTATGAATTATTCCATTTGGAAAAGACTCAGAAAGGCACATTACTGTTGAGTTTTTCCTGTCATTCCTCAGAGCTTGGGGCACCACAAATGAAATTCCATCGACCTTCGAAAAGTGCCAGTGGTATATACCTCATGCCCTTCTAAAAATATGCAAAACTTTTGCATTACTAGATACCACTTGATTTTCCAGTCACACAAAGACTATTCACATAAATAGCCATTGTAATGTTACTACTGTAGTCCTGTAATACAGATTGTAAGTAAGGGTCAAGTGCCTTTGTAAACGGTACATCAACAGTATTTATTAAGGAAAGGCTGTTTTAATGTATTTACATGCACAGTGAAGGAGTCATCCATTCAGCCTAAACTGCAACACAGTCCATAGGCCTTGCAGTTCCAACTGATGGCTCCAAAAGTGCTTTAACTAGGAGACTACTCCAGAGCACTAGGCCAGTCTACTGAGGATATGTTCCACAAAATGCACTCCAATACTGTCTAACAGAATAACTGTTTCTCATCTGACATGACCAGTACCGAATAGATCTCTGCTAAGCACTGCAGGATGCCAAGCTACAGGGACAGTACATATCGAAACTGTTTTGTACTTTACTCACTCACCCTCTCTCACACACACATACACTTACAGTGTTATATCACTGTCATCCACATGTACTGACAACAGAGCAGTCTACATCAACCTCTGTCACAGCCTCACTGGCTACATCATGCTGACTTGATCAAAGGTTCTCCATAGGAGTTCACTCTGTCTTTTGTTACTGTGATTCCTTTCTGTTTTCCCCATTTCTCCATTGTTCTCCTTTCCGCTGACCTAATGACAGAAGACAAGCTATGTTGTTCTCTGCCCAAGAAGCTACACTCACTCTGCAGTGCCACGTCTTGACGATCAGATGCATTACATAACTTATGATTAATTATGTCATAGCTGTTTTGCAGCAACCCCAGGTGCAGGCACACCCTCATTTTAAAAGTAACATTTTCTGTACTGTTTATTGTTTAATGTAGTTTCGATTTATGTGAACAGAATGCTTGGTTCAGTTATTTATAGCATTTGCTCAGGATGTGTAACTGATGAGTTTTTTGTTCCAGGCTATTAGGCTAATGAGTTGGTTTTCAGCACATCTTTCTGCGATTGGTGCTAAAAATGGTGGGCACATATGATAGTATAATAAACATTAGGCTCACAGTTAGAACAGTTGTTTTCAGAACTAAAGGTGATCATGCAAAGTTTGAATTTAACCAGCCTATACATATTGTGATTCTCAAGTTGGCTGCAGCTCAGACTAAAAACTCCTTAGACAATGTTATATAGAGGAGCTTGTGTTTGTGTAATAAAGGACTTTTAGCTTTTGATGTCAGGGTGTCAAACTAACGTAGGACCAAATATTCAGCTTAAATTTGTCTTTATTTTACAAAATTAACAAGAATTTGAATTACGTTTTGACAAGAATAAGAATTAAAATTACTAAACTCAATACCCAACTCCAGTGTGGAGTATGGAGCATGAGAAATGTTTTGTTAGCCACCTGCCGCTGTAATCCAAATGGGGCTGAAGTTAAAATTCCAATTAGAAGACCTCCTCCAGTAAAATTTCTGCTGATGGAATGGCTTTGAAAGGGCATCCCATTAAATGTGCATGTTTTGAAATTTGAGGAGAAGATAAAAAAAATTGTACTACATTGGTGTCCCATGGCTGTTATTTCTCAGAATGAATGGAAAACATTTTCCAGAACTTATTAATTAGTCATGAAATTATCCTTTCATATTCATTATTTTTGCTTAGATTAGCAATAAGACTGATTTAGTTGCCTTAAATGGCATTTCCATTAAATGTACTTGCTTTGATGTTTAATAAAGGAAATGATAGAAAATGATACCTATTACATTATTACCCTGTAGCCGTCATTGCTCAGAGTGAACCAAAAATGTTTTTAAAGCTTTGATGAATACCCGATTAATCATGAAATTGTTTTTGTCTTTCAACAGTTTTTCATTATTTCATTTTAATGAACAATCAAACGGACTCCAGATGTCCTCTAGAGGTATATATTTATAGGAAATGAGTTTCAGTGTGCTATCAATTCACTCTGGGCCACACAAAGCATTAGTAATGAAGACTTGCCATTCTTGCTATATTATTGCTCCTAGTCTCAAGCGGACCATCAGTGTCAGCATAATTTGGTTTTGTTGAATAACAGACCTCCCTGACAGTGTTATTTTGCAGCACAAGATATAAAGACTCTCCTTTGTGCCGCCTAAGGCATACAGAGATATCAAAATTAGTTTCCATCTCTGTCGCTTCTCAGCTTTACAGCCATTTGTCCCTGAGAGTACTGGGAGTGGTAGGCTCTTAGATTGTGGTAGGACTGCAAATATGTTGCAATTTCCCACATTTTGATTGAACCAAAAATTAAGCATAAAGAGAAGGCATGTTAAGAGGGTTATAAAGAGATACAGTATGTTTTCTGGATGGAATTTGAAAGATATCTGTCCTGTATGTCATCTATTGAGGTTATACCAGGGCTGGTATTGTGTACCTTTATAAATGGCTATTGGTAGAGTGGCTGTTAGTAGAGTTAGATTTCAATCCACACTAAAAGAATGTGGCTTATAAGCAGTGTGAGCACTGTATTTTGTATATCTGTTTTTTTTTTTTTTTTTTTTTTTTTTTTTTTTTTTTTTTAATTGAACAACTGCAGATATAAAACAACATCATTTAAAGAAAATCCAATTTAATGCCAAAATTAAAAAATGTTAAACCAAGCATGATGAAAATTAAATACACATATCAAATAATCCAATTTAAGTATTTGCCTGAGTGTTCACTCTTTTTACTGGCAGGACACCAGTGGTGGGTCAGATAATGATATGGTATGAGAATATGAGATTTTAGGTTAAATTAGATTTTAGGTTAAACACATTTGATTACATTTAACATTTCATGGAAATAAAGCAATTACATTATAAAGACAAGTTAAAAATCCAGACATGTGTGAAGCAGCTTTACTGGTGACGTACAGCAAGTTCCGTTTTGGTGAAGGGTGCAGGAAGCATTTCCAAGGCACTGAATGTCCCACACCTGTAAATCTGCCAAGAGCAAGCCGTCCTCAACTGAGTGTCCATGAGATAACAGGAATAGTGAGCACGGTAACCAAGAGGCAACACACTGCAATATAATGCAATTCTGACAATTTAGTTGCAGTGTTGTATTTTCTGTTTCACAGTGATATGGAGCTTTTTCACAGGGGGCATTTTGACTTGTCATAGCAGGAAAAGCACAGGTCTAATTAAAAACATTAATGATGGCTCAGTTTAATTAAGTGTCCCAGTAAGCTATGCCAGTGAGTCAGCATGCACTATACCTGGATCTCCTCTAAGTGTAATGCAGCCTTCATTAATATAATCAAATACACCCATGCTTTTCTTGCTATGACATGTAAAAAAGTCTGCCATGACAAGGGTCTGTTTAAAGGCCACACACACCCATGGCAAACCCACACAAGTGATTTTAATTATTTTTGGCTGATCACCCCTCTCAGTATCCAGCTCACCCATCATCTTTGTTGCACCTGTTCAGCTGGGGAGGCTCTGTCCGTTTTTATTAATCTTTTAAGTTGGGTTAGCTCAGACTGCATGTTTTAATCAGCCTCTCAACTTTCTGCTCTCACTGTACAGATCATTTGACCAGCGACAACATGTATGCTCACCGTAAACATACACACTAAACCCATATTCAGTTTTGTCCATTGACAGTTCCAGTGACATTCATTGAGATAAGACAATTGCATTTTTAATGTTGAAGAAAGTAAGAAAAATATGGAGCCACAGATGGCTGGAAGATGCAGATAATATAGACTGTATGTTCTGCAGTGAAGTTCAGTTTTATATTGCCGCAGTTGCAGTAAATTTCATTTTGTATTTTATCGCCCCCTGTAACCTCATTTAAGAAAATGTTTGTTTGTCAAGGTACCTTTGGAAACCTTTTGATTTGTCATTGAGCCATAAAGGTTATAGTTAAGTGTCTTATGAATCCATATGGGCTGTGCACCAGAAGGGTTCAGGACACTCAAATAAACAATCAATCAATCAGTGTAATGGATCTTTTGATGTTGATGCAATACAGCAAACCAAAATTTCTGACATGCTGATTCAAACTGCACTCCATGCAACAACCAATCTTTCTGATTCTAAAATGAGTCAGGGCTACAATTGGGCTTTATCCATACAGTGTCTGCTGGGCTTTAGGGTGGGAAAAACCTGTATCATTATTTACTTCTTATTGGAGTCTGGTGACTTCACATTATTTCGGCATAGTTTGGCCCATCTTCAACCTTAGCAGATTTCTAACAAGCCAGTATAAATGATGACATCTGTGAGGGTGTCATGGTGGCATCTTAACAAGATTGTAACCCATTGTTATAAAGAGCATCCAGATATTGAAATGTAGACTATGCACAACAGTGGAAAGCTAGAATCATTTTGTCCGTGTATGCCAGTCTTTGTGTTAATGTTGCAGCTGTGCAGATCATGTGATGATGCAGTCTAAAGTGTGCCAGCTCTTTGGATTTATTGGGAGTTAATTAGTCTGATTCAAGTAATGAGAATAATCGATCTTCGGTCCAACAATTCTCAGTTGTTAAATTGATCCTAATACATCTTAATTACCAGTGTGAAGCTTATTCATTCTGCGTGTGGCTCATTACAGCCAATTTGAAAAATTAGTCTGATTCACTCTGCTTCCTACGTTTTCTCACCCTTAGTCTTGTTCACTCAAATCCAGGGCTTGTCAGACAAGTGACAAAATGATTGACTCATTGGTCTTTGTTCAGGACAGGTGGATTAATTAATCGAATAAAGCATTACCTGTGATTGACTGAGAGCAAATGCTAATCTACAGTACATCAGCCATTGGTATTTTGCTATTATACTGATGAGGGATTCCAAACATGCAGTGTGCTCTTGATGCTGTTTGCGAAATCATACTGCCATTATGGGTAAAGCTGGGGAATTAACTGGCCCATTAATATCAATTTTTAAATAATGAGGTACAAGTGTAAAGCTGGTTGCCGCACAACAGATTCTATTAAACCAGAAAGCCCACAGAGCGTGAGGTATCCAGCACAATACAGCAAGTTCTCAATGGATAGTTTGCAGGCCACCAAATCTTTGAGCTCAAATTTGAAGATTACTTGTCACAGTTTATACAATATCTCAAGTAGAATGTCTGACTTTTTAAAAGTTGGAATTGTACTGAGCTGCTGTGGAGGTAAGAAAGAGCAAAGGTATATTTTTGTACTCCCATCTACCAACCCTCAGTGCTGCACAGTGTAAGTGTCCTTTCAGAATATGCTGCCCTTTACATTATATTCCAGGAGTCAAAGCAGTAGCATCCTCAGCCTGATCTTTTTTAGTGTTGCTTCCTCTTCAAATTCTCATGCATAAAAGCAGCCACATTTATTTGTTCTGGGTATTTCGCAGGATTCAGGCAAGCCTATGACACTTGCTTATATTCCCTGTTTGACATGAAGTGTTTTGTTCACCAGCATTGTGGAATCATAGATGCAATATAACCCTGACCTGAAATGGATCTCAAAAAGCCTACAGGAGATGCACTAGTTGTTCACATTTTACCAGGACTGTCACAATAATTGTACCAAGAGACAGCTAGTTGCAGAGGGAGTTTCTGTTCATACCATTAAGTAATGTTATGACATTTCAAATAAATATCAAACAAATACAATAAGAGATTGAGAAACAAGCCGACAGAATAAGAAAGAAGATATCTCAGTAGTATTAAAGGAAGGGAACTGACAGCACCACTTGAATACTAATCCTATCTCTTGGTTTGCAGTAATGAATCTGTCTCTCTGTCTGTTTAAACAGAAACAAAAATGAATTAGTCTAAAATATGAATTCTTATTTATTTTAGTCACAGTTCATTGATTCTAATCAGATAGAGTGAACCCTACTGGTGTTACTGTAAGGAAAACACATCGCAACCAAAGTTTCTGATCCTCTGTGGAGTTTTATTGTAAACAAACAAAAGACACATTAATAAAACGTATTGTATTCTTGATGTTTAACAGAAAAATTAAATGCATTTGAGTGCCTTTGTTCGCTCTTTGCAACATCTCTTGACTCATTACTGCCACCAACTTTTGATCAGAAGAAAAGTGTGAAACTGGCAGCAGGAATGTGTAACATGTCACAAATGTGTGTGCTTCTGTGTGTGTATTACAAAGAGATTTGGGATGCACTCGTAAAAACACTGCTCCACAGCACTGCTAGTGGTCTCAGACTCTACCGGGTAACTTCAGTATTGGGTGTCAAAGTCACCTTTTCATCTAAATTCATGGAATTTAAAAAAAAAAAAAAAATCTTCTTGCCTTGAGCATTCAGTGCCTTGAGACGACATCATCTCGACTTCATTCATAATTGATCATTGTTTGTGACTCTTCTCTTGTATTCTACACTTAAAGCCATAAATCATAAATAGTCACAAAAAACATTTCCTCTGTCTGCTGCAATATATGAATGGTTCGCTTATGCATTGGAAATTGAGATTGTGTGTTTACGTCACTGCCAGGCCTGGGCTGACAAAGAATTCAATTCAGAGATTTGACAAAGAAACTTTCCACATGCAACTGAGGTGAATGCAACACACAGCACTTACTGTCTCAAAACAAAGCAAATCAGACCAACAAGTGGTCTTCATGCTGCTATTTTCAGTATTTTCAACAGTTCATTTGATGAAGCAACAAAGCAACCTCTTGTTTGTGCATGATTAGGTTGAATTTTATACTCACATGTCAAAGCGCATTCTTTTCTTGATACTGATAAAAAAATGAATGGCATTTCATAATTCAGTTCTCAAAGATTTTATGCTTTTAATCAGGCTGTGGAAGTCCTTCTCCAAAAGAATAAGTTCATTCAGTTATAAATTCTCTATTCTGAAAGCTCTCTACAAATGGGCACCCCCCAGTGAAAAAAAACAAAAAAAACAAAAGACACTGGCCCTTATTTTTGTGGATAGTAAAACCACTAGAGCAAGCAGCACTCTGACAGGTAATTTCCTCACCCAGGAATTTGCTTTGCACATCTGTGCAGTATTTTGATGCTAAGTGCAGAGTGCTGCAGAGAAGCTGCACAAAGCAAGGTGTTGGTGTTTTGGTGGACAATGTTAAGACTTTGCACTGAGGATAGACATCTCAGAACAACATCTGTTTCACACATATGTGTTTACCTTTATCAAATCACCTACAAATGACAGCAGGCTGCTACAAAGTAAGCCCATACAGTACTACACATCTCAGACTGGTCAATTATGACTCAGTACTCTGTCGATAATTGCCACCTTTGTGCCATTGTCATCCTCCTAAACTTTCTGATAAGCAAAAGTAGAATTTCACTTTTTATTCTTGTGCCCAAGACCTGCATATTTGCGCTTGTCTTGGTCATTAAATGTAACTTGTCTTGAAGAATACTGTATGTTTACAAAGCTGAAAAATTGAGGTGAATCAATTTAGCACCAAGATGGTTGTTGCAGTGTATCGTAAATGACATTTCTGTTGTTGTGTAATGATATCTGTTAATAGCATTAATAATAAGGCTTAAGTTTAAAGCCTATAACGCATTGACGTGCAGTTATGATACTCTTCCTCTATTTGAGTGCTGTCTTTTTTTCAGTGCATTCCCTCAATGTAACTGTGACGTTTTAAAAAGTTCCAAACTGCAAAAATCGCTGACTGCATTCTTCTACTCCCGAATCCCATCTTACAAAAGCAGAAATTGGTCCTTCAGTGTCTGCCAGATGGCACAGCAGATTTCAGACAGGATGTCACATATCACTGTTTGACCCAGCTTGTCGCTCAAAGCCTCCGTTGCAAGAGTCACAGCCAATCACTCAGCCAAATCCACTTGAGCGCTGTGGAGGTTTGCATTGACAAGTCAGAAAAAGTTGTTTCAAACTGCCAGAATGATTTATAGACCTGTATTTATTACAGACAGTCATGACTGTGCTTCAGGTTCCTACACTGTAGCCCTTGTCCTTGAAATAATTTCAATAGAATTTGATTCGATTTGAATGGGGATAAAAATATAAAGAAGCTAATCTAACGTCCTGCATGGAATCACCGACTAACATCTCCAAAAACTTGACTTAAGCTGACCTCAACCCACAGTTACTGAAGCAAATGTGAGGAAAGCAGCCGTTATTTTGCATTTGCATTTACAGCGAAAAGGAATAGAATTTTTAATGGAAAGATGTGAACGCAAACAAACATAAGCACATCTGCTCTAGGCACTACAAATTGAGGCAAAGAAAGGTTTGCTTTGGTTGACTACGTCAACTTGAGTAAAAATCCATGGTTATTCTGTTTTGTGTGTGTGTGTGTGTGTGTGTGTGTGTGTGTGTGTGTGTGTGTGTGTGTGAGAGAGAGAGAGAGAGAGAGAGAGAGAGAGAGAGAGAGAGAGAGAGAGAGAGGATCTGAGATGAGAGAGTGAGAGAGATTGAGAGAGAGAGAGAGAGCTGAGCTAGATGAGAGAGTTCTGATGAAAGTGACAGTTTGGAAATAAGCCTGAGCTAATGTCAATCTGGTAACATCTGGACTGAAAAAGCACCTCAACAGTCAAAGGATAATAAACATTCATTTGGCTTTGTATCAAAATGCAACTTCCTTTTTATCTTAGAGAGAGGAGTGGCAGCTTCCCTCACTACAATCCATCTCAACACCAGCACTCAGTATTTATGCGCATGCATGCACACACTCCTACACTTGTGTTTGGTAGAATGCACCCTTATGACAGACTGCTGGAGGGCTCTAACATTTACGCCCTCTAGTATAATACTAATTAGGGTATTACAATTTGTGCCTCCTCATTTGGTGAGGAAATTACTGCAATCAAGTTCTAATCCTCCCTCTAAGTCAAGAGACCATGAACTAATGAAACCTCAGGAAAAGAGAGAGAGGTGTGTGTTTGTGTTTGGGGTTGGGGGAGTTCTCTCTCTCTTCCTGTTCTTGCCCATGTTTCTCTTTGACTGTTGCACCAATCTCTCCTGTCCTTTTTTAAATTCCACTTCTGTCTTTCTTGATGACTATTTACTCTTGCTGTCTACTTTCTCTATGGTTGATCAGTCTTTGTCCCTGAATATAATAATGTTGTGTTGACAAATGTACATGACCTTATCTCTCAGCTGAACTGTCCTGTCTCACTTTGCTTGGTTTCTCCTTAATGTTGTCAGTGCGGTTTAGTGTGAATAAATTACAATAAACATTTATACATTGAAATATGTAACATCCACACTAGCATTTTCAGTGTTTTTGAAAAGTTTGCTGTTGATCCTCAAATACCGCAACAGGGGAATCACTGTTAAATCTCTACTTTTTGACAAACACGGGTTATTCTGCTTTGTCTTTTCAGGGTAAAGCATTGTTGTTTTGCCTCCAACTGTGTGCAGTTTTGGAGCTAAGCAGAAGTACTTCTGCCAGGTTTGTTAAAGGCTGACAGTCATACATGAGCATTTTCCAAAACACTGGAATCCACATTAGCAGACCAGCATTTTCAAACTGATTTACTTTAGAGAGACATGTTCATAAAGGTCAGTGGTGGACAATACATATAATATGTATAATTTGGATGGAAGGACAAAACTGCTCTAAGCTGAGCATCTTATTTTTGCTGACCTTGCTGCAGTGATGTAGGGGTGTACTGCAGTGACATTGCACACTTCTGGCCACGCCAGCAGTGATACCGTTTTTTGGTCAGAGATGCAACACGTCCAAAATGTTCGGCAGTAAAACACTGCTTTTTAATCCTGGTACTAAGTTACTGCTCTAGGCGCTCCCAGGCTAGAAAGTGTCACATAGCCATGTCTTACTTTAGTGAGATTGGGAATGTAGCTTTGATACAGTGTGTATTTTTCCATCTTCAGATGTCAAACTTGCTCAACTATGTTGTGAACGATGTGTGATTTTCTGGAGGTGTACCCTAGATCAGTGGTAGTCTTGTAGTTGTTGCCTCCCTCTCTGAGGGGGCTTTCGGTTTGTATTTAATTTTGTGTTAGGGCTCCCCGCAATTACTCACCACCAACATCTTTCACTCTAAAACTGCTTCCTTGAGCCATGGTCCTCAACACAGTCATTAAAGATCCTTGCTGTGTTGACCAAATAGGGTGTTTACATCAACATGTCACTGTGCAGCTAAAACACACACATATCTCACTCTAGGAAAACTAGAATTACCACCTTGCCATCCAGTCAAGTTGCAGCGAATAAAATGCAGAATAAATTGTCATCACTCGATCATCTTATTCTGTTAGACATTTGTATTAAATTTTGTCATAATTAGTGTATTAACTATTGAGTTATGGGCAAAAACTTGTTTTGTGAGGTCACAGTGACCTTGACTGTTTGTGCCCAATTTGACATGGCATTCTTGCCAATTTTGTCTTGACAGCCCCCAAAAAACACAGCTGTCACTGGTGAGGAGGCATAAAAAATTCCAAACAATTTAATTAGCCAAAAATGTGTCGGCGCTGCCAACTTTAGTTTAAATTACAATACCTTAAATTATTACAGACTAAGAAATGTTAATCTAAGTTATAACTGGGTTCATTTAGAAGCCTTGTAATGCAGTCATGAGGTTAATGGTGTTTATTGTAATTTAGCTTAATTACAAAGGGAGACCACTTTCACAAATTAAGATCAGTTTACTAGTCGTGGAGTACTACACAGCATGTGAAAACAGCTGGGTAATGTCTTCGATGGCCCTGGAAGAGCTTTATCAAGTCAGAAGATATGACCCCAGTGATGTCATCAGGGTTGTCACAGCTAGGCCTAGGAGTCCACAACAGAAAGCCTGAATTACCGACTTGTGGATAAAGATGTGTCACATTACTAATAATACTCCTACCTAACAGTTCCTCACATCCAACAGTCCAGTTCTGTCATTATTCTGAAAACATATTGTTGCATATAGCGCTAATAATGAATAATCTAAGAGTCTGTAATTGCTACTATAAAGGCGAAGTTATAGGATCTGCATCCGGTTGTGCTGGTTGTGCACAAATTACATTATACTTGGAATATAAGAATAAGGAAGCACTCACACAGGGCTGTGTCTACAGGCTTATATTTATTTAAGGCAGTTGGTTTAGATACATGTCTGCATGGAAAAGTATGTAGGTGTCCTTCAATCAGGACAGTGTATGTGGGGACAACAGTAGATAGCTGATATCTGCAGGAGTTGGAGTAGGAGAAGCCCGAGGTAATAGGATTAATGTCAGACTCGGAGACTCAGCAGGCCCATTCCCACCAGGCCAGTGCAGCTCTGCCAACTCGTACACACACACACACGCTCACAGAGAGACTTTCACTCTCATGCATAATATCCATTAGCTACACTCTCACATATGCTTCCATAAATACTGGCATACAAGCATACAAACAATCCCTTGCATCCCTTATTCTTCAACATTTATAATCACAGACAGTCATGCCTCTAAAGTTCCCCTATACCTCAAACATTTAAGTTGTGATGACTTTCGAGACTACTTAAAGGATAAGGCTGGAAATATTCTACATTTTTATTGTCAACAAATCCCATGAATAGAATAGTCTGTCCCCTCTGTATTTCTCAACTTCCTCAGCCCATCTCTGGCACTCAGCCCCAAGCCCATTTGTTCCTACTACTACTACTACTGAATCGTTACTCAAACAGGAGTAAATGGTGCATTTGCTGAGGGCTGTTTTCATCCCTGAATTTGGTCCACCATTGAAATAGTGTACGTGGTATCGACTCAAAATTAATGACAGCAGCCACATTCATGGTAATAAAGGAACATGTCACACAGTGCAACAGTGAGCCTCAGTTACGCATTTTTAATCGTTTTTGGACAGTGGAGCTCTCTGGCATAGGATGAACTGTACCTGGCTTTGGCAGCACCTCATTATTGGTTTTGGTCTTTTTGTGGTATTTGTTAACAAAGAGAAAAATAGAATAGAACAGAATATCAGTAGATTTATTCCTTTAACCATATTTTCGATACAACGCGTTTGATAACCCTTTTTTATATTTTGGAGCTTTTGGTAGTATATAATCTATAAAACCCCCCTTGTCTGAGGAAGCCTACAATCTTATTACAGAACTCTTTCAGTATGTGCTTAGGCTGTATTCTTCTGCAGCCAGTTGGCACCAATAGGCTTATTTTACAGACAAAGGGACATGATCAGCTTGCAAGTAAATTTTGAGTAGAAGGTAAAATGCATGTTTATTGGAATGGAGTTGTAGAACTGTGCTGCCTCGCATCAGT
Source organism: Lates calcarifer (assembly GCF_001640805.2). Taxonomy (NCBI): domain Eukaryota; kingdom Metazoa; phylum Chordata; class Actinopteri; family Centropomidae; genus Lates; species Lates calcarifer. The sequence goes on along the minus strand of NC_066845.1, from coordinate 6,564,522 downwards.
CGTTTGCATGACAACACTGGTCATAAAAATGCAGGCACCAAAAATGCTTGTTTACCTCAGTACAACCTTAGTAATGTCAATACAGATAAAAACAAGTCTAGCCTGTGTTTATTTTAATGGGCATTTCGCATCAGTTAAAAGCGGACTTCAACTTTTACTGCTGTGGGCGCACAGCATCATCATTATTATAATCACTGTCATAATTAGTTTTTTCCTCTCAGCATATCTCACCTACTTCTCTATTCCATCTTTGCTGCCCCCCCTCTTCATATGCACATTAGGCAACTGCCAAACCCCTTCTACATTCCTCACATCTCATCTGTCTCTGTCTTTTCATTCTAACTCATTTATCTTCTGCTTTCTCTGAGGCATGAAGACCATTCCTTCTTTATCAGTGAGCCGCAGCAGGGGGCATGTCACTCTCCCTCTATACTTTCCTCTCATCATTGCTCTTTTTCCTCAAGCCTGTACTGGTCTCATCTTTCCTATCCCTGCCTTTTTTTTTTTTTTTTTTTTTTTTTTTTTTTTGGCCCTGACAGGAATATTTGGCTTGTGCACCATCAGGTTGGCTGTGCCTCCTTATCTTCATTCAGATTGCTTTTGGACTTTCAGTTCGTCCCCTGCTTGTTTATCCTCTCCCTTGTTTTCACTGCACTTAGAGTGTGGTTGTAGCTGCGCTACTCCACAGGGCAAAACACTTTTTCTTCTCTTCATTGCACTTCTAGTCCTCCCCTATCTTTCTGCTGCCTTTATCTTTCCCTCACACACCCCCACTCTCCCATTTCACCTCCCTGACAGTCCAAATTTTAAAATTGTAATAAAACTATTACCTCTCTTGTGTGCAACTTTCTGTGCATCAATCAGCTGGGCAAATGACAGAAATAAGAAATACTTTTTAGAAAATCACCTTCATCGAGACTAATTTGTATGCTGATGGGACTGGTTAAAATAGCCACATTTAGGTGGGTGTGTAAGGACAAGACCTGCTGCCAAGAGAGCTCATTGCTTCTTAAAAAGACATTTAGTTGTACGCCACAGAAAAGTGACTCAGAGAAAACAGTGTGTGCAGACTGATTGATTGACATCTCCCTGACTCCGCTGTTGTCTTTGTTGCACCTGCGAAGGTGGGATAAATTACACTTCCATTCCTTATTGGTGCATAGAGTCCTTCACATAATTGCCAGCATAGCTTTTCCCACCTTCAACCTGAGCAGAGGGTGAGTCAGCCAAGATAAGTGAATACAGCTGTGCAGGTGGCCAGCGTATGCTCCATACAACTAATGCATTTTATTGACAGTAAATAAAAGTCAATGAACTCGATAAAAGTATGAAATTACTCTTGCACTTAGCTGCCTCTCAACCACTGCAAACAAAGATTTGTTCGGTTTGAAGTAAAGCTGGTGCAGTTGAATGCTATGCACCACATTAACCTTATAGCAGCTGTCCAAGAGAGTTAATTAATAAGATCCACCTCATGCCCCAGGAGAAGAGCAGGAGAAAAGCCCAGCCTGACCCTAGTGTCTGCTCTGTGTGACGCAACTCTGGAGAAATGACTGTGTAGATACCACGGTAACCATGGTATCCATGTCTGACAGCAGCAAATCTTATAGGTCACATTGTCATTCAATTAGTCTATCGATTAATTGATTTGTGTGTGAGAGAGACAAGTCCACCTTTTACAAGACATGAACTGAAATCCTGAACACGACCTATCTGGTTGTTTTTACATTATTGCCCCCACTTGACATTTAAACCCAGATTTTAATCACAGGGCTATTTCTTCCTCATTCCATTGTCTGACAACAAAAACAAAAAAATGATGCAAATGAAAACTATATTGTGAACAGAGAGCAGAAGGAGACTTAAAGGAGTCTTAACAGGTTGAGTAACTGACTGTGTCTATACAGCTGCCCAGACACAGTTGGGGCTGTGTAGCAGCAAAGTTGCGAAGATAACCTTCTGTCGTCCCTAACTTTCTCTGTGATCCTTCATTTTAAGTATTAAAATAGTATTTTAAATTATATGAAAATCCAACAGATTTTATTATTGAAGTCTTTTTCCTTTAAGTCATCTTTTTCTCACCTTTTAGATGGTAACACAAAACTCGGGTAAAAGGTATTTTAAACTGATTTATGTGCAGTTGGATTTATTGTCCTTCACATCAGCGTGATACCATTAAAACATGTATCGAGAATCACTTGTTGTAGACAACGCGATGCTTCGAGTCAGATTCAACCACTTGAGAGCATCTCGCAAAGTCCAGTCAGCGAATGCTGAAGGCAGCCACCTGGCGAGCCCTGCAGATGACGTGTCATAAATTAGCTGAAATTAACGTCTGCCCACAGTGTAATCTGCTGAACCCCACGCTGTCAGCATCCCCATACACAATACAGTTCTTGGTTTGCACTTCAATACATCATACAGCCCCACAGCTCATTACATCACACCGGAGCAAGTGTATGCGCTCTCTCTCGCACACACGCAAACTCGTGTACTGTATTTGTGTGTTCGGAGTCAGACATGAGGCACCACGGGATACGAGATAAGAGCCAGAAAAGTACAGGTTGTTGCATCATGAACTCCAGTCAGCAATTGTCTGCCTGACTTCGTTTCCTTTAATGTCCTCTGTTACAGAGCAAACATGCTTTTCCTCTGAATAAAGCAGCCTATTGTGATGGAAGAATGACAGTGAGAGGAATGAAGAGAGGAGGGGAAAGGAGTGGAATTTATTTATTTTATTTAAAAAAAAAAAAAGGTCAGGAAGTTGGAAGGAAGCAAGTTGGAAAAAAATGTTTTTTTTAATTTTGTAAATTGATTACCAGTGAATTTGTAGCTGCTGGCAAAATCCAGACTTCTTCATGCAACAGTAGTGACATGTAGCTGGTTTTGAATACCCCTGTGTTTGCTGTTGTGAGGGCCTGTCACTCAGAGAGCTTCCAGCAGCAAACATGTCAGTTACTGACATATGTGTGTAGTTGTGTGTGTGCTAAATGTGTGTGCTGTAGTGGGAGATGTTTAAAAACCCTGGCACCAGCCGATTTTGAACAACACTGATGTTTTTACAGTAATGACATGGGACTCTTTACTTTGTTTGCTTTGGAAAAGGGCAGCAGTGGTCTGGGGATTACATTAGAGGATGAGGGCTTTCACAGGCCCCTCTCATTTCATCTGTCTCTCATTACTCTCTGCCCACTCCTCTCTTTCCTCCCCCTCTCTGTCCTGAACAATGCGGCATGGCTGTGATAGCCCACTCTCTCCGCTCCCCACGTCATCTTTTTTGCGTCACTCTCTTTCTTTATGGTGTCCTCTGCTACAACGTCATCGTGCAAGTTCCCAGTAACCTCTTTTCTTGCATGACAGCACTCCTTTCTCCTAATATGTTTCTGTTTCCTTTTTGCCACTTTCTTTACTCTTCCTCTTACATTTCCTCTCTGCCTGGAAATCACATCCTCACCTCACCTTACCCCGTGCCTCCTTTGTTTTCTTCTCCACTTCCTCTCATCTCTGACTGTGTTCCTCCCCAGGGATGAGAGTGGATCATGCTTATTGTTCTTACTGGTAGCTTCACTTTTCAGATTGGTTTCTATCAGTTCTGATTTGTGCGCTGAGTCTCAGCACAGCAGGTGTCCTCAGCATATTGCTCTTTATCTCAGCACTCTGCTGTCGGCTATCTAAAACATTTTTGCTTTTAAGCTCATGTCTACTCATAACACCTTGTTTACATTTTGCTTTTTCTCTCAATTTAGCTTTATTTGTCTGCTGCATCTTAACCTTGTATTCCTTTTCAATTTACACTACTTCTGCAAACACTCTTAGACGTCATCATTCACGCACACACTTTTTTATTTCTTAGCTTCAATAATTTGCTTCCCTAGCATTGTGAAGAAGGTCATTCAGTATGTATGATAATGCACAGTGCTCTTTAATTGGATGTATTGTTGCTAAGACATTACACAATGTATCTACAGACTTTTAATTGCCTGTATTCCTACTAAACCAGAACTAATATCAGATATCTATCGGGATTAATGTGATTTATGTGTATCATTAATGTTTCCCCAGTTACATATTTAAGCGGATCATAGTCATTAAAAATGCTTACAAAGGCCTTGATATTTGGCTTCAAATGCACACATTTGTTGCTTGTACTATGGTTCCACAGATGCGCAGCACACACACACACACACACACACACACAAACTCCAGCAGGTCCTTGTGCTGAAGGTAATTATGCAGGTTAGATGACAGCTTTTCCATTAAGCCACTCTCCAACAGCCACTCTTCACTAGTTTGATTGCACTGTAATGACAAAGAACTAATTAGCATGACAAGTATTCTTGCCAGTGATTGGCTAGAGACCAAGAGTTGTCATTACAATATTCTGCCTCTCCGAGGACCCAAAGTTTTTTTTTTTTTTTTTTTTTTTTTTTTTAACACCTGATGGATTGGGCTGTGGGGCTGGGGCTGTGTGAGTAAGAGTGCACGCTCTCACCCAGAAGTTTTTACGTGTTAGGTCATGGAGGGAGTTTGTGTTGGTGTGGTTCAGTATGCCAACCTGTTTTCAAAAGGTCGAGGAGGAGGGTCAAGCAACATCACATAATAACAATAATTAATCTGTGGGGAAATCAAAGTAAACCTAAGTGAGAGAGCGAGAATCAAGCTGCAGGCTCACAGACAAATGCACACAAATCTGTCATTGTCAAGGCATTATTTAAGAGTCTGTGACAGATTCTGATTCATAAGAAATTTGCATAATGCTGATCATAATATTTAAAAAAAAACATTATATAATTAATTACCTTTTTGAATTATTTTGTAGCTCAAGAAATTATTTTGACTAGTTGATTATAGTGTATATCGGAAAGTTGTGCAATGGTGTTCACGGTACTTGTTTAGCTCTCTATTTGCAAACAGGCTACAGGCTTTCAAACTTTTCTGTGCTGTTGTGGTTTTCTCTGCCCTTGCTTCACTCCACAGAAAATAAATGAGAGTGTGCTTGTCCACGGAAATGTGTCAGCTCTAGTCAGCCATCCAACTTTTTCTTGCTTTTTTACTCTGTTGTCAAGGATTAGTTTTCCAGCGCTGTCTTGAACGTAAGATGAATGGCAGCAGCTCTATATACTGAATCATTGTCTCTTGCGCAGGTTTTGTGTCAGACGTATATGTCAAACCTGGAAATGGTAACATGTCTGAGTTGCTATTTCCTTCCCTTTTTTTCAAAAGTGACTCTAAAACAACAGTGTGAGGGTGTTGCATTGTGGTGGAGTATCCTTTTCAGTTAGTTTTGCAGGTACATTGTATGGCCACCTTTAGCAGTAATTGATAGAATTAAGGATTATTGTAGATTTACCTTTTAGTCAAGCAGTCTAATCATATAATGACATTTGTTTTTTAAGATGAACTGAAGTTCACAGTTATTACTGTTAAACAAAAAGAAAAAAAGAAAAAAAAGTCTTTATTGTTGCCCAGTCTCTAGCTTTATCTGTTTGTTCTGGTCATATACTTTGTGTGTAGGCCTCGGGTTTATCTCTGTATCCACTGTTTATACTGTGTAAAGCCTAGAACCCTGCATAATGGGAATGCAATGTACAGTTTTGCTCCAGATTAAAGGCAGAAGTCAAACAATCATGTGCATCTTATACAACAGATACACTACAGTAAGTGCTTCCTTACTAACACAGCAACCAGAAATGGTGGATCTGAAAGTGTAGGTGGAATTACATTTACACCCTCTTAAAAACAAGTCATTAGTTGACCTTGAAACTAAAATGTAATCCACCTAAAAATGTTAATTCTGTAAGAATCTGCTCATCCTCATGTCAGTTGACCTACCAGTATCTCATATCTGAGTGACAACAGTCAGTGCAGTGCATACGGTGGATCGGATGGTTAGATCACTCTTTAAAAAAAAAAAAAACTCCACTTGACAGAAGACCAGAGTTTAAAAAAAAAAAAAAAAAAAAGACACCCTGGTGGAGTATGGCAAAAGAAAGAACACATTCAAGCTATTACCATATACAAAATCAATGTCCACAGAACAATAAAGTGACAAACCAAACCAGCCTTTGAATCCCTCTACAGAAATATTCCTCTTTGAGTGAGCTTGAGCAAATCTGTGAGGAAGAATGAGAGAAAAGGAAATCCCCCAATCCAGATTTGCTACAACAGCGACGACATCGACATCTGAGAAGAATCAGACTTTTATTTGCTGCCAGAATATTCAGCTGCCCTGCGTTTACTCAGGGGAGGAGGAGGAGGAGACTGAAAAAGAAATGATGCCTGAATAAGATTTGCAGCATCTTCTCAAGAAATTATGTGAAATGTATTTTATTTAGAGTCTTAATTTATTTAATTGGGAATTCAGTGTGCGACACCACCAGTGATAGGAAATTTCAGTTTGGTTGAATACACTCTAAATGCTGTGTATGTCTAACCGTGGTATGAGAGAATATGATCAGCTCATTTTCTGTCAGTAAATTAAACATCTTTGCAACTCATGGTTTTTCTCCCACAAAACCCTGTCTTTTTTTTTTTTTTTTTTTTTAAACCACTCTCTGTTTTCTTTGTCCCACTGCAGTTGGCCCTGGAGGACCCGGTGCACAGCGTTTCTCTCCAGCAGTTCGTCTATGAGAAGCTGAAGGCGCAGCAGGCCATGATGGGGGACCAGGGCTTCGGGGTCCTGATGGAGACCGTAGACACAGAGCTCGTCAGGCAGCTCCAGGAGTTCCTCCAAGGCCTCTGAATCACTTCTACAATCCTTCACTACCTTACACCGACATCTTTGCCTAATGCGACCCTCTCCCCCTCGTTTTTGAAAATGTACTGGAAAGGCTAACAATCTGCCCAACATGTGGACTCCTAATCCAGACCTTCCCAGCCTCCACCCATGCTATGCCTTATCTATATTCAGACCTAGCCTTGTCGACTGTCCTCAGCTAATACCCTTTGTCCCTTTCTCTATCTATCTGGATTCCTTTACATCCCTTTTTATCAAGATGGGGGTTTATGTGAGTGCTTAAAAGTGTCAAAGCGCCTTCACATTTTTAAAACGCCCACATAAAACATCACACTAGAGCTTCCACTCATTTCTTCTAGTTTCTTCTCTTTTTGTGGTTTTAATGTGGAATGGGTAGAAAATTGAAAGGGGTTGTATAAGAGTTGGGAAGGGGGGGGGGCTGAAGAGTATATAGCAAAAATCATCTGCAGGTGCCAGAGCAGGAGCCTCGGACTATTTTCTATGGAAAAACGTATAGATTGTAGCAGAAACATGGATACAACAAACCTGAAGGACCTAAAGCAGTGTTTACAGAATCTATTCTTAAAAGAGAAAAAAAAAAAAACATGTAATTTTTGTATGTATGTAAAGTATGAATGATATTCTGCATGACAATATTTTACTTTTTAGTTTGTTTTTACGTTGTGTTAATTTCTCTTCCATTTTTAAAAAAAGAAATAGTTTTGTCATAACCAGAAGACAAGTTGAAGTAACTACTGAGAGAACTCGAAAGTGTTTTTCTTTTGTTTTTGAGTTGGGTCAGAGGGAATGTTTCTTGACTGTATAATGGGTGATTTTTAAATGGTTGATTTGTAAGAGTGCTGAACCACATTTATATGTATATACATACTGCTGCTAATTGATGGTGTGTCGGAGCACTTTAATAACCAAAAACTGTTTCACATTTTTGCATCTTTTCTCCAATGGTACATCTTCACACTTCATCGTACTTAAATACAGTCGTAGAAGGCCTTGGAAGCAGTGCAGCAGGATTGTGCAAATTGGTCTGAAGTTGTATTAAGACCCTCATCTTGAGTTGTTGCCATTTATCATGTCTCAGTGCTGTCTTGTACAACAGAGAAACTGACTGTAAACATAAAATGCTATTAGGTTGTTTCTGCAATGTTTCATTTGATGAATTCTGACTTAAATGGCTGTTAGAAAGTCACATCGTGAGCCACTGTGACTTTGTTATGAGTCAGAATACATTACTCTTAGAGAAAGTTGTGTGTAGCTGTCCTGCTGCCCTGCCATTATTTTTATTTTTTTTCTGATTTGACTGATTTTTGATGACTTTATAGTGGTAGAGACAAAGCTTTCATATCTTTGATTTGACAGAAGAACCCGTTTTCCTTGTAGGTTTTCTCAGAAAAGTTGATTATTTGGAAGTTTTGGAAAGTTATAACGTGAAAAAAGTAATAAATAAACTGCATATTGGCACTTAAATTCTAATACAGGTGGCACGTCATGCAGAATCTGAATATGAATTTAACACATACCTTGTTTATTGTAATTTGAAACTTATATAAAGGAAAAATGTGATTTATTTTGGGTCTAAAGTGAAAGTTTAAAAAAAAAAAAATGAGCCTACACCCTGCCTTTATAATTGATTCTTCTGGAACTTATGGATTCATGTGGTTCATTAGATTGGTCAGCCTCCCTGGGAAGGAGATAGTCCTGACACTAGCTCCTTTGACACTGTGATAGAGTTGAGTAGCAGTCAGAATTACAGCCTTATGCTTTCAGCCTTACCTATAATTGAAGTCTTTCTTACTATGACGTTAATTTCTTAACTAGTTTAACAGTAGAAGATTTCTGTACTCATATTCTGTTAATGACGGCAATTATGAAGTTTTGAACACAACGCGCAGTAGAGGGATGTTTTTGTGTTATAAGTTTGGTTATGTTTTGATGGGAAATAATCCTTGTTGCTTTTTCCAAAGCCTTCAATAAAATGCAGTAATCAGGCAACATATTAGTCTGTGTATTTCTATTACTGATTTGATCTCAAGATGTGTGTAACTGAAAACACCACTCCTATTGCATCCTTGATATTCTTTTGAAAGTGTATTACCTACGGTCCAATTTGAGTATGTTCATCGATCATCATGGCACCAACACAAACCTCAAGTTTAATAACGGACTTAAAAACAGACTGTGACCTCTGACCTTCTCAACAACAGTCAGGAGGGCGTGCTCTATACTTGATGTACGTGCTGTGACCAGTTTGGGAGTGACCACAGGAAAAAGAGGAAAATGGTTGTTTAGGTAACAGGGAGAGAACAGTAATTGCACTAATTATGTAATTGGAATGGAAGTAACCAGAGAACAAGAGGAAAATGAATTGACTGAGAATGGGGAAACGAGAATAGAGTCTACAGGTTTGCTCGCTGGTCAGTAAGACTATGTAGGTACAACAGCGCTTTGATCAAAAAGGTACCGTCAGCATTGTTAACATGCAGATGTTTAGCAGGTGCAGCTGAGGCTGCAGTTTCATTAGTTTTGCACATAATTGATCATAAACCAAAGCACAACACAAACTAAAATTCTGACTTCATGCTGCTGCTACAGGAAGAGTTAAGAAGACAAGAAAGTGAATTCAGTTAAATTCAATTCATCCTGTGGGGGGCATTAATGTCTGCACAGCACCAAATTTCATTGCAAGTCTTCCAATACTCATCAAGACCTTGCATTTTATGCATAACATTACATAAAACTCATCCTTATGGTTGCACTGGAGCAAGTCTTTAGGATAAATAATCTGGGGACCATGAATGTTTGTATAAAAATTCATGCTGATTCATGTAAGAGCTGTTGAGGTATTTCAGCTTGGACCAGCAGTGCCATTGCTGAAGCCACAGCCACAGTGTGGCCAATAACTCAAAAAAAAAAAAAAAAAAAAAAAAGTGCAAAAGTGCAAAGCTTGATAAGGGGATCTTCCTGGCTGAAATAAATTTCTCTATAGTGCCATTTTAGTGTAAATTAAATTGTCTGTCTTGTCTGTCTTTTAGTAACAATACCACTAACAACATCATGCTACTTTCCTGGTGGAGTTATTTCCATCAGAGTTCCATCCATCCATTATCTACACTGCTTATCCGTTAAGGGTCACGGGGGGCGCTGGAGCCTATGCCAGCTGTCACTGAGCGAGAGGCAGGGTACACCCTGAACGGAACACCCGGCACAGAAAAGCCGAGTACTCTGGCTCGAACCCGGAACCTTTCATAAGAAAAATCAGTGTATTAAAAAATGCTGACCATTTATTATGACTTCTGACAGATTAAAAAAGTAATAATGCTTTCTCCATAAACTGTATTGCTCTTGGGGGATTCTGTAAATGCTGCAGCAGCATTAATAAACAAGTGGCAGAGTTTTGTAATGGTTACATATGTAGCTGTTGTACCAGCAGGGCTGCTCAGTAACTAAGGGCCCTACAAAGCAAATAAATCCAGAGCACTTTTCCACAGACTGACAACTCTCTCCCATAAGTTTTCCGACAAACTGCATTCTCTTGCCAAAGGACAGGAAAACAGAGGCAACAGTGGCCAGCATCGACCCATTTGTCTAAAGTGCTCGAGAATAAATGTACTTCTGGCGACTGGTCACTTGAGTGGCTTATGGAGTACAAAGAGACGATTAAGGATTCTACATCCATCTTCACTTCCCTCCCCGCCTTCTCCCTGGCACTATTAATCCAAAGGACTCGGTCATTCATCTTTTTTTTTCTCCCATTCTCTTTCATCCTCACTCCTACTACGCTTACTACCTGTGTAGCACTTTGGAGGCAGATAAGAGCCACAGGTAGACTATCAGCAAGGCTTTGTGTTAATTATCCCGTGGAATGGATGACAGAGGAAAGCGGGAGGATTAACTCTGATCTATAACTTGCATTCCTCATTGGATTAGTTTCCCACTTCAGAGATTATCATTACACAAGAGACATGTTCCTCTCTAAAACTTTGGGCAATTGTTAATTTCTGTCAATGCAATTTCCCAACTCGATATCAGGATTGTTAAATATTGTCTACAAGTGTAAAGCAAAGTAAAATAATAATGGTACACATGTTCTGTGTACAGTATGTAATAACAATGACTTTTCACTCAAATAGTGGTGAAAACTCACTCTGATACATATTAAACTTCAATCCATAGTGTGCCCTTGACAGTATTTGAGGTTCTCTGTGCTATTTGTTTGGCCTCTGTTTGTCCTCCCATGTTGAACGACTGTAGACGTGCGGGTTTGGCAATGTCTGTCCACTCAAACACTGTTTCATGAGCAGCATCGGTTAAGTTCACCCATGTTGATGACCAAGACTTCACCCACACATTAGCAAAACATCAGACGCTGGAATGTTTTCATCGAGCCTTTGAGCCTAAAATGGGACATTTGCATGTGTCCCAGACTTCAAAAATGATGACAAGTAGAATGCTTCTTTGTCTAACAGATCATACCTGCGTAAAAAGCTCTTGATTTAAGAATACTTTGAATCTGTCCTTCCCTTTCTATGCTTTGACAGTTACCTGTCATTCTGTCATTGTGCGCAGGCTTTTGTGGCAGTAAAGTATCAGTGACAGTGTGTGGGCGAGTGCCTATTTGTCTCTGTGTACTGATTCTGATTAGAAGTGGCGGCTCTTGTCTGCCTGTGGAAGCCTGTAATTAAAACCTGAGGCTCCGAGCATGTGTGATCATTACGGGGCCATACCACATACCTTTCAAGTAGGTGTATGGGCACCATGGGTATTCAAGCTTGAATGTCCCTATGTGTACTTGTGCGCGTATGTGTGTAACATCTTTCCTATGTTTGTCGCTCAAGAGTGTTACATGGATGTGAAAGGTCCGATGATTAAAGTGTCACACTTTGCTCCACTGATTAATGAGTTTCATGGGGTAAGTGAGACACTTGTATTGGAGGCAACCAACAATGGCTTTTTAAACTGCTTAATCTATTCTCACTCTATTCAGATAGCTGGCAGGAGACAGATTACCACATGCAATGCATAAATAGCACCATGTGGAGTGTGTGTGTGTGTGTTTAACTTTGACTGACAAAGTCAAATGTTGTTGATTACTGGTGATGGACATAAAAAATCATTGACATTTTGAGTATTTATCTGACATTCTAAAGACTAAACATTAATTGATTGAGATAATAATCATCAGATTAATCTGTACTGAGAATAATTAATAGCGTAGCCCTATTTTGATGCAGTCAGGACTCTGACAATGAAGTCCTTGAGGGTTTTTTTGGAAAGTATTTGACACTTATTAACTCGTCTAACAGAGCCAGTAAAAGCTTTCATGTGTCATCGAGATTGCAAGTGAAAGAATTCTGTCATACAAGTTGCTCTTTGTACTAGTCATCAGCAGTATGTCAGCATAACTGAATCAAAATAAATATTTGATGAAAAGCAAAACTACTGGGTGATAAGACAAGTGCAACAAAAATAAAATGTCATATTCTGTCGAGGAACAGAGACGGGAGCACGGAAAATTGAGATGTTCACTGAATCTACTTCTCATCTCAGAGTATTACAGTATTTATTATGCTGCAGGCTGTGGGGAGTGCAGCAAATACTAATCAGACAGGTGGGCACTAGGTGTTCCTCTGGTAATAATATAGCTTGGTTCTGTCTCTTGTCTCCCTTCTGCTCATATAGTGCAGACTAGTAGTTGCAGCACAATCAGATTACTGCCACACTCTCTCCCTTTTATCACCACAGTGCCATTTATCTCAGGATATGACTCAACATTTCTTGAGGTGCTGCCTAGGGCTGGATATCAAACCCTTTTGAAGCTTTTGAAAATCAACTTGAATATGTCAATACCATCAGGTGTCAAAAATAAGTCAACTATCAATGGTAACTTGGACATGCTTGGCCAGATGTTTTGTCTTATTTTCTTATTCGCTGCTCAAATATTTCTTAATCTGAAAACTTGGAAATTACTTATTTTATACTTTTTTAAGGCAGAGATCTTGTATGGCTGCTTGTGTTTAAACATCATTAATTATTTTTGCAGTTTGTTTGGCTAATTTTGCTGAATGAAAAACATGTTTATATCTCTCAGTCTGAAGTAGTTGAAAAGGTATTGTTTAGTAACACTAGGGATTTAAACATTTCAAAGGACAATCAGTGCCACTTTGCATATTTAATTAGAATTCATTCCACAACAATGTGGGTTAAATATATCTTTTTTAAAATTTTTATTTATTTATTTATTTTGGTCAAGACCTGTCTGTTTTTCGGGTTTTCCAGACAGTGGATATCCGTGATCTGTGGAATTAACCACTGTAAGGGCCGAGGGTGCCGGTGCCCTATGGGATTGCTTATTTCCATCTGACTGATGCCTTTAAACTGTTCATACATTCTGGCAGAAACCAGTCATTTGTTTCTTTGTTCTGCTGCACAGTATGCCAAGTTGCTTATTTTCTGTATTGTCTTTGAGTGCCAGTAGAAATCTCTTACAAAATAATCCCCTTCTTTTTGCCCTAATGTCAAACTCTGTGATGCATGTAATGAGTCCTGCTGGACAGCTTTGAGTTGTCTGAATTAGATATTGACAAAATGGTCAGTCTTCATTAGTCTTGACAAGTCTTCATCTTGCTCAGCTGACTTTAAATGTATCTAAATTGTGTTTCACACACTAATAATACTACTGTGATACATGCAAAAATGTCTGTAGTATTTAGTCAAAGAGAAAAATCTAATAATCCAAAGTCATTGTATTTAGAGAACATATTTACATTAAAAGTGTTAAGAAGATGTTGAGTGCAAAAGTTTAACAAAAAAACTCTAGTTTGACAGAATAATTTGAACTCATGGTCTGCTTACTTGCTTTTTTCAGAGCTTTCAACCATCTCACAGTCTTCATCAGTGGATGGCATAGAGAGGATCATCTTAAAGAGGTACCCTGGTGATTTAACATTGCATTTTCATTAAGCTCGGGGACTCAAATGAGTCACATTAAAATGGGGTTGATTTCCCTGTATGAATCAAGAGCCAAAAAAACACTGAATCCTACATTTCCCATAATGCAACTCACAGGCTTAATACGTTATGACGCAGCTGTTATCACCTGACGAGTGGGATCCATGATGACGAGACCACAGGTAGCCACACCAGGCCAAGGCCTACTCAATTACACACATCCCCCAAAAGCGAACGAATACAAGTCAATAACTATTTTTAAAAAGAATTGTTTTATAGATTACGTGACTGCTATAAATAAAACATTAGCCTAACATAATTCTGTATGTGAATGGCAGCGGCAGGATTTTATGAAAGGGCCTCTACTCCCTTGATCCTCCTCTTCCACTCAGTGCACAGCTGCTTCATTTCTCAGAGCCAAGTCAAGCTAGCTGCCCTTAGTTAGCCTCAAGTGTAAATAATGGCGAGACGGAGCGTATTCATTAAGTGTGTCACACAACAAAGCCGCGAGGAAGAGAAAAAGTTCAAAATCTGCTTTATTCTCTGCTGTGGCACGACCCGTGAATATTTTCCTGTCAGACAGAAAGTTCACTGATGTGGATGCTTCTTCAGGCCCAAACCAACCGGCCGTAGATAAAGTCTACCGGGCATAAAGTTAACATCCAGTGACATACTTCCTGAGATATGGCGTCCTACAGCGCCTGGTCGCCCTACAAGACAAACTGTGCAGCCACCCAGGTTTAATCATTGGACTACAGTGATAATGTGCGGTCCTCGCAGGTAAGCCATTTACTTTCTTTGTTCCTGCAGTGTTGCCTGTTTTAGCTGATATTGTTGCTGCTACCCTGTGAGAGTATATGTGTCTTGTGCTGATGTACCCGCAGTGGCCTGGTTGTTGTTGTTTTTTTTTATGTACTGCGTGTGTTTTGTGTGTACAAGTGTGTACATATGGTTTGATGTTGATGCTGCTGCAGAGTGCCAGACCATGTTGCCATACCCCCCACCTGGTATTGTTGCAGCTGGCTGTACACCTAGATTTTGAGTAACCTTAAAATGTTAGTTGCCTAATTTTGAAAACTACTGTACCTTAGAGTCAGGGCCTTAGAGCCAATTCTCCTGGGCACACTTCACCCAGGTACTCCCAGAATGACTCCCTGATGTTGAGATTGGGGCTCTGTAGGGACCAGACCATCTGTTGCAGGACTCTTTGTTCTTGTCTCTGAAGATCGTTATTTGTGACTGTGGCCGTATGATGGTGGCATTATTGTCATACTACAGAATGAAATTTGGATCGGATGCCTCCCTGATGGTACTGTAGGATGGATAAGAATCTAAACATTAAAATTTTTGCACAGTACTGTAGAGGTTACACTTTAGCCAGCTATCCTAGGGAGATCTAGTAAATGGATAGCCTTTGCATGATAGAGTCTTGGCGTTTTTGTGCTGTTGTATGTGGAGCAGAGCCAAGAAGGTGTTCATTATAAGATATTTATCAGATGCTTTCATCTAAAACGACTATGTAAGCAAAAGTTAGATGTCATCAAAGACTGGAAGTGCATCTTTTTTATACAAACAACTAAAAGCATGTTAAGAGTGCTTCAGTGTAAGGGCTTATGTTGCCACTGACATCAAAGCTCACACTCAGTGACGTCAAAGATGGAGAAACCGACTCTTAAAGTCTCTGCTGAAAAGGGTTAAATCAGTCTTTCTGTACATGGGGAAACTGAATGGATGAGTGCTTACCTTGAGTAAAATTCATTTAAGTCCCTTTTCCTACAAATAGATGTTTCAGGCTGTCGGTGTTATCATACTGTCCCTGACATGATAGTGTAAACGAATGGAATTCCGGAAGAGAAATAATCCCAAAGTAAATCTGGCCTAATCCCCTGAAATGTCTGGAAAGGAATCATTGATAAGTGGTGGCCATAAAGGAAAGTAGATAAGGCCTGTATCTAAAAAGACCGCAACAGCCCCTTATCACTGGCATTATAAAACTAAAATGTCCTCTTATCGGTTATTCATTGTTTAATGGCGCTTTGTGCAAGGTGAGTAAAGAAAAAAACCTGCACAGAGATGGTGGAGTAGTTCTGTTCCAGCATGTGAAGGACAGAGAAAGACTCTCATTCTGTGATTGTGCATGTGTACTCCATCGAGTGAGCGTTTGCATGGGGAAGGTATTCATGTAAATTCAGGACTGAGTGGCTGTTAGTGAAGAGATGAATTAAGAGAAAAGGTACTTGAATTAAGTGAGTATAAACAAAAAACAGAAAAAACTGGATGAGAATTACAATCCTGCATGTAAATCTGAGGAAGTTGTTGCCTTGATTGACCTCTCCTCCCATTACTCTGTGTACCAAACATATAGTATATACTTTTCTATAAGCTCTGAGTTAAGCTGTGAGTTTATATGACAGCGCTGTCAAAATGAGGAAAACACATTTGCAGGGCGACTCAAACATGCCTCAGAATGACCATAAGTGCGGTGACGGAAAACGATGAATCATTTTCTCATCACACACTCCTACATATTACCCTATAGCAGATCTTATCTTATATACAGTCATAGAAGCATCAAAACAACATGTGTCTATGCAATCTTCTCTGTTTGGATACACGCACCGGCAGCAGAATGACATCTCGCCGATAACATTCCTCACTCATGTTTACACTAACGGGGGAAATTTCCCTTGAGCATTTGGTCGCTGTCACTGGGACAACTTACGCAACAGGATATGATCAAATCTTTACAATCTGAAAAGTCTCTGTAAAGTTGAATTGATACCTCTCACGCAAAATCTCACACAAAATTGAACATTATAAGCTTCGCAAAGGTACATTGGGATTATCTGCAGAGCTCTTGTACTGGATTGAATTATACTACAGAGGTGTTCCAGTTATTGTGTCCAGCCTGTGTAGAAATCAGCAGGTCAGCAGAGGGATAATCTGCTTTCTAGTTTCACTCAGCCGCTGCAGCTGTTACTAAGAGACTTTGCTGGCACAGTTCCATATCATAGCTGAGAGAGTGTTCATAGTAATATGGCTTTGCTCTCTACTTCATCATCCACGTACTGTGCGTGGTGGTAATTAGCTGAATGTCGTCCGCTGAAGCCTGGGATGAAATTGGCATCAGTTAATTTCAGAATACCTAATAGGCTGCGAGTTTAACCGCGGCAACGGCGGCAATGATGACTGTGAGTTTTTGTTTGATATGGCTGGTGATAATCATGCTGTCAGCCTCTTGACTGTGTTTGACAGTGTGGTTATAGGTTCACTGAAGAACCTGGAACTAAAGTGTGTGATCAGAGAGCAGAGTAAGTGGAGTGTAAAATCACAGTCAGTCCACCCACCCACCCCCACACACAAACGCATGCTCACTGCGTTCTCCCTTTTTCCCCCAACTCTCCCTTCGACCCTTCTATCATGCTTCATCTCTGTCTCTCTCTGCTGGTGGCTGATTAATATTGGATGGCAAAACCATCATCATTCTTCCTACCAGGGAAAGAGATTATAAGGTCGCATATATGAATATTATGCATGTGTTTCTCCACAAAGGCACATGTACAAAGCCACATCTCAATTCACAATGGCACTAATAATATGGCAGAGCTCATGCATTATAATTCCTGTCTAATCACTGCAGCTTGAAAAGAGAAATGCGTTCACTGTGTTGTAATAGCTCGCACTGCCACTGCCTTTTTAATATCAGAAACAGCATGGTAACCTTCCAGTGTTCTCCTCAGCAAAGTGAACAGCACTCCAAAAACTGTTGGCTGCCTCCAGCTCCCTGCTCGTCAGTTGTCAGACTCCCACAACGGGGAGGAATCCTCAACAAGAGATTTATGGGTGCCCTGGAGGACCAAACACCTTGTTGGATTACCTGATTGCCTGTGGTTTCAATTTCGCATTATAGGGGATTTACAAGTTGAGGAAAGGATTTGATCAGTGGCAGCATTTGCTTATGATATTATGGCTCCGCGTGCTGCCTATTTGATATACATGTCGCGCAGTGGGGATATCATTATGCTTGAATGTATTTGTTCTGTCATGATTTCATTGCAAATTATTTCTTCAGTATGAACTCACGCATGACGGTGGATTATGTTTAAAATACTGACATCTGTGCAGCTCTCTTTTTTGCCTTTGCTCCTCTCAGAGACCTGTCAGTCTTTTAGTTTTGTTGTTTACTTTAGGGTTGTGCATTAGAAATCCTGTGTCAGTGGTTCCCAAGCTGGGGGCTGGCTCCTCCCATAGGGTCTGAAGACAAGGAGTTTGTTTTAAGGGTCTGCAAGCCAAAAGTGTTCTGAACCATGGCCTGTCCTTTGGTGATTCTTGTGTAGAAATGATCTATTATCTAGTTCTTAATTTGATTGAGATACATTTGTCTTTAAGTATGTTGTTAGTTTGCCACAATAGCCTATCTACAGCTCAAAGTAATTCATGGGCTACAACTCCACAATCATTGTTAACTACAACAGTGTGTCATGATACATTTGAGAGGTTATTTTAAAAAGTTGGAGTCATTTGTAATGCTTTAACTAACCAGAATATATGGGCGAGAAAGCGCATCAGATGGATGTTAAGAGGTAAAAGGGAAAACAGGCAAATTTAAGTTTTTTGAGTAACAGGGTGTGATTTATTTGAGTAAAAAAACTTGAATTTGGGATGACAGGACTCTGTAGCATCGTGTTGACTGAACTGTGCAGTTGGCTCTGTTGTAGGATTGTGGATTTGTCCCCCTATCAAGCACGTTAAAGTCGTGATGGCAGGCTGCACTGCGTGTCCAGTATGAATAGAGGGATGAGTGACTGTGTGAATGAAACTATACCTATGAACTTATGTAAGCAGTGAGGAGAAAGCAGGAAGAGATTTAGAAAACATTCAGCTATTCCTTTCGGTTCATTGCCCCACAGAGACTTTCTTTCTGGAAACACAAAATCACAGATTTACAGTGTGGACTGTCATGACCTCATCCTCTTAACCCTGTTCTTGTCAAGCTTGTTTAAAAGTGTGATGGCTCGATGAAATACAGTTGTTTTTATCAAGATGAAAAGGGGTTAGGGCAGATCAAAATTGCAACTAAACCTCATGGTTCTCTTTGACACCAAACATATTGTGACAGATGCTGTTAAAACTGCTGTTACACAGGTCCTCTGTCACTGATGCTACTTTGTCTGGTTGTACTTAATCATCTTTTAAATATGTGTGTGCATGAGTTTGCACGTACTGAATACTGATATCACTTGTCTTCTGTTCTTTCCACCTCCCTTCTGCACTCATGTGCCCTCCTTTTCATTGTCTTCCCCTGCTATCCTTCTGTGTAACTGTCTTTTATTTTGAGGCCTTTTGAAAGCAGAAATTAAAGTTAATTCTGCATACAGCTCCTGGCCACCCACCTGCTAGAGGAGCGTGACATGTTTGGGGGATTACCACTGCAGAGTTTCTCACAGAGGTGTGACGAAAACCAAAACGATGCACAAAGTGACCTTTCAGCTTTTACGCTACTCAATTAGAAGCCATAAGTCCTCTCTCTGATTACATTGTCTGCGGAAGAATTCATCGCCACACGTTTACCCCGTCTTCCTCCCCCCTCCTTTTCTACTAGTACTACTGACAGGCTAAAAAAAAAAAAAAAAAAAAAAAAGATGATTTGACAGTGCTCTGTGGAGTGAGGGCAGAAGGCAAGGAAAGTTGTTAGCAGGGAGTTCATTGACAGTCATCTGTGATTCTGTGGTGAGATGCGGGCGGAGGAAGAAGAAGGAGTGCTGAGATAAGAGGAGAGGCAATCTCAGAAGTGCATACATTAAGGGCTGAAGCACTTTGATGAAAGTTGTCAGAAGCTATGAAATACATAACAATGAAGGACTCGGCAGTTGCAAATCTTTGTTCTGCTTATCATAACGGATTCATAAACAAAGGCAAGGTGACCGTTAATGGTGCTATTTGGCACAGCATTTAAGTGAAGCATTTTTATGATAAAAACAAATATCCTTGCTGAGTGGTTTCTTTATTTTTGGAGCGGTGTAACTGGCCCTCTGCTGCAACTTTGAATGTAATGATAGCAATATTTTGCCGCCACACTACTGCAGGCATGTGGATGCAGGCTCAACAGTTTAAAGCTCTGTGTCCGTGTAACAGCTGGTAGAAGTCTGAAAGATGTAGGAAACTATATGAAAACTGCACAAGGGATCCAGACTCCCAAACTCAGACACACAGCAACTTGCCCCCTCTCCTTTCTTTTTTTTTTCTTCTCTCCTCACTGTCTTGCACCCTGTTTGCTCTGGCACACATAATCCCCCTGCATCACCGTTCTCCTTTGATACTTACATAAACACTCATGCACAGTGGAAGGTTAACAGCAGTTGGTCTTTCTTGGGCAGCATGGGGTCAAATCAGCTTTAGAGGATTTAAGGAACAATCACAAACTAAGCCTTTGAGGAAAACAAGACTTTAGTTCACAGACATGCATGAGCTGCTTTCCATCCATTTCTTGTCTTTCTCTAGTGTTTTTTTTTTTTTCTTTCTATTTTTTGGTGTTCGCCTCAACTTGTACCTTCGTCAGGAGTTTATATGGCCTATGAATGAGGGGGTGGAAGGGAAGTGGGTGTTTCATTTTCATTCCATTTTCAGTTGAGCTCATAGTTAAAGATAGCTCTCCATACATAGCAGTCTCCACACTGTATACTATATAAATGTTCAAACCAGCTGGCCTCAGGCACTTGTGATGATGCTTTGGGTGCATTTGTGTGTGGGTGGGGCGGTCTAAACCTGGTGTGAAACATGATATTGATATTGAACGGAGTCTGTTTTGAGGTTGTAGGCATCAAGGGAAAGTGAAATTTTCTATCATCATGCTTCACAGGGGTGGAAATAAGTGTTTGTCATGTGTTAATATTAGATATACCTATACAGAATCACGCACGCACGCACACACACACACACATTGGGCACAAATACACTAAAATCTCAAACCTAGGATTTCTAACAGTGTTACAGTGCGCAGCATAGGCCACAGTAGGAAACACCAGAATGATTTGTAGGTAGATGTACTCTCAGAACAATCCATTTGACATTGAGAGCTGCAGAATACTATAAACAATAAAACCCACAGTTGAATGGGGACACTAAGTTTTAAATCTCCTTTGGTATACTCCAATAAAGAAATTACGCACAGCTGGCCATATCATGGTGCAATGATAAGGCTGACTGTGGAATTACATAAAATATGATTCCCTCTACTTCCCCTGCCTAGATCATAGATATTCCATAACTATTTGGCCAGGCGGACAAATAAATGAAGCTGACAGCAGAGATTTAAACAGGAAAAGTATATATTTTGCATTTCACATTTACTATTACTTCCACGTCTGAGGTTACATGTGGTTGTGCTGTTGTTGCAACAGTGAAATGGCAGTAATACAAATTGTTTTATCTCCGTCTGAAGCCTGGACTCTGCCATGGGCTACAGTTTCATTTTCTTGTTAGAATGTTAGAACTTTTTAAAATTTGTCTGCTACTGCTTTGTATTGATCTCAAGATATGCCTTTATTTGACAGTGTATATACAAGTCAATATATGTGCATGTGATATATAAGGACTTGTGTGTCCCAAGGGTTAGATACTGCATAGTGTTTATATTCATAATGGTGTATATGTGTACCAAAACTGGCAATAACCAGCTCACACCAGCTCAGGGTTGGGAAGTGAAACGATGTACACATCATCGAGGGATTTGAGGTGAATCATTGGCTAATATTAGTTGGTGTGGTATTTGCTGCTGGCCCCTAGATGCATTATTTCTCCCTCTGGATTTTCCTGTTACAATAAACCCTTGTTCTTTCAAAGGATATGGACAGAATTACGAGAATGACAATTTCAGACTATGTGCAGACACCGGCTATATTAATGCTGTGATTAACAGGCACTGTTTCCCCGATAATGAATATGGGCTGAAATGCTCGGTCTCATGATGTGTTCATTTCATAAAGCCTTCTAGATTCCCTGCATTAATAGTGTTCCAGTCACTAGTCTCTGTACCTACACTGAAAGTAATGCTGCTCATGTCTAGGTCCTTTAAAGAGTGTCCATGAGTTAAGACTTATTCATATTTAATATTACAGCGACTGTTGCCCCCATTCTGTTATGGACAAGCACATGTTTACAGAGCGGCCATATTTTGTAGCAGTAGCAGTATGGTGATTTTTAATGTGTCTGGATGAAGGATAGGTTTGTGTGCTGTCTGTCTGTTGAGCTTTCATAGAGAAACACATTTGGACAACAAACGTGTGAATATTATAGGAGTGCTGTGGCAGGAACACTACTGGTTGTCACAAAATCTTTAAACCATGTTCAGTGGACACTGTCAAGCTGGGTCTAGTACAGTCCTTGTATCCATAATGTGTTCAACACTGTAGGTAAACAATTTACCTTCAATCAAAGGTGTTTTTACAGGAGTATATTTGGACCTCCATCTTACTGAGCAAAAGTAGCAAAACAGACAAATACTTCATCACATACACGCAAACCTCATCAAACATTATAGCAATTACATATGAATTCTGTTTTTAGCTTTTTAAAGTGTTTATCACCACAGGTGAATGTTTCTACTAAATTATACTATTCCCGTGTTTATCAAATTATGTAGGTGAAACCCTTGTGTTTTCTTCCTCAAAACTCACATTACCCGCTAATGTCACAGACAAGCACACCTGCAGGTTGCAAACAGGGTGTTGATTATTGAGCACTCTTGATGGAGAAACAAATACAGTACAGGAGTCATAGTAATCATGATAGGCCTGTACA
The DNA here is from genome assembly GCF_001640805.2 of Lates calcarifer. Lineage (NCBI taxonomy): Eukaryota > Metazoa > Chordata > Actinopteri > Centropomidae > Lates > Lates calcarifer. The sequence goes on along the minus strand of NC_066845.1, from coordinate 6,542,021 downwards.
CTCTCTACTGGGCTGTATTATGTCCCCGGTGTCAAGGCGTATTGCAGCTTCCAATTCCTTTGACAGACCTGAGCGTATGTTAAAGATCAGATAATCTTGTCAATTTTCATTTCACATAAGCAAATCAATATTGACTTTTCTTTGTAATCTCCGTTCTCTTGTTAGCTGATCCTCCCGTGGGAATGGATCGACCTCTTACCTTAGTAAGAGAGGGGATAGGTGTAGCTGTGAGTGGCAGCTGGTGCACACTGCATTGTGATAGCAGGCTGCGAATGAGTGATTAAAGTCAGGTCAGCCTGTGTTTACTCCTTGTCTTCTTCCTCCAGTCTGAAGAGGCCACCAGAAGCACACGTGAACATCTAATCATCACTGCAGTCCTTGTGACTGATGGTAATGGAGAAGCTGACTCCGTCATTATCATTATCAATATATATAGCTGAGGTGCGAGTCCATCTGGTATTTCTACACACCATTCTCCATCTGCACCTCCTCTAGGTCACTGTGAGGATGGTGTCATTATCAAAGAAAAATCTTATGATATTTTAGACAGAAAAGCCTCATACCTCAAGTTGACCTTGAGTCAGGTCAGAGACATAAAGCATCTTTCCTCACTGAGATGACTGAAGTGTTCGAAATCAGTACAGCAAGATGCAATTCCAGTGCTCCGTGTTGTGCCACGCTGTAAGTACTGTCTGATAGATTGTGGCAAACAGCTGTACATCATGTCCTATCACCTGCAGACAGTAAATGTTTTCTTTATGTTTCATGGTTATGCCTGTATGGCTCCTGGAATGATGAAGTGCAGTGTTACTTCCTTATGTCAGACAGCTAGTCTGGAAAAAAAAAAACATATATAAAATGATATAATGATGTTTGTGAATGTAGTGATATTGATGGTGAATGGGATAGTAATGAGGACAGTTTTTCCCAGTCTCCAGACATTTTCCTGAACTTAGTGGAGCCACACAGTAATGGACAGTTTTAGGAACTTTGCAGATAAACATGCTGACAGTGCTCATCTATCTCTCCTGGTCTAGGGAACCTGCAGTCATTTATTATCTGTGATGCATGGTACCTCTGTGATGCATTGTTCATTCTAAATGTGTTTGTATGTGTGTGTGAAACTAATACTTTCAGAGTTCAGTTACTGGGTGCTGATCCATCCGAGTTACTCAGACAAAAACACAAGTGCCATATACATTAGAAAAATCATATCTGTGTGTGTGAGACTCAGTATCAATCAGTAATGATGAATAGGATACCTTCTTTTCTATATGGTATATATATGGTGTGTATACGTAGCTCTTTGTGCAGTGTAGAGCTCAGATATACACTGCATTAAACCGTTTCCCTCAGTGAGGTTGCTTTTAACACAGGCTGTGCAGCAAGGTCCCTGTGTGCATGTGTGTTTGCATGTATGTGTGAAAACAATGGCCTTTGATTTCTAGACACAGATTCTAAAGCCAACATTATTGTAAATGTGCTTACAGTGCCACTTATGCGTACTTGAGTGTCTTTGGTAATTTTCTGGCTCAGGCTAAACCTCCCTGTGCCGAGCAAGTGGAGCAGCTGAGGATGTGTTTATGGAGGTCAGGCTGTATGGAGCAGTTTGGTTATTGTTTTGGTATGAAAATTGTGATTTTGTTCTGCCTGGTTAGATGATCCCTTATGCAAACATAGGCACAGATTTCATAACCTCAGATGGTGAAGGTGCACAGGCAGGTCACACTTTAATAAGAATGTTGTCTGCAGTTAATTGTAGAATCTGTAGGATCCTTCTCTCACTCACTTGATCAAATGCCTGTAGCCATCATACAGCAGCGGACCCCTGCTGTCCCTTCCTGGTGGACTCCCTTCTGCTTTCTCGCAGCATGACCTGATGTGGGCACCTCAACTGATCCCAAATGCAGGAAAGGGTTTCCATAGAAATGGTTGAAGGAAGAGCCCTAAAAGCCCTAACATATATACAGTATATGAACTGTAAAGTGTTTTTTACTGCTTGTTTTCATGACAGAAATCACCTACACTGGAGACAAAACAGTCAAATGAGCATTTTTTTTCTATGTGTTTTTATTTCAGCCATATGTGTTTCTGTTTAATTCTTCTTGATCTGATCTCAGCTTGTGGCACAGTAAATCACAGTAATTTTATCAGTTGGCCACAAAAAGGGTTGGCATTTCAGATACAGCTCATGATTGTTTTCAGTATTACCTTTTCAACAGCATGTCCCCCTCATCTTCTGCCTGGTGGTGTCCCACAAGATTCAAATCTAGGACCTTAGCTGTTTTGAAATTCCATGTTGAATTTGGGGCACTGTTGTAAATCTTGGAATGCTTTCACTCCTAACCTGTTTGTTTCTGTTAGAACAGACCATGGTGTTTTTGCCCAGTTAGTACAATTTGTTTGGGCTGTCAAACAAACCCTGGTGGAGACCAAACAACCTAACAAAGACAGCATGAAAAGGAGGATCTCAATTCACTTCCAAGCAGACTATGGTGTGGTTTTTTTGTGGCGTTGAAACAACTTTTTTTTTTTTTTTTTTTTTTTTTTGGGAAACCTGTGGTGTACCTGTATCGTACTCTGTGTACTCTGACAGTTCATTAAAGAGTATGACGTAGTGATTCCACAGTAATACCCCCTAGAAAATAGCTCTATCTGTCTATTTTTCCTCTTATCTCTCCCTGATTTGCAGTTTAATAATACCAGTATTGCTCATTATCAGTTATTTCTTTCATGGGGTCTTTGTGACACTAGAGAAAACAGGCATTAAAGTGCTGCATCAACTGCTGTCAGTCACAGGAATTTGATTTCCCCATGTGGGTCCTAAGGATGAGCCGAGGATTCGGACTACATCTGCCAAAATTGACCAGTAAGTGGTTCACTTGTAAAATGCTGGTGTAAATGCGCTCTAGAGGCTCCCAGCTACATCTCTGAGCCTAAATGTAGTCTCAATCATCAGGTGGGGCTCTCCTGAAAAGTCAGATTACCAAGGCTAACCTGGCCTTTGCTATAGAGAAGAACTTTTTTATTATTAATTAATGCTCCATGAATACTTCCCTCATATTGGGGACTTTTAGTAAAATCTTAAATGAACTTCCTTTGAACTCCTTGCGTTTCAAACCGTTTCACCTTTGCTCTCCCAAACTATAATTGAGGCTTTAAGCCAGAACCACTGAGTTATCTAATGTTAGCAATTCCTGTGTCAGGCAGGCAGCCAAAAGGGACATATATTATTAAATCTTGTCGTAGGCTTTTCATTTGTATTCAGGAAAGAGGACATCCTCTTCCAAAAATTGACCTCAGGTACTGTGGAAACACACAGTGTGTCCACACTTGACTGCGATTGATCCCCATTGATTTTTACCAAGGCCTCTTGTACTGTGAGATCGTCTTTTCCAGGCAGATTTTATGTCGAAGTTGTTATTATGAGTCTGAGGTAGGGCGTATGAGACTTCGATGAGGGCCCCAGTGGAGCTTTGTGAGCTATGCGTGAAATGATTTGCTGTGTGGGTCAGTAAGAGAGCCGAACCTGTCAGTCATCTCACCGCCTACCTTCTTTTTCTCTTACTGGATGATTGTCTGTGCTTTCACATGCTGAGCTCAGCATGTCTTTTGAGTGTTTGTGTGTGTCCTGTGTGTGTGTGTGTGTGTGTGTGCGCGCGCATTTCTATGTGTATGACCAGTATACCTGTCTCTTTTTATGTGTATTATTATGTGTACTGCTGCTGGTTGGAAGCAGTGCCATTCAGTTCCAATGATGAACCTGGAGGCCTTGCTTGACAGACTGACAGACAGAAATGATGTGATGAAAATTGCCTTTGACCACCTTTGTTTCTCGCCCACCTACATCACCAAATGACGCAGCGTGATAGACGATCAGCTGTCGGTGGCTGCGGGATGCTACTGTCTTTTAAAAGTCCACTCTGTTTGGAGCACACAGCATCTACTTTGTTTTCATATGCTGAAGAGTAGACCTTTGTCACTCAAATTAAAGAATTACTTAATGCAGTTTCACTAGAAACACAAGGGTACTCTCTTGTACTATTTGAATGTTTAGTTTCTACCTTAGGCCTATTTTAGTTTTACTTGTTCTGTACAAAAGAATTCTAGAAACATAATAGACTCTTGACATTTTTCATTACACGTCTTGGGGCTCGATTTGGCTCTTTGGGATACGTAATCTTTTGAGTCAAGCTTTACCTCAAGAAAACAGTCATCATCTCACAGTATAGATGGATCTGAAACATGACATTTAACCAAAGTGATTAATCAATCTTCTCTCTCCAGATTCTGACATGTCTCCAAGCCAAGACATTAAATCTTAGTATGAGCTGCATTTCAAGCACATATGCTTGAGCACTGACACAGTGCCATTACTAATGTGTTCTGGTGCTGGGCCGCCTCTAAATTATAGACCATCAGCAATTGGCAAATCTAACACTACCACAGCACGGTGTAATTTGTACCCTTCTGTTCTACTCTCAGATTTACAACCCATCTCTTGAGTGTAATTCAGAATGATTAAGGCTGTTGATTAGTCCCAGGCCCTTAACCGTCATCCAATAATCAATCAGATACTTTATGAGTCCAGCACACTCTGACAAGGTAAATTACACTTCTGATTTCTCATCATTCTCACTTTAATATCACTCATATATCATACATTAGAGGGAAGAGCCACCAGTTGTAGGCCTTGTAAAAGAACATATTATTTGAACACTATTAAATCATATTTGTTTTGTTTTTGTGAATTTGTGTTTGGTTTGAGCTCAATAGTTTATGGCCAAATTAAATTTGTTCCTACAACTTATGAGTAAGTCTGCACTAAGTAATTCTTGTTGCTGTTACGTGAACAGACATTTTATACAGCTTACATACTGATTTGAATTGATTCCTTGGCCCTGCCCATACAATCACAGGACATATAGTGCAGTCAAGTCTTTAGCTATACGTGTTAATTTTATAATTATGACTTAAAATGATGACATATCCACAGAACATTTATAAATGTATAAGCTCCCCCTCAGTTGTTATATGTAAAAGAATAACATCACTCAACTGTATTTTTCTTTATTAAAATGCAGAATTTCTGTTGAGAATCAGTGTCGGTCTGAGCTGTGTCTGCATGTGCCACCCAACACACAGCACAAAGAATGAAAGAAAAAAAAACACATGATAGGATACTTCCTGTATTTCTGTAGGCTGATTCTTCTCTTAGATCTCTTAATATGTTTGGAACAGTGTTGCTTAGTTTTTACTGGATAATAGTTTATTACTGCTCACTGGGACTCTTGCCACCTACCACTCTCCCAGTTGGTGGGATGTACAGATGAGTCCCGGCTTGCTCATTAACCACAGTGAGGGGAACTTTAGTGGTATGCAGTGATGTTTCTTTTTCTCCTTTGCACTGTACACTAGCAATTTTACTAAATTGTAAAGAAAATCTGAGGTACTCCCCAGTCTCTGGCTTTTATTAGACTATAAAGCGGGGAGTTTTATTCCAGCCTCAGCCATCCCCTTTGTGTCCATCCTTATCACTTGCATCCCTGATACCTGATTTGCCAGTGACTCATCCTATCCTCTGAACCTTTTGGGTTCAACACTTTCAGGTACTCTTAATTTTTTGTGCCTCGGGCAAATATACAAATGAGCACATTTCTACTTGCACAGCATTAAATGTAACTGTGTGCTTTAAAATGCTGAATCTTTTGCTATTTTTCTCTTTAGTTTGTTCACTTATGTTCTTTTAATAAAGGCATGAGGCAGATTGGAAACTCTTAAGGCACAGATAGAGAAGTATTTTCATGAAAAGATATGGATCAAAGAGCAAGTCCTGCTGTTTGATGCTTGATGCAGTCACTGTTCCTGTTTTAGAAAATTATAGCACACTCTCACTAAAAGCATTGGCTGAGGGAAGCAGCAGCAGTGCCCCCTCCTCGTCTCTGTCCCTCTCTGCATCTCTCTGTAAATGTCTGTGCGTCTATCTCTCAGCAACAAAGACGCAGCTTTTCATATCTCACGCTTCCACCCGGAGGTGTGCGACAAGTAACATGGCATTTGTGGATGACGTAGCTTGAAGTAAATACTCCTCAAAAATAGTCAGTTTTTTAAAATTTCTTTGACTTATTCTGTTTCGGTTTGAATCCCTTGATCAAGTGGAGTGCCATCACCATGAGTCTATCCTGAAATAAATCGAAGTGGATGGAGGCACAGAGCAGAGTGGGAGCTCTTGAGTCACAGAGAGACTTTTCATAAAAAGCTTCCAGTGCAAACACTATGGCACAGAACAAAGAACAGACCCTGTCGTTTGAAGCTTGGCACAGTCCCTCATCCGGTTTTTTAGAAAATTGCAGACACACAAACACACCCACACGCACAGTCTATCTCTCACTCCGACTGCCCCCCTCTCTGTGTCTCATGTCTGACTCTCTCCGCAGATTAAAAAAAAGTTCATTTTTAAAAAAAAAAGAGGAAAAAGAACATCTTGATGTTTTACAGTTTGCCCCAACACACTTCTCATCTCTTTTACAAAATAAAAGGAAGCAGCTTAAGATGAGGCAGCAGCTTTGTCCTTTCTATGTGTCACCATGTCCAAACACAAAAGCAGCTTTGACATTGCCTCACCCTTCTATCTTCGGATGAAAGACAAGGGAAATTGTCTCAGCAGGTTAGGTTAGGTTAGGAGTCAGTTTCACAAAGTACACACTAAAGATACTTTAATCTCTGCATTTAGCCCATTATCATTGCCATTTTGTAGGTAGTATCTCTAAGTCTAAAGCAACGTCAAGGACTGTGGCATGTGCACAACTTACTTTTCCCTTAATGTAGGAGGAAACACAGGAAGAAACCTTTGACTTTGGCCCTCAGTCTTTGTCCCACTTCCTAGACTGATGACTCCCTCTCTCAGAGTTGCTCTTTTAGAGGAGATTAAGATGAAATGACAGCTGCAGAAAAACATCCATCTTGAGATCTCTATATTGGCTTAAATCTATTGATAATTTGAGGCAATTTGGATTTCACCTTTGAAAAACTGAACGGAGCAGAAATTCTGGGGGACATGGTTGTTAAGATTACTTTTGAAATTAAATTGCACGCTATGCTGTTGATGTTCTTAAAATCTTCTGTAATTAGTGAAGTGTTTCAGTATTTTAGACCAAATCAGCAACATATTTTTGAGGTGCTACAGCAAATTTAGGCAGATAAACTGAGTTGAGCTAAATTAAATCTGCATGTACATTTATTTCTAATTACATCTTTTTTAGAAAATACATATTTTGATGTATGATTGAACAATTATTTTTGATTTACATGTTGCACTGATTTATCCTGATGTAAAAATATGATTAAACAAATGTGATTTCCTACTATTTAAAGTAAATAGAAATATCACCTCAAAATCTTAACTACTGTTGCACATTTTTAAAGAACTGAAGTCAGTTGTAAGCTCTTTGAAATTTCATTTTATAGTTAATAATAGATTAAAGCGTCACTTTTTAGTACCCTATTCGGCAGCAAATCTTTATATAAACATGATTTGTGGTCAGGCGTTTCAAAATGAGGGACAGTGATATAGTTGAAAGACATGCTGCCTTGTCTACCAAGTCATGTATGCTGTAAATATGGATGAAGAGAAGTCATTATAAAAAGCACAAGAACAGCATTTGTTTAGATCTTGATATTGATTGCCATGTAAAGACATCTTTAATTCAGAGAGCCAGAGCCAGATACAGTTGATGTGTTGCTTAACACAGACCAACTGGAGCTCTCTTATTTAGTAGAATAAAGCTTGAATGCAAGAAGATATTCATTCCAGCCAACATTTGTTATTTTATTATGCATGCATTGTCAATTATGGAAAATAAAACTATTCACCAAAGATTAAAGACAATTATGCATTACACGGTATGCTCTAGTATATTAACTTAATCATATTTTCTGAATATGATAAATGTGTGATGTGATACCTAAAGTTTGAGTTCAGCAACTCTTTGTTGAACATGCTGAGATGGCAGTTTTCTTATCAATACAGCCCAGTCTGCATATCTAATGAGCAAAAGTTTTGACTATATAGATGAATTATTTCGTTAGATGTTTAATTAAGGCCCCAGAGAGAGTACACAGTTTAGACTTTAATTTTGTGAGTTAAAAGAATTTCGCCCTCTGTAGATATTGGCCGTCACCTTCTGAAGTGATCCGGCAAAGCAGAGTTATTTATGCAAACAGACTCAAGTTGAAAGGTTAAAAAATGGGCATGTTACTGGAGGGCTGTTGATCTGAAGTCTGGGTAAGTTCAGAAAATCTGCAGTATTCAAATAAAGCTCCAGCTTCAGTAGAAATGCCCTTGATCAGTGTATTTAACTCCAAATTTCTCAAGTGGCCATCAAGAAAAGACTGTGCCTCTACTGGGGAGCTCCCAGGTCACATCCTTAAGCAAAGTGAGCAATACCATGACCAAAAAATACACAATTACAAGTAAATGGCTTGTTTTTAAACAATTTTAGCAGTAAAATGTACTTAACCATGAATAGTAAAAAACAGATGTCAAAGTTTTGTCTGCCAGTATGATCTTAATAGCCTGTTACTTAAAGCATTCAGGTAAGTTTTCATGCTTGATGTGTCACTGTGGTTGGTTTGCAGTTTGCCTTAATTGACAGCCAACAGTTTGAACTAACTAACTAAATAAATATTGGAATTCAAAAATTGAAAACCAAATACCTACACAATGAACGAATAGCTGAATATTCAGGTTCAGCTCTAGCATTTTGCCTAAATTTAAATTGAACAACATTCAAATCTGAATTTCTTTACTCTCACCTATAAGTACTGTTGTTGTGCTATGTTTGTTTAAGTAGGTACAGTGTTAATATCAACACACATATCTTCAAAAACGACTAAAAGAAACCACTCTGTTGCTTTGATATACGTATTTTCTCCTCTGTTCAAGTCCATTCTTTTTCTTTTCATCTCTCCAGCTCCAATCAGCTTTTCTCATTTGCCCTCATCTGACCTCTCTTGACCCTTGATTTCCCTCCCATCCCATCCTCCTTCCCTCATCTTTTCTTCCCCTCTTCCTCACTCCTCCCTACTCCTGTTTTTTCTTTCCTCCTTTCCATTTGCCTTGAAGTGTGAAATGAGAGCGCAATGAGTTGACTTTGAGAGCAGAGAGGATGAGAGCGAGTGGTCTGTCACAGCAGAATGATCTTAACAGGCCTGTCCACCTCCAAATCCCCAGCCCCTTCACCAGCTCCACCCCCTCCAGCATTTGCGCCACCATCGACACACACACACACACACACACACAACTCAGTTCATCTGTCATAGAAAATTCTGCAGTGACTCAGGGGCCATGGATTCGTTGGTTATTGATCACAATCAGACCAACCATCCAGGCAGCTGGTACAGTAGGCCACACACCTGATGGAGAATCCCTGATAAAGACCATAGAGCGCATTGCATAAGCTCACACACACACAAACCTGGCATGGAATTATCCGTGCATGCACACACACATCAACAATTCCATCAAGGCCTCTCTTCATTTTCAAATTGGTTTACCCTCCTGACTAAAATGATAACTAGGAGAAGTAATTGGATTTTAAGGAGAAATGCTTTCCCACCAAGGCTGCGAAGCAATTTCTGATCTAAAGCAGTAATTTGATATTAAGTGCTGACATAATATGAAAAGTCATAAAATGTGAATAATGAGGGAAGGCAGCAAAATCCAAGGAAAAGCAAATGTAAACAAGCCAGGTTCTCGTTTTGCGCTCGCCACCTGTTGTGTCCACGAGGCTAATCGGCACACCTGCTTCAGGTCTCAAGACCAAATTAATCATCTCCATGTGAACAGGTTACAATATGTGGCAGTTTCTATGCCTGGGTGGTAACAGCATATGGGTATCTGTCTCTGCCTCAGCCTCCACACCAAAGTGACATATAACAGAAGACAGATGCATTCCTCAACCCTGACAGATACATGGCACTAGTGTCAAAGGCTAATTCGGTTTTAGAGGAAAGAAGGAAAGAAGGGAAATAGAAATGTGACAGCCACAGCCAGAGAGCAAGAGATAAAAACACTGTGGGTAGGTTTTGTTATTTCAGATCTATTTTCATATTGACCTCACAGTAAGTGTTACTGTTACCTACTCTGCTCTCTAAATTATCAAAAAGACAGCAGCTTTTGTTGGATGCACTTTGAAATGTAAGGTTTAATTATATATATATTATTGGAGACTTGAATTACTTGAGATTGCATTAACTGAAAAAGAGAGGATGAGCAAGTGAACATTCTGTAGTTGGTTGTAGAAAGGCATAGTCTTTGTTTCAATCTACAGAATCTTTTATGCTGGCACAAATATAGACTGCAGATGACAGTCTACTGACTCTGTCAGTGGACTTAAGTAAGGACTTGATTTGTTGACTCGACAAAAAAACGCTGTTGTATATGTGTCATAGCCTATTTCATGCACATGACTGCCCGGGAATGCTCAATAGACCCATGATGGCAAGGTTCAAATTACATTATTTTTATTGTTTTTGTTCCATTCATGCCATTGTAATGGTCAGAAAACATCTTTCATCATTCTTCTTCATTAGAGTAGAATCATAACTATAGCCAGAAATGGCTACCGGTATTGTGGTGACCTTAAATCTGGCTGCAATCCTTGGACATGATAATGTTCTTCTACAGTCAAAACCAATCAATGCAACAAATGTCACTCAACTCTCTGAGGAATTCCTCTTTTGACCCTTTGACCCTTTGTGGAGTGGGAGGTTCAAATTTTTGTTGAGGGATATTTTCACATTTAAAGATGTTTACAGGTGTGTAGTGTAAATCAGGTCCTTGCCAATGCATTCTTGGTTGTGCTGTGAATGACCAACAGCCCCAGTAGCACCTCTAAACCACATTTTATTCTCCTTACTAGTGTTTTTTTGCATGGGATTTCATACTTCCTTTGCCTTTTAAAGTAGGCTGTTAAAAAGGCTATGGTATCAGTTTCACAACAGCCCTTAAGAATCAACCATTGTCGTGACAGTGGAAGATAATAAGTTAGAAAGACAGAATTGAAAACTAATTGTAGTCATTATTATTCCATAATATATCAGTTTAAAATAAAACCTACATTTTTAGACCAAAGGATCTATTTTTGATTAAACTTCAATTTTTCCTCAAACCTGTCAACCTCTTGACTCTCGTCTGGGGAGTCGGTTTAAAAATACTCTTTACGTCTCTTTTGCTTCTTTCCAGACTGTCTCTGCTCACTTTTTCCTCCACTCTGTCCCCTCTGATTTCGACAGGACTGTGATAATCTGAATAATCAGATGAGCTGGGCCTGTGAGCCAGCCTTGAAATCAGGCCACGCCAATTGATCCAGTAAATCATTTTAACATGTCTGTGAAGAAGGACACCTCGACAGTAAAGTCTTCTTATATTACAGACCATAGCACCGTGAGATGTGAGGAACAAAGAGTGGAGGAAATTAAAACAGAGGGTGAATTGTGTTAGGAATTTCAAATAATATAATTGACAAAACTTGATTTTTAACTCAATCGGAAAGATGGATTAAGACAGTTTGACACGGTCTGATCATTTAAGTCCATAGTCCACAGTGCTCTCTGTCAAATATAGTCTGTGGTCTGGCTTTATGAGTCTTAGAGAGCCCATGGATCTCATCCTGCAGGGATAGAGGATGGATTCTTAAACTTTATCCCAGTATGTACAAGCTGTTAATGATGATTTGAGCATTCTTAATCTTTGTAACATTATCTCAACTTGGCTTTTTTTGGATCCAGGAAAGTGGTCATAGTTATCAACCAGGAGTGGGTCTGCCACCCCCATAATTTGCCTTTAATTTAGTCTGTTTATATTTGTTTCATCAAGAAGCACTAGAACCACAGTTTCTTTTAAAACTGACAAGAGGTGACAATGATTGATATGTGCAATGGTCGTGAGATGAGTCAGAGTGACCTGATAAAGTCTTTTTAAACCTGTGCCATCATGATTTCAAGCAGTAGTCTCAGTGTGATGGATTGACAGAAAAGAAACACTTTATTATGATTTGAATCAGAAACCTAATGTATTCAACTTTGCTGGTTGTTCAGTGGCAGAGGGCCTTTAAAAGACAAATTTGAAATGTCACTTAAATATTACCTGTCGTGTTACTATGGTCTGACTTTGGTTGATGAATTTAGCTGACTTCACAGATTTAACCCATTCTCTGAGAGGAGTACCGCAGTCAATGTGAGCACACTGCATGTCTCTGTTCACCGCGTTTGCTTTATCAGCTCATCTATCCATATCTGGGAGAGACTTGCAATGTGAGAATGTGATCTCTGGTTACTCTCTTTCTCTTCCCGAGCTGGTGAGGAAGAGGGAGAGAGATGCAATGTGACGTGCAATGGGAGCCTAGAATATAAAAGTAATCCAAGATTACAGATGAGGAAACAAGGAGAAGATGACTGGCTCGTGGATGAGATGAAAGAACTGTTAAAGAAGCATTCTTGTGGGGGTATATACAGGGAGAGGCAGAGTGTAGGAAGAGTGATTATATTGAGAAACAAAGGGATGGAGTGATGAATGAAGTCCTGCGGGAGAAGATACTGAAGAGCTGATGTGTGTTGTGAGAATGCATGGGTGTTATATGTTCTGTACATGTCAGCCTATATTTTGTGTGTGTGGGTGTGAGCCTTTACATTGTAATACATGTATTGTACAGTATGTGCATGTGCTATATGTGGCTTTATAAGACTTATATATATCTGAATGGGTGTTCACAATCACAATGTGTACAATGCTATTATTTTTCCACTGATTTATTCTCTTATTGCCACCCACCTCATATCCCCTGTATGAATACAGATTACAGCTCATTGCACTTTCAACTTCTAGTCATTATGAAAACTTAGGCATACATGTAAGAAGAATCAGTCAAGGACAATGCATTCATAGGCTGAAGGACCAAGATAGATAATACTTACTGAATAATACCTGTTGGGGAGGAGAGAGTGAAGTAGCTCAAAATGGCTTGTTTTTATTTACCCCCATTTTTTTTCTTTATCACATCTACAGTATATGAATTATGAATGCATTAGCAAGTATGAAAGTGGAGAGATGCTATCTGGAGAACAACTGTATGTACTTGAAATGTATAGCACGCTGAGTGAAAAAATCCCTAAGGGGTCTCTTAAAGTCTGAGCTTCCAGCTTTCTGCTGTACAGTTCCGTATCAAAGGAAGGTTGAGGTTTACGTAAGCCTTAGACATGGATCATTTCCCTTCACGGTTATTTATGAACCTGCTTCTAAATACAGAATCATCTGCAGGTGTACTGCTCTGTGAATATGAAGTGTGCAGGAATCTCATAGAAAGACTTATATTTGTGCGTGTGCGTACACAGTGAGCATTTCTCTTCACCAGACTACATCTAGGGATGAAGAACAGCGCTCACTGTCGAAGGATTTCCTTTCACACGTGTTCCTGCATATCTAAACCTTACTTTAACCCTGAGGATGGGGTAAGATGCAAAAAACTAACATACAAAGTCGCACCAGAAGAAAAACGTGTGAATTACAGTATAATCAGAACACATCCCATGTGATCACGCTTAGGACGCCAAATCTGTCGCGCTTTAATGTTTTTGCATGGAAGACGTACAAACATGAAGGTGGTAGGATGTGGTTTTTGTCAACAAGGAGGTTAATACACAGCAGGGGTCCAGATGAAGTTGCGGCACAGTAGCAGATGGTTAGTCGCATGTGTGTGTGTGTGTGTGTGCAAGTACATGTATGATACAGAAGTGTGTAAGAAGCCGTGGATTAAACTTCACAGAGCTACAGGATTAGCGCGCAGCACATCGGTCCACTCGCAGCGCAATCAGTAACTGCAGCCAGCACTTCATGGTATATAATTATAATTTTTTAATGTAATACTTGTACTTTTGTTGCCTAAATTGACGAGTGGGGGTGAGAGGGCAGGTTGGGTCATGTGTATTAATCATTAATTAGATTAATACACATGATTACACATGACATAATTTGTAAATGATTCATATAATGCTCCTCTGTTTGCAATAACATTAACTTGTTAAACCAGTCTGCCTTTTATATTGTCAGTATGTTTAATTTCCTTCTTTCTCATGGCACAGTGCCTGTAAAAATAACTTACTCCCCTTGGACTTTTTCATGTTTTACATTCTACAACTTGATATTACTGTAGATTAATTAAGCAGCATAAAAAAAGGATATGGAAAAATAGATAAACAAAAAAAAAGCCCCAAAAGCATCATGAAAAATATTATGTGACTGGCATTAACATTGACCGAAATCTCATACAGAACAGGAAAAGGAAGACCCAGGTTAAAGGTTGATAATGATGGAGACAAGATAGAAGGGCAAGAAGAGCTAAAATGAGATGCAGAGAAGCAAATCACGCAAATCAGATTAGATAGATTTGTCCAAATGAAAATATCTTTACTCTGTCAGGTCTGAACAACCAACTCATAACTCTCTTGACTAATATTGATTTGTACCATCATCTACAGGCTGTGATGTTCTGTTTTTTTTCATGCGTATCCTTCTACAGTTTTCTTTAACACAGGCCAGAGCAGTAGCTCTGTCAGTCTTTGAATCACCACAGGCAGTTGGTGCAAGCTCAAAGAGATGCCGGACCCCTGAGCAGAATTCAAGCCTGTCAGGCCTGTACTCGAGGCCGACTGAACTGAAAGTACATCTCCAAATGTAATAAACTTTAGCTTTTGTGTACACACTGTGACTGTTAAGTTGTTCTCCAGGTGCCTCATTTACATTTGATATTCTTTGGCTTTATCCTCTATTTCACTCCAGTTGTAGGAGCCCTCCATGAATGAATCTTTTTTTTTTTTATAATGTTCTGAAATGCTGAAATGTCTTTGCCAGAAAGCCAACAGCAAAATGACACACAAAAAACCCCTATCACAAATGAATAACAAACTATTTCTGAGCAGCACTAAATAGGCTGGTTTGCTTGAATATCAAAACAGCAACCCTTTGAGAACAGATGTAAATCACTGCTGTGCACTGAAGCAAAATGTCTCATTTGAACTATAAAGATGAATAACTCTGAACATAATTTGTTCTTGAATTATGTTTTAATATTCCAGGTTTGTACAAGTAACAACGGCCTTGACCTTGAATCTTCTCTGTAATTTTATTGAGTTGTAATCATACTTATTGTGTTTTTATGTCTAATGAGATAAGAAAAGCATTCACTATGCCTTACTTTCAAAATAATGGATGCATAATTTTATTTACATATGTGATAAAGTGATAGGACAACTTTTTTCCCCATACATTTATGAATATTACTTGTGCACGTTCTTTTTTAATACACTCACAAACTATCACAGAAGGTGATATATGATGTCTGAATATTATTTCTGAGCTGGTGTAATAGTGTTCAGCCATAATTTCACCAGCCCAGACTCCCTCAAACCCTGTCTCAAACCCACTGCATTTCTCCTTGGATTCAATAAATATTCAATAAATCACACTCTACACATCCATTTACAACTTAAAATATAATATATGCCCTGCTACTTAAGCAAAGATCTAAAATTTTGAATGTAAATACCCTAATTTCCGGACTATAAGCCGCTTCTTTTTTCACACGCTTTGAACCTTGTGGCTTAAACTATGATGTGGCTAATTTATAGATTTTTACGGGCTGATGATCTTTATGCCGGCAAAACATTTAGCCTTGTCACATCAGACCAATGAAATTACCGAACGGGTCACAGTGGACCAATGAAACTGTTCGAATTAGATCAAACGCACTCACACTAAATTCTTCAGAACAGTCATTTTGCGCTTAATGCACACACCTTCATCATGGAAAACACACTAAGAAATACATATGATGCATTCGGCAATCGATCTGGCTGTCGAAAAAGAAAATAGAGCTGCTGCATGTAAGCTTGGCATGAATGAATCGATGGTGAGACGCTGAAGACGGCAGCGTGAATGTGTAAATATCAACGTAGACACCTGCGGCTTATAGACAAGTGCGGCCTATATGTCTGGCACATATATATATATATATATATATATATATATATATGTGCCAGACAATTTGCCAGACTACTAAATATAATATATATGTGTGTGTGTGTACTTGTTTTTTTTTCTTTTTAAATTTAGTGGGTGCTGCTTATATTCAGGTTCACTCAATAGTCTGGAAATTACGGTATTTTAAATCTGTCCAAACTTTGCTGTTACCTGTTCCACAAGGCCCACTTTGCAGTTGCTGTTCTCTCTACTAAATCTGCTCTCTTGAACATCTGTTGGATCGGATCCTGATTTATATTTTGTTGATTTTATCTTTTACCTGCTGCAGGTTTGTATCATTACAGGTTGGCCAGCTGTAACTGCTCTGTTGCTGGCATCCTTCATCCTCCACATACAAATATTTACTGTGCACGCTCTACCGCCCGGGTGGTCGTTGGGATGCGAATCACGTAGGCTCTAAACTGTTGGCTGAAACGGTGCTGTACACAAGGTGTTGATCGGGCTTTAAATTTTCACGTTACTCCCAGACTCTCTGCACTTGGTTGCATTAATTTCACAACACAGCCTTCAAAGTTACCAAGGCCACAGCATCTAAATCTCCAGGCCATGATTCAACCAACACGTAGGAATGAGGAAAATCATACATATGGGGATAACGTTGCACACTTACAGTCTCTCCTTGAAGGTGTTTATTGTGTTGAACTCACAAAACCTGACTGAAGAAGTGTGAAGAATGGGGGAAAAAAAGAGAGCTTGAGGTCAAACCATGCCTTCTCTCACACTTCTGCACAGGTGGCCGTGTAACGATTGCTGTGTAATGGGTGGGCATGATTGATTTGGAAAGTTGCAAAACGTGTTGCCCCAAGTTTCATGATCTGGCCACTGGAAAGGAGGTTTCCGATATTGCAAGCACTTCTTTTGAAGCATACTGAGGCCTTTAATAGGAGGTGGGATCTGAACTATGGTTGCTGATGTCTGTGCCAGACAATTTGCACTACTAACTTTCCACTATGACCTCCTCCTAAAGCATTTTACATTTCACAGTTTCTACCGATAATGTAGTTTTTCTGTGGAGAATATTGTGGATTCATCCCTACTCCCTTCTCCACATCCACCTTGCCTAGCCCTGGCTCATCTCTTCTCTCATATTCCACTGGGGAAATCTTCTGCACTTAATTCAGTTGTAGAATCTCACTCTGTTATCTGACTATATCCTGACTCCACCTGACCTGCTTCTGCTTACAAACTACTTTCCATAGTGTATCACACATTGCCTCCTCATACTTTATCTCAGGTTTTCCTTCTCTTTCACCTTGTGTGTCCCAAAACTGCAAATCAATCTGGTTATCAATAATTCTGTGTGCCAGTGTCTCTCTGTGACACTTTTCAATGCATTTGTCACACATGTAAAATGATTCTGGTTCTGGAAAGCTCTTCAGGGAACCCGATTGCAATTAATTTTTCATGTTGAACTTTGCCGAAGATCAACATCTCTTGGTTATAATGAGATTGCATCTCCACGGACTATAAATTATTTCTGAGAGTTTTCAGCTCCCATGATTTGAGAATGCCAGCCTCGCTCTTAAGGGAGCAACGTTGCAATCAGTTTTCTAATGCTAAAGTGAGAATTCAAGAACATTCAATGTTGATTTGCCCTAAAGCCCTGGTGGTTCAGTTGAAGCTCATTATAATGTGTACATGTTGTATGTAACGCTGGTCCCTGAACACCTTACTGGGATTTTCTTCTTTTATCCAAAAACAAAAGCACTGGTCTTCCTCATGCTCTGGCTTCACATGACAGCATAATGGAGAGGTGAAGACCCAGCAGGCTTCCTGCTGATTTATGTGTCATTTTGTATCCACAGGAATAAGAGGGTTGTCAGTTAAGTTTATATTAGTACAGACAAGAGTGTGACTGCATTGCAAATTGATCACAGTGTTGCCCCTGTGGTGTCTTGTGAGTCAGTGTGTCCGTTGTATGTGCCTGACACAATAAAAAATAAATAACTCAAAGATAGATTGGTAAACTGTGGCCAAAAGGCTCCATATGCAGTACCTATAAACAGAGCAATCTAGTTTTGTAGTCTTTGTGTGCACCATTATTTTTACATTATTTTCTTATTCTGTTTTAAATCATCAATGTAAAAAAAAATGATTACTGCAGCTTTAAGAAGAACACATTTAAAATAATGTGTTTAAATGAATTTGTAATAGGATTTGTTTTCTACTTAGGATGTGTATCTGAAAGTTCTCCCTATCATGCCTCTTACCATTTATTGTGATTGTGTATTTGCCTGTGTAGCAATAAATATAAAAGATGCAGAAGCAGTGGGCCTTTCCTCATTGTATTCCACAAAATCCGGGTCATTTCAAGCAGAGTGACTGTGTTTACATAACTGCCTCAGAGCCCTTGGGGTGAACGCTTGTTGCCTGAAGCCGGTTGTCTCGACTGAAAAAGGCGAACCAGACCCCTTCTCCACCTGTCTGATAAATGGCTTGGGCCCAATTCCCTCGCTTTGCTTTTTTATGTCGTCGCCTGTCTTTGATGTCATCAGATAATTGCTCCTTTTAGAACTCGGAAAGGGCCACTCAGTGCTCGCGGGATGGAAGAGTATCCATGGTGACAATCTTTGTTATTCCACACTCCAAACAACTGTTTATTGTACCCTGGAAGAGGAAAAGGCTTTTGAGTAGAGATACTGCACATCTGGGGCTGAGGAGAGAGGGAAGCCAGAGAGAGACAGACTGAAATAGAAAGAGAGAAATGGTGAGGGAGGGAATAGGAAGAGGTGGGAGAAAAACTAGAAATATTATATTTGTGTGTGTGAGCTGCTGAGAGAGAAAAAGAGAGACCGGTACCTAATGGATTGTAACCATTCAGGGAGAGAAACAAGAGCAAGGTGGAGGCTTAGTGAGGTTGAAAGGAAAAACAAATCCACAAGATTTTCCTCTCTGTGTTCAAAACTTATGAGGCGCACCGAACATAACCAGGCAGGAGAGATGTTGATAGCCACACTGGAAAGACGGCAGATACAAACTGTAGTCACATGTCTTTTGAAATGAATATTTCTTTCATTATCCACTACTATTCTCCTGCACTGCTGCCAGTGCATTCCTGCATTACCCACCCTTTTTACTCACATTATTATTAATGAATGCACAAACTTACAGTGCAAATTATTTCAGCTCAGCCATTCCTGCTGTATGCCACAGCTCCATCAGTCTCCCTCATCTCTTCCCGTATTAGACTTGATGACTGGGCTAAACTCCACTATACGTCAGAACACTTTGAATTACAATCCTCTTCACACTCCAGTGTAACGATGAAATTGGCCATCTCCCATTTTGCAGTTAACCACCACTGGATATTGCCAAATGCAATTATGGCGGAAAATACACGGCTTCCGGCAACGGTTTGACTTTGACTGGCTGCCTCATCAACTATATTGTATCTCTACAAGGTGATGAGGGTCAGGCATATTAATGCACTTGACTGATTTAGGAAGCACGCAGCTCCCAGTGAAACAAGTGAGCCCAGAGCCAGGATTTTACAGGGCTATGCTTTATATGTCATGTGTTTTGTGATACTCTTCTTTTGCAAAGCCTACAGTTATTTGAAAGACAGAGGATGAATTACTGATCAACCGAGAATGTTAACTGCAGTTCACAGCGAGTTCAGATTTAAGTAGGAGTTAGATAGTGATGTGTTTGTTCGCAGAAAAACACACTCTGAAGAAGGCTGGATGGATTACATATTTTCGGTAAACAAGTTGGAAGCCGTATTACGTGAAATTGCTGCCTGTCTATACAGCCATCTGCGAAAGATCTGCCCACATCATGTTTCTTGTTGTGTATGCTGAACCATTAGCAGCAGCACTTATTTCAGTGGATCCTCAAAGATATCTCTGGGGTCTGGAGCGGCAATCACTTCCCTGCACTGCATCTTAATGAGAGAGGAGAGGGGAGGAGAGGAGCAAGATTGTGGCTCTCTCAGGAGTCCGGTAAGGGGAAGGGAGAGAGGATTTGGGTAAAATAGAGAGCAGTGGAGAGGAGGGTAGAGAAAGTTAGTGGAAGGATCGAGAGGGGGGAAAGGAATGGGGTAGAAAGGTGTAAATGACAGTAACTGAAATAGGAAAAGAGAGTGGCAGTGATAGTCTTTGCAGCTCTTACTACCATTTTCTAGACCATTCCATTTTAATTTCGGCCAGGAGGCTCGGCCTTATCTCGTGTGTATGTGTGGTCTATCCTCTTTCAAAGCCCTTGTGGTAGAGAGGAGGTCATTTGGCCCAGGTTGAACCACTTTTGGTGGCACTTGGAAGTTGCTTGACATCTTCCTACATCCGTGTTTTTCACATAATTTAGCAGTCTCTCTAATATTGTCATTTTCTTCCTCTATAGTATAACTGTACCATTGTTTGTTCTGTTTGTTGTTTGTTCTGCACATACATTTATTGCATGTCTGTCCATCCTGGAAGAATTATCCCTCCTCTGTTACTCTTCCTGAGGTTTTTTTTTTCCCCATCAAAGGTCTTTACCCATAGTGCTGCCAAATCTAAAATTTCAAAAGTATTTTGGAGTAGTTTTGGAAGGTACAGACAAAGGATGTTGTCCTGCCAAGAGGAGTGACAGTTCTGAAAACGCTTATATGTGATGTGCTAGAGGGCAGCTGCAAAATATCTATTTTGTTGTTCTTTGAGTTTTTTCTTTGTCCTATTCTGAATTGCTGTACATATTGTAAAGCTTTTTGAGCCTTCATCTAAATTGACTTAAGTTGAGAGGCAAAGAGTAGGAGATACACAGGGAGGGGAGGAAAATACAGATAGAATACAGTGGAAAAGTCCTGAGATGAGGAACTACAACCTATAAGCATGGCCCAAAAGAGAATACAAGAGAATACAAGAGGGAGAAAGAGCGTAAGTGAAAGATAATGATTGGAGGATAAGGGAACTAGAGGACAAAAACAGGAATGATGAAACGAGGAGAGAATTCCAGGGAAATTTAAATAAAGCCTCTAGTATTACTATGTGTGTGCATGTGTGTGTGTGTGTGTGTGTGTCTTTTTTTCCAAGAGAGTATATGGGATATACAGTAAGAAAGCCTGCAAGCATTTTAAAAGCTGAACCTCTCTGGTTTCCAATTTACAGAAGTCTCACTCTCCCACTGGAATTTCATACTATGAATTTTTGTCATTTTACAAGGCTGAGTTTGGCAATCAGTGCAGTATATTGTTCACACATCTCTGATAATCCTGGTCTTGTCCTAGTGGATTAGAGCAGTAGATTCCACTGGGGTCTCGAGTCTCAATTTTATTGATACTCGGTGTTGTTTGGCAGGAGAGAAAACATTCTGGTGTAGCTGCAGCAGAATCTGATATACCCATTTATTATTTCACCGTCTCTGCCACCACACACTGACACATTCCAACTTTCACTTTTGTGATGACATGAGAAATGTCAGATCTTGCTCTTTTTGAAACCGGACACTATTTAAAGGCCGATGACGCGCAGCTTTACATCAAAGGAAACCAATCAAAGTACATGTGTGGTGTGTATAATCATATTCATGATAGATTATCAGTCAGGAAGCTTGTCTGCATTATTCATATTGTGTCAAACTGAATATTTTATCTGTGCTATACTTTCTCACTTTCTGTAGTTTCCCTTCTTGTGTCATAAAGCGAGGAGACCTTTGCATGAAACACTTTATTACATTGTGTCAGGAATGAAAATTCATCCTGCTGCTGAGTGGAGCATATGACCTTGAAATATAAAAGTGCCACTTTTCAGATTTACTGACATGTCATATCTCCCATGAGTGAGTTTGAGTACAATGTATTCATTAAACTTATCCAGGCTCATGTGGATATGATCAAGGGGTTATGAGGGTTTAGTGATATCATTGTATAGCTCTCAGCGTCTTATGCTGTAGTCATTTGTTTAGTGTGTGGCTGAAATGCACTTACTGTACGGTTGTTCAAACGTGGCCCTGCCAGCTTATGTCACAGGATAAACAGTTTAGCCATGGATCTATGAATGACCCCTCTCGTCCCCACTGCATTTAACCCAAAGGGTTCAACCGCATGCCATGTACCTTATTTGAATATTTTGCTGCATTAAATAGATTCACTGTTAATCTCCATGGTTGACCGCTATGGAGCACTAAGCCCTCAAAAGCACACACATGTAAAACATGAGCTATGATTTAAAGTAACCACAAAAACAAAACATTTTTCTAGCATTTAGCTCAAAGCACCATTGTACCTATAAGTGCAGCCTCACAGAGCCACTAGTGTGGCTGTACTGCAGACTTTTATTCTTGTCAAATATGTGTTCATCTTCCTCAAATGTTGTGTTGCAAAGGGGGAGGTTGTGTACTCAGGGACAGCCTGTGTCAAGCTCAGATTTGTTTCAGAGAGCAGAGCCATGGTGCCAAACTCGAATGCAAATTGTTGCAATAAACGGTTACACCACCTCCTTGATGTGAGCCTTCCAAGTTAAATTCATTTATAGGCAGCAGTGAACAAACAGGTTTTAAGTTGAGGCTTAAACATGGTCAGATTGGGCAGTGCTTTAGATAATCTTGGAGGTTATTCCAAGTACGTGCAGCATGGTAGTAAAACACCACTTTCCTATGAAATACTGTGTAATTTAATGATTTATAGAGAGTGAGGGAATTGTAAGTTCCCAGACTCACTGACTGTGATTGCCTATATTAATAGCTCATGTGCAAACAAATGTAAAACAAACACTATATATAATATAACAAACCAACAGCCTTAAGACTTGTATAACCATTTGTTATACATATTAAATACATATATTCCTTTGTTTTATTTGCAAACATTACTTCAAGAATAATTCAAGAAAAACAGAACTTTGTTAGAATGTGTGAGTCCAGGATAGTAAAATACCCTCCAGTATGGGTTCCCTCTCTGAACAGTAGCAGCAAAATAATGTTTAAGACTTTTCCACAGTTGAAATTTTAGTGGTCCTGCCAAAAGCGTTTTGTTGTTTTCTTCTTCAAACGTTAACCAGCTGTGACGCTTTTGCCATTTCTCATTAAATGTGGTTGTGACCCTTTTCTTCACGCTTCTTTCACCCCCTCCTCATGGTAATTGACAGCTTCAGTTGTGTTTGTCTGCTCCTTCTTTTTCTTATCCTCTGCTGTTTTCTTATTTTTTATTTTTATTTTTTTGCTCCTGAGGTGTTCTGCATTAAGAATATAGCACCACGTAATACTTGGCTCTGTAGTTGAGCTTTTCCCCTTCATTAAACCCAAAGCCACAATGTGCCGTTTGCAGGTTACAGTACTGTGTGTACTGGTGAGAAGCAACTCTATGGCTCTTTTTTATTATCACTTATTTATTTTTTATTATTATTGGAAGCAGATCAGATGAAATCTTGCACCGGTATGTGTGTATGATTGAGAGATAAATTTGACAGTTATTCACCTGCTGTCTGTTAATTTTAACACAGCACCCTGGAGATAAAAGAAGTAACACAAGCATTTGCATGCCAGCTGTCAGACAAGCTGACAGCATGAAATGTAAATCCTAACTGAAATTCTAATATGAACAGCATGTTTGTGTGTGCATGTATCACCTACGCATACGTACAAACGCACAAACTGCTGTCTCCGCAAAACATCCCCTGTGA
This sequence comes from Lates calcarifer, assembly GCF_001640805.2. Taxonomy (NCBI): domain Eukaryota; kingdom Metazoa; phylum Chordata; class Actinopteri; family Centropomidae; genus Lates; species Lates calcarifer. The sequence continues at coordinate 6,518,330 of NC_066845.1, read as the reverse complement.
ATCCTCTAGGAGGGAGAGGATTGAAAACTATTTTGGGGCAGTTTAAGAGTACAGATCAGTTTAATGGTATACAGAATTTGCACTGAGTCTGCAAACTTTGGCAGTATTTTCTCCTGAGTCTACATAATTAATAGGGGCTGAGGCAGACATGCATTATTGATATACTGTATATACAATATCCATACCCATTTTTTATATATAATGTTCCTTCCTTTCCCCTATAGGATATTTCCTATGCTTCACATCTGTATTTATTTATTGTTGTGGCCCATTTTTCACAACAAAGTTTAGGCAAATCTCCTTATATGCAAAATCTAATCATTAAATCACATGCTGCAACAATGCTCAGTCCACAGCAAAAAAAAAAAAAAACACCTCATGTTGGCACAAGCTTAAGTAATTTTTTTACTAATTATACAGATCATTACCCTGGTGAGCAGAATCCCAACATAATTGCTAATCATTTCATCACCTTCTGTAATACATTTCTTTCTTTTTGCTTACTGTCAGAATGATGCAATGGACTGTATTCCTGACACTGTGATGCAGTGTAAACTGTTTTGTGCTTTCCAACATGACACTATTACAGTGGCTTACAGTGTTTTTGATTATTACTGTAAATGTACATGTGATTGGAATCTTAACGTGTGCATAAAAACTCAAAATTTGTGGTTGATAGCAGAACAGAAAAAGTAAACTAAAGCAATGCAGTGCAGTACAGTCAAAATCATTATTAAACTAAGTTACATTATTTTAATAATTTTATTTCAAAATGACATGTACCGATTAAAAATAAATGATGAACATTTACAATATTTGGATGCTCTGAAAAACACGATGCATTACCTAATTTAGATACAGGTGTTTTTGTTTTGCATGCTACTGTATGTTAGATTTTGAGGAATCTAATAATATGGCATTTTGTGATACTTTTGCCCATTAAAACTGCTAAACTGAAAAGAACCAGTCATAAAATACTTCTGAATAGGTAAATACTGCATGATATTGGTAATTAGATGACCAAATTAGATCAAATGATTTGAGGGCATCAGATAAGTTTGCACCAAATAGCTTTGCCTCTCTTCATGACTCCTCTCTCCCTCTGTCTATCTGTATTTCTATCTCTCTCAACAACATTTAAAGGATCTCTCAACATTCAAGACAAGAGGTCATCTGACAGACTCCACTGCTCAGAAAAACGGAACAAGAGCGAAAGGTCAAGGATTTCTGCCAGCCAGACAGCAAGTGGGTGCTGCTCTTCTCTGACCTGTTTTTTCTGTTGATGTTAAGTGGAAAGTCTATGAGACTAGACAGTGCAGAGAGGAGAGGAGAGTTGCCGGGGGAATAGTGAGGGGGGCAAAAAGGTGAGAATTGAAGAGCACATAAAAAAGGAGAGGGACACAGGGGAGGGAGACAAAGTGCAAAGATGAGAAAACAGGGAAGAAAGGGGGTTAGGGGTTATGAGAATGATACAGGTGTATGCTCACATCTCTATCAGTCCAGTTTATACTAATATTGGCAGATATCTACTTTGAATCCTTGATTATTTGTTTATTGCAAGAAAACAAGATGAAAAAGAGCAACAGCATTAAGAGAAAAAACAAAGGCAATCATTTTTGCTTTAAAATAATTTTACTCAGCAGCAGCTCACTGCGGTTTGGGATGGTTTAAGGGAGGAATCTGTTAATAATACTGAAAAGTAGATATTGATTAGGATGCGTCCAAGACGCTTCCCTGTGGAGGTTTCCACCTACAGGGAAGAGACCTCAGGGCAGAACCAGAACACGCTGGAGAGATTACATATCCTATAGAAACCCCTCAGGATCTCATGCCACATTTAATAACATCACAGTATCTTTTTGAATAGCGCAGACCAGTATTGCTGTGAATGTTTATTGTTCGTCATGTATGGATCTTCCATATGTCCCCGATATAATGTTGTGGTGTCAGTGTGCAAGTAGGCATGTGTTCCTGTTTGCACAAACTAGCATGCTTGACTGCGCACAGAGCTCTGTGCATGCACTCTCATACACTATTTCTGTCTATTAAATGGCATGGTCAGAGGATCATAAGATAAGCCCCCTGGCTGCTGTTAGCACTGCATGCGTCTAATTGGCCTCCTTTAGAGGCTCAGTTTGCGAATGATGAAGTGTCAGCGAGCTCTTATCCTTTAGATATGTGGAGCTGCAGCTGGGCTGTGACAGAGACTAATGGTTAGACTTCGCCATGGGGACTGCCGCTGCTGTCCACCAACATTAGCCAACAGTGCGCTACTTGCGTGAGAACGCACACACACCAACACATCACAAGCTGTCCCATATACGCATACACCCTACAGATACATGAAATACAAAATGAGTGCATGATATACTAAACTACACACAAACATACACACACTCATGCAGTTTGTTTATCAAGGTCTGACAATTCCATATAGGCATATAAACACCCTGAAGGCATCTGCTCATGTCCAGACACATTGAAACAACCAAGATACAGTATACACACACACATGAGCAAAAATATACAGTATATGCTGCTGTAAATGGGAACATACCGCATGTATTCCGTGCTTGATCGAGAATTAGCTTCACATATGCATGCGCACACGGCAGTAGCTTCCTCATCTGATGTCCCATGGCTGTCAAGCCTGGGCTCTGATTATCCTTACATGCTTTACATTGAGGATTTCTCCCTTTGGTGACAAATATGCTTTCTTAGCAGAGCAGAGCCTGAATTTTTGGCACTAGCCCAAGGCCAAAAACTTTACTTTAACACCAAAACTAACTCTCTCTCTTTTTCTTTTTTTCCTCTCTCTGTGTTTCTCTTCTTGCCTTTCTCTCTTATCCATTCACCGTCTCTCTGCTTTAATTTATGGGCATATCCATCACGAAGCATCAAGCGAGGCAACCGTATCAGCTAGGACAAACAGTGGTAACTGTAAATGTAGTTCTCATCAAACATTAGACAGCAACCATCTCACCCACACAGAGCTTTAAATCTCTCCCCACTGATAAAGCACACCCTAAGACAATCTTGATAATGAACCGGCGAGCAATTGGATAATAAATCAAAATAAGGAGGAGTGCAGTTTTAGACGTAATTCACATGAAAGTAGACCTGACAGTGTCATGCATGGTGGACTTTTATGCATGGTGGTGACTTTTTACTGCGATATATTGTATTATATTGGTTTCAAACAATATAACATTTTAAGATTCTAAATTATTTCCATTTTATTGCTCCTCAGTTATTTGACAACTATTAAGTGCAAATTATCTCCCTGCTTCATCTAGACTACTTTACTTTATTCATTTAATTTTCAGGGACCATGTACATTAATATCAGTATGATGTACTGTGAAATTAGTCAGCTTCAGCCTTGGGGATAATTTTCCTCTGTTGTCTCTGGGCAGGTTGATAATACACATTAAAAGAAACAAATAATACACACAAGCAGACAAAGTATCTCACTATGTAAAAGATGAAATTTTAATGTTTCTTGCAAGCAACAATAGTTTATGTTGCTTTGTAAGATGCTCTGCCATCAGTTTTTTTAAGTTGTGGCCAAAACAGGTCAAGGCTTTTGCAAATAAGAATTAGGAGGGAACAAGACTATTAATGGGGCTTTGGGAAAGAATTGTATTTGTTTCTACTGGAACATAAGAGTGTGTGTTTGTAAATGCACGTCTTCTGTCAGTGTCGGTATCCTGTTGGCAATTAAGATAATATGGCTGAAAGCAAAGACGTGGTCTCTGAGGACACAAAAAGCCAAGCATGGAGATGATGTTGTTAAAGTTCTATGAGGCAGCAATAAAGCCTTTGTTACTGAAGGCACAGATACTTAACTGCAATATATATATGCAATAGATATATTGCAGTTTATATATATATATATATATATATACACACACACACACACACACACACACACACACAAATTAGATGTTGTCCCTGAAGCAAAACTCTGACATGTTATTTATACTTAGACTGTGAACATATTTACAGGACACATGGTGAGACACTGTGAAAATGCATTGCAAGAGTTGGCAGCAGATGAAACGAAGAGTGGGGGCTCTTTTTTGTTAAAGAGTTCATTTTAAGGCAATAGATCTTACTCTTGGCAATGTATTTTGCTTGCTGACAGGCACTGGAAATGATGCAATAAGCCGAGTGATGTTTCCTCTCCAAGATGTCTCTCTCTCACTCTCTCTCTCAAACTCTCGCTCTCCATCTTAGACTCCCAACACCATCAACAAGGTGCCAGAGGCAGTAAGGTCCAAATTAAAACCCTTGTTGTCATCCTGTGTGAGAATCACTGCTACAGCCTTCCTCTTGGAAGGGGGGGGGGGGCACACTCACACACTCACACACACATAAAGTCCATTTTGTTGCATTTGACAAAAACCTTGACAATCTGGAGAATGATGAAGTAACTATTGGATGTGTAGATCTCTAAAAAGCCAAATTGCATTCAGAGTTTGTGCTTTGAATATTTATAATCTATCAGTGTGGTGTATGGGGTTGTTTAAGTTTAGTGGTGAAAGAAGTAAGTTTAAAGTAGCAGTGCTATACCACATTACAAGTCCTGCAGTATTGGAAAAAGGCAAAGACAAGTAGTAGTATTTTTCATGCAGCATAAAGTCAGAACATGATATCGTACCAGATTAATATCATTACTGCTGCATCAGTGTGTAAGGAGGATGTTGTATCTGGTGTATGTGGAGTTTATTTGAATTTTATTTATTTGATCACTTGTATGAGTATACCACTGACCAGTTTAATCTATAACAACACATCATATTTCATTAATTGATCCTGTGTTTTGTGTGTTTTGTTTCTATGTAAAATCTGAATCTGGAAGGCTATCAAATAAATAAATGGGAGTAAAAAGTGCAATATTTACATCTGAAATGCAGTGGGGTAAAGTACTAAGTTGCTAATTACATAATGATTGTACTTAAGTATAGTACTTCTGTACCTGATTTCTATTAGTGGTGGAACATTTTCAGCATTTTAAAGATCGGATTTATCTTGCATTGGCTATTTACATTCTGTCATGTCCAAGGCCACCTCCACAATATGCCTAAGTCACAGAAGGATTAAAAACAGCAATGTATTTATTCTGGAACCCAACAGTAGCATAAAAATGCAGTCTTTAAATCTCATCTAGATGACAGAAGCTAGACTATAACTAAAGCAAAAATGTAATTAATACCTTTTTTTATTGTACGTATGTGCCATTTACTGCAGATAGTTAAGGACAGGAGAGGAACCAGAGCAGAGACAAACTGCAGATTTCTTTGTGGCTCCAAATGAAGTTTGATGCCTGTTATGAAATACAGTCAGCTGCTGTTGTAGCTTTGTGCACTGTAATGATTTGTCACTCTGCTCGTTTGTTCGACTCTTTTATGCACCATCTACTATTCTGTTTCATTCTGTGAAGTTATATAGTTGGACCAAAGTTGTTACACTGCCAGCAATTATTTTTTAATTAATCAAAATGATAGATGGGCTCTGGAATTGTCTTCACTTCTAAAGTTCAGTAGATGATAAAGTTATAATAAATAATAATACATTTAGTTATAAGAAATAATAACCTGGCAGCCACTAAAGGAGTGTGCTCATCGTAGATGACAAGTGCCTTGAGATACAGTCCATCTGTATAATGGGTCCAAAAAAGATCCACTTCTATGTATATGAGTCTGTAAGTCTAGACTATACATTTTGCCTGTAGAGTTTGGAGTCTCAGTAGCTGAAATCACATTTTCTAATGTGTATGTTGGTGGAGATTATGAAATGTAGTGTTTTATCAAGATACTGAGCTTGTTAAATGGTATGTATGAGGCTGCTTTTGATTGCCAGGTATCTAAATTTCCTCCTTGGCCCTACCCCAGCTTCACATTGTGGCTCTTATCTGGATTGTCCAGGTACAGACAACTGAATTAGTAGTATATAAATGTCATTTCTAAGAGACAGTTGGCAAGTTAATGGTAGGCAGTAAAGCAGTGTCAACACTCCAGGCTTTCTTTCAAGCACCTACTGACCATGTCACAAAGAACAGAGCTAAAAAATCGTCCAACACTTAAAGTGTCCTGTACTTCTAAATGGAGAATTTGAGCTTCTCCTCTCTAGACAGAGAGACATAAGGTCATGGTTTCATCCTCCACACCATCAAACTATGAGTCAGCTTATGATCAATTTTCCATATAAAATGTGTGAGTAACAATGATAATGATGATGTTGGTATAAACACTGCTGATTGAGTTGGGTGATGATGACATTCTTATTTGTGTTTTGTCATGTTTTTTGTATCATATATTTAGGTCTGTGTGAGTTCCCCTAGAAGACAATAAAGTTAAAGGGGCTATTTGTGAGTTTTGCTATCACTATATAGCCCATGTTAGCATTAACAGCTGTTTACTTTCCAGCTGAGAAAAAACATTGCGAGTTCAGCATCAAACTTGTCTCCAGTAGTGGAAAGCAACACCAATGTTTGCTTCTAATTCATTTGCTTCTTTTCTTCAACTGAAGTTAGCGTGCTAACCAACTAGCCTCAGCCCAGCTTACCGGTCTCGTCACTTTCCAGCAGCGACTCACTGTAGTGTCCAGGCTGCTCTGGAGAAGCAACTCTGCTCAGAGGGTGTTTGTTTTCTAACCTCTTGTATTGTAAAGGCAACAATAACTGAATCTCTTGGCAAGTGACCATCACCACCTCCCGCTCCCAGCAAGAAACCACATTCAGAGAAAACGTACAAATAGCCCCTTTAACGTTGAAGTTGAATTGAATGCTGAAGTTGAGCTATAATCCCACTGACACACTTCACCGCATCTGACATTTGACCCAGTAAATAATACCATAAAGTTTTTAATTTTAGTTGTGAGTGTTTTTTTAACCAGCTGCACTCAAATAGCGTTTCCTGGTTGTCTGTATGCAGCCCTCGTTCTCTCCACTTCCCTCTGTCCTTCTTAACACACACACTCACACAGATGAGCAACTGCAAAGTAGTCACTGCCTCCAGGCAAACTGAGAGGGGCTTGTTTTGTTTGGAGTGGCCTTTGTTTAGACAGTGTCACACAGTCAGTGTTTGTGTCACACAGTTGGTGTTTGGTACTCTATCTCATCCACTCTGTGTCTATCCACACATTTTATCCCATCAAAGTTTTAGCTGAATGGCACTTAGTAAAAAGCAGCAAGTGGTCCTCCGGGAAAAGAGGTGCAGTAAAAGGAGAATAGTCTAAGCAGCAGCGAATGTTTGTGTCTTGTTGAAGGAAGATGCAAAAGAGTTCTTTTAAATTTCAAAGACTGAGGTGAAGTGTTCCTTACTGGCTGTAATACAAATACCAATGGGCACTGGAGCATGACTCTTCATCTCTCTTATCCTTTTGAATTGTTTGTGAAGACAGAAAGTGGCATGATGTACTAGACATTGTTTACTCCTTACCTTTTTTTCTGTTTGCTGTCCTTGAACATGTGATGCCTGCCCTCCATCACAGTGATGAGTTTGTGTGCGTGTGTGTTGGTTTTTGTGTGTTCATGAGAAAAAGAGGCAATCTTATCTATCAATGTCTGGACTGTACTGTAAAACAGGAATGACGCATGTTTTCTAAATGTAGAAGATGAACCTCTGTAGTAAAAAAATGACTGTATCTGAAAGTGCCCTAAAGCCTCATTTCTCCACGTCAAAAGGCGTTTTCCGGTGCTCTTCTCCTCCTGCCTCTCTCTCTCGGACGTGCATGGAGAGAGAGAGAGTGAGATAGAGAGCCTTCAGCGTATGATGGGCCGTGGGCTGTGAGATCCTTGAAAAAAAAAAAAAAGAGCTCTGACAGATCAAAAAGATTCTGAAGTAGGAGGGGGTGAAACAGAAACATGTGTTGTGCTGAGTGTTTAGTCATATCTGTTTCTCTCATACTTTCTCGCATTGTCTTTGCCTTTTTCCACTTCCCGTGGTCTTTTGAATGATTTTCTTATCTGCGGTTTTCTCATTGTTGATTACTCCTGTCACTTTGTGCTCATCCACTCATTTTTTCAACTCAATATGCTTCTCTCTATATATATTGCCCTCCAAACCATTCAGACACACAGAGATAGACACATTTAACACTGTTGTGCTCAGTCCCCATAGAAGCAAATGCATTATCAGTGCAAACCAGAAGAGGTTAACATTTTTTCCACTTCCACTTCCATGTATTTTATAGGATCATTTTTGAAAGAACAAACTTACATAAATCAAAGCCCTGATGCTAATATTACATATAATTTATATATTATTTATATTCATATCTACACATTTTTCTGTATCCTTTGTTAGTGTCACACAACATCTGTAAACGTGTCTTGTTTGTGCTTTTAATAGAAGTAAAAAAAACTGGACTGGGCTGCCTAAAAGCACATAAAAAACCACAGCATGTTGTTTGTTACCAGATACAATCTCAAGCATTTAGCTTGCAACCTTTACAGTTTATTCTACTTTTGGGAGTTCCCTTAAAGTAGTTTAAATAATTACTCTTATTTACCTACATTTTTAGACCAGGAATAAAAGTTTATTTCAGTAGGTTTTATTTATCAGTGTCAGAAGAAATCCTTATGCAACAAATATTTTTAGACGGTGCTCATCATTTATGAAAATATCACCAAAGCAGTCCTTCTTCCTTTGAAAGCAGCCTAAATTTGTAGGTTTATTTTGAGATTTCCCCTTGAGACCCTTCACTATGACAGGCTTGGGTTAGTCAACTGGCCTCAGATGACATTCCATTTTAATCAGCAATGTTAATTTTGAAATGCATATAAGTATCCTAAATATCCATATTATCTCAGCTGCTTGTCAGTCTATAGAAGATGCTAACAAAGACGGTTTGGCTTCAGGTTCCCTGAGTTGCTGAAGGTGGTCATTGAAGAATATTTGTTTTAAAAATTGACTGATCAGAACAGCTTATCTGATCAACCAAAATCTATACATGGAATTCAGTACTGGTAGCCAACACTATCATATTTCTGTATTTTACTCTCTGTAGTGTTTTAGCAATCAAATGTTGGTAAGGTACATGCAGCCAGTGGATTAGTGTTGGCTAATGCTGGTAAAAATGCTAAGCTTCAATCCAGCTAAGTAATTAATTACCTGAAGATGTCAATAAAGTAGCTGGTGATGCCTCAGTTAATGTTTTGCCGTCCATGGAGGGTTCAACTTCTTTGGCACAGCCCGCAGACGCACCAATGTTACCTGCGGCTGCTGCGCGGTACTTGGCTTGTTACAGATTTTAGATATAATTTGTGTTTGACCAGGTGTTTCCTCACGTTAGACATATTGCCCTCACAGCTCTGCATGTAAAGTGCTTCAAATTCTTCCATACAGTACCTTTAATATCGATTTATACTTGGTGGTACTGACATTCTGTGCTTTATGCAGCTTCCATGGTATCACTTTTAAGTAAATATAAATGAAGTCTACATTGCCAGTAGTGACATTTAACAGCTGCTACATTTTCAGGTGGCAACTGTTGTTTTTTTATTGATCAGTAGAATCAATTTCGAAGTAGCACAGTGAAGAAATTACAATTATGTAGCCCTAATTAAATGTCATTTTAAAATGACCAGGGTTGCCTTTAGAATGACATTTGTAATTTCTTGTGTTACCTTTTTATGCAACACCAATAAATGTTTAATATCTCGTGTGTTGTTAGACAAGGAGGTTGCTGCCACTTTTAAGTGTTGAAAAATGGGTTGAAATAAGAGCTCTGTATTTGTACTTGACTGTTCTTTAACCCACTGTTCATCCTTACTAAAATGCTCCTATAGGACTTCTAACAATTACTGTATATACTGTAGGCAGAATCTGATACAGTTTTAGATCAGAGGGCAGTTGAACATGTATTAAACCCTCTAATCCCCTTGTTAGTGATAGTATTTTATATAATCATGCTCTTCTCTTCTCTTCTCTTCTCTTCTCTTCTCTTCTTTTGCTGGGTTGAAGGAAAAGCTCCTGTGTCATCATACTGCACCCACCTACCTATATTACATGTAAGAATCCCAGAGTGAGTGGGATTAAAAGCAGTCCTACAATCCAAACCTTTGATATTATGACATAGTTCAAAGTGGGTTAGCTGCTGTGTAATCCCATATATCAGGACCAAAATGTAATGATTTTAATGGTCTTAACACACAGTCTGACTCACAATTGAGAAATATACTCTACCCTGCTCAGCAGCTCACACCACATTCTCTGTGGGCCTCTCTGAGCCATCATAAGCCTAGAATTTGACCTGCAGGTCACAGGTATGAGATTAATTTTCCCAAAAGCATTGTGAGCGCATTGAGTGAGTCACCCTGATGCACCACAGAGCAAAAGTGATCAGATGGAGAAAGAAAACCTGTGGCATGGAGAAATAGATGGCTTTTATGACTTCTTCCTTCCAGCTTCATTTTCTCAAGGCAGAATTTCAAACTTTTATGACTTTTTTTTTTTTTTTAGCTGTCATAATCTGTTACACATTCTGAATTTAGGTTATGGTTAAGATTTTGTAACCAAAATCAGTGCAAGAAAATGATGTACTTTTAAGTGCATATGTGTATAATGTGTTCTGAAAATAGTGAAATGTGATTTAAAGTCAAAGGAAATCCTCTCACTTGAGAAGCTCAAACAAGACAGTGTTTATCAGAATAGTTGCAGAATAAGTTTTCTGTTGACTGACTATCAGTTAACTGACTCATCATATCAGCTCCAGTGCAGATAGTGTGTTACTGCACTGAGACCTCATATTAGATCTTTATTAAATCTTTTATTAGGTTTTAAATCTAGTATCATTATAGTATAAATAGCATTACAGTGATAAATATAATACAGTTATTTTATTTATTAGCAGTTTTTAAAAAATCATGATTTGAATCAGTGATGTGAGTTTTATAAATATTTTTATTGATGATGAATTGATTGGTTTATTGATTTATAAATACTTCTTCTTCATCCCCCATCACAACTGAGCAAAAGATATGGCTGAAAGCCCAGGAAACAAATCTAGTAAGTGTTTTTTTTGTTTGTTTGTTTTGTTTTTTGTTTTTTTTGTCAAAATAAACTGAACCCTCTGGCTCAACATGTCTTAATGACCCAGGAACTGGTTTTAGACATGTTACTAAATGATTACACAATTTTAAGGATATGTTCGTGTGTGTAATCATATCTAGCTGTGCTACACAGGTGGAGTTATGGTTATTGACTAAATGAACTACAATAACATTGTCCTATAAATAATTTTTGATTGTTTATATTTTGCTTATAGATGGTTAGCTCTAAATGGTAAGTAGTATAATTATGAAACGAACAGGTTGTTTTTTTGTGTGTTTTCTCTTACATGAACTTCAGTCAGTATGAGACCAGTTTGCAGGCCACAGGTGTCATCTCTAAATTGTCATGCTGAGTCTCTAAGTTTCTGGCTGTCCTCAGCACAGCCTGGCTGCCACTCTCACTGACCCGTGATGCCTTGGGGCTTGATGTGTTGCCACAACAACAGCCCAAATAGCCACCCATCTTGTGAAGCTTACAGGCTTTGCTGGGTCTTCTTCCTGAAAGTTGTTTTCCTCCTTCCCCTTTCAACGTCTGACAGTCTTTATCTTTTTATCTACTGTAAGTGGATTTGTGTCTGGGATTTGTTTGACAGATGAGAGCAGTTATACAGTGAGGAGGTTTCCTGCAACTCTTTGTATAATGTGGTCTATTTTTATGTGCAAACCTCTGCATTATGTGTTGTTATAAGTCTGTGTACTAAACTTAGCACAGGTTTGATTTTTCGCTATGTTAATGGTGTAACAAGTTGTCTACTCCAGAACGGTAAGCCTGTATGGAGAAAGTACTGTGCAGCAAACTGATATAGACAACAAATGTTTGATGCTGTCCCTTGATATTTCTCTAGAACAATCCTTTTCTCACAGTCAGGTGTAGTTTCTGTCTTTTCTCACACACACCTAGGGCAATGTGGCAGTCAGGAATAGAGAGATGGGATTTTTTTGGGGGGTGGTGGTGGTCTGAAGAGGGAGACACTGTGAACATATCATAAATGTAATACCAGCCTCCATTTTAGAAAAAAAAATTGCCCATCTCTTCTTGCTTTCAACTTTGAGATGGATTTGATGGATAGATAGTGGGGGTGTCTTCAATACCCATTTGCTCTAAATAAGGACTCAAACACACCATGGACTCTCCTTCACCCCCCCCCCAACCCCCACCTCACCCCCCAATCCTCATCATCACTGTGGCCTGTCACGGCAAATTGATAAGTTGCCCGCCACTTTGTTTGCTCAACAACACAGCAAATGATTAATTCCTTAAGATCTATATGAAGATACATGATGAGACAGGTCCCAAGTGAAAGTGTGATTTCTCATAATAGGCCACTGATCTCTTCTCGGCTCATTACTGTCTGATTTTCTAAATGAAAAATTGACTCGTATTTCTTAAGGACAAACTCTGATTGCTTTTATTGTTTCAGTGCTACAAAGCTCGTGATGTAGGACGGAAACCCCGCGTGTCTCATGATAAAATGCATGGAATCGGCACATGACACGTCTTGGCATGGCAATACAACGATGGCTGCCGTCGCATATAGGCTATATACTGTAGCTACAACACTGAATAAACATGAGCTTGTACATTAACAGCGACTGTTCCTGTCCTGTCTCATTTCATCAGCGGCCAGTGACCTGCGGATTTTCTTTTTTGTTTTTTTTACATGGTCCTTAAAACACACACCGAAAAGAGACAGTCCCTGAATGAAAGTCTGTGGGTTACTTTTTGCAGGTCCATACAGTCCATTTAATTACTCCACGTTTACGTTCAAGACGCGTTTTCTTTTTTTTGCCGTGTGTGGTTACGGCCTGTGGAATTTGCATTTTAAAATCTTCTTGAAAGCACTTTGGAAGTCTTTGTTGAAGTAGGCATATATGATGGGGTTGAGGAGAGAGTTGGAGTAGCCCAGCCAGTTTATGACTGCGCCAAGCCAGTCGGGCATGTAGCAGCTCTCCGCACAGAAAGGCAGCACCAGCGCGACGATGAAGAAGGGCAGCCAGCAGAAGATGAAAGTTCCCATGATGATCCCCAGCGTTTTCACCGTTTTGCGCTCTCGGGCCAGCGCGATCTTCCTCTTCGCCCCCGAGTTCTTTTCATTCATGTTCTCGTAGCCCTGCGAGGACTGAGGGGTGTTGGGCAGAGGCAGGTGCGTCTTCGAGTTGCTGATAACTTCTATGATCTCTAACGACTCACCCTCTTCTCCATGCTTCACCGCGCCGTTTACGCACGGGGAGCTTGTTTTCGACTCGTCGCTGCGCTTCCAGCCTTTGCCCCCGGCCTCCCCGTTGGTTTTCTTGTGGAAGATGGCCGGAGACACGGTCAAGCACTTGTCTGACACTTGTGCTGTCTCGGTTTTCTTAACTGTCTTTCGAATCCGAAAGCGAGCAGCCTTGAATATCCGCCCGTACAGGACCAACATGAGGATAAGGGGGATGTAAAAAGCCCCAAACGTGGAGTAGATGGTGTAGCCCGGGTCCTGGCTGATGATGCAAGCGTCGGGGTTCGCCCTGTCTTCGGCGCTTCTCCAGCCTAACATAGGCGGAATAGAGATGGAGAAACCAACTAGCCAAGTCACGCTAATCAAGAGCGCAGCTCGCCTTGGTGTCCGTTTATTTACATAGTCAATTGGGTCTGTTATGGCCCAGTACCTGTCCAAGGCAATTGCGCACAGATGCAGGATGGATGATGTGCAGCACAGTACATCCAGAGAGATGAATAAATCACAGATCTCCTGTCCCAGTGTCCACTTGTTCAAAACCTGGTAGAGGGCCGCCATCGGCAGAACCAGCACCGATACCATGAGGTCGGTCACGGCCAGAGATCCGATCAGATAGTTAGCCACGTTCTGGAGAGATCTCTCCAGGGCGATGGCTGCCACGACGCACGCATTGCCAAATATGGAGCAGAGGATGAGGGACCCCAGGAGCAGAGAGGTGATTATCTGGTAACTCAGCTCCACGTCTGGCAGAGACCCAGACCCCGTGCCATTCTCGCCCCCGTCCCAGTCGGCGACCACGTCCACCCCGTGAGGGTAACCGCTGGCGGTCGCGTTGCTGTCGTTGCCGCTTGTGGTTAAAAAATCCATGATGCGACCACACTCAGAGCGCAACTTTCCCAGAGCAGTGGTGAAGGTGTGTGGGGGGTGGGGTTGGGGGGCGGGGGGGCACACCCGCGCTTCTGGACAGAAATGCGGGATACAGTCAGCCCCTCAAACTGCTGCTGCTGTGCGTTTTACCGGGGTCCATCGGAGTTACCGAGTTCGTGCAGTCGCTCTCAGGACGCATGACGCAGGCGTGTTTGTGAGTGTGTGTGTGTGTGTGTTTGTGAGGGGGGCGGGGGGATATTGCGCGTGTTATAGCCCGTGAGTGTTGACAGCCCGGTGCGCTCACTGGTGCTGCGAATCATCTGAGCCTGGTGACGCCGCGAATTCATTTATACCAGCAGTTTTGGGTACGTCAGACCGGGAGGAGATCGCCCTGGAGTTTTGTGCCTCTGCTCTCCTTGTTGCTCCATTTTTCACTGCAGACAGCCGATGAGGGCGCAGACCTCTCCTCTCCTTTTCTGTCTCATCTCTTTTACTCTTTGGACTCATTGAGTATAGCATTTTGTGGATTACTTTTTTAAAGTTTACATCCTAAAGGTCAGGCAGCCAGGACTAACACTTATAAGCTGATTTATTAAAAAAAAAACAACAAGATAGCAACAAAAACAAGACACATGGACTATTCGAGGTGGTAATATATAACCTGGGCATTTGTAATCTTTTATTACTTTAAATTAACTTCTCGTTTAATCCAACTTCATTTGAAACAGGCGTTTTTCATCAGGTAAACGAGCGCAAACAGGAACTATGAAAGGAGTAAAGACAGAATGTTTAGGTGCGCAACGTTGTATTTTGTACTGAGATGGAGAGAAAGGTAGTTCACTTATGTCCAGTCCGTTGAGAGCGAGAGGTAGTTTCAGGACCAGGGACAGCGCCGCAGCAGCGCAGAGAGGAGAGCTGCTGCCATCTGCTGTCCACAGCGGATACTACACCAAATAATGTGGACTTTTTTTTTTTTCCCTCCCCCGAGTACTTTTCAGTTTAGGCTTAAATAAGATACTGTAGGAAGGATGAGGAAACCGGGAGGGGTTGGGCCGCCGAGGGAAATGGTGAGATGCTAGAAGAGATGAAAAGCAAACTCTGTGTGTGTGTGTGTGTGTGTGTGTGTGTGTGTGTGTGTGTGTGTGAGAGAGAGAGAGAGAGAGAGAGAGAGAGTGAATGAAAGAGAATGGGGGGCCTCCCTGGAAAACAATAATTGCTTTTGCCTGGTGTTCGGTGATGTTTGAGCCAACTAATAATGTCAGCAGTGAGTCACAGCTGGAATAATAGCAGCTAGTGAGGAGAAATGGGCGCGCATCTTTGGAGGGTGTGTGTGTGTGTGTGTGGTGGGGGTGTGGTGGGGTTGAGCACAGAGTGTGTGTTAAAAGGGAAAATTAGGCCATAACTAAATGTTTAAAAGAAAATGGAAAGAGAAAAGGGATACAGGCTATTGATATCACAAATGGATTTAAAAGGGTGTGATATTCAAAGTGAAATTTAAACTAGAGATTTTAAAATAAAATTAAAAACTAAGATGCAAAACCTTTAACTTAACTGGAAAACAGAGAAATTAACCATTGAACTACAATGTCAATTTTTTTTTTCCTGCTCGTCCAACTAAGTTGGACCTGGATCTAACTATATGGCAAGTCACAAGTCCTCTAGGAAAATTTGCTGTTAGGTCCCTATAGTGATTATAAGACTTCACACCACTTTTTGTAGGAATATGACACAGGACTGCATAACACAACCAGAGAAAAACATTAATACTGTAAGGCAATGCCTTACAATACAACAAGCAATAATAATAACAGAATTATATTTAATGTTAATAATATTAATAATAACACCGTCCACGCCATTCCTACTCTGTAATACTTAAAAAAGTGATAATGAAAGAGAAGTTGCGATGGTAAAATGACAATATGACTAGAAAAATGTATAAACTGTATCAAAAATGCGTAAGAGAAGATTACTTAAAAGCCACACTGCAGAAATGGATTCTCAGGGGTGATTTAGCAGCCTGATCTCCTCAAATATTCCAAATCTTAAAGGCCCTAGAGCCAAAGGCATAGACTTTAGTCCTCAAACTGGGATTAGAGCCAACCAGTGAGGCTTATCAGAGGATCTGAGGAGCTGTATGCAAATGAGAAATGATGCCTTAGAATGGGTTATTATGTAATTCACTGTGAACATTCTTTAGGTATGTGTACGTAGTGGCTGTGTAAATAAGGCTAGTACCCATCCTTGCCATTCTCCATTGACACAATTAGACACTACAGTAATCAGACTAGTAGGCATCTATATTATATAAACTCAACATCACTCCATAGTTACAGTGATGCCTTTAAACACTTCAGCCTCCCACATAAATCACAGAATTTATCAAATCCCATGTTAACACTACCTAAATCGATCCGAACAGAAAATATCCCTTCATAATCTTGGATGTGACACTTCTTTCCCCTACTGTTCTTTTTTCTTCTGATAAAGAATCTCATGTTTTTCAGCCTTCAGATTCTCTATTTAGAAACAATAAAGGAGCCTGTCAGAAAAAAGCACCCCTGAACAATATATGCTGATGTTTTTCATCAAATATGTCTGGATTCTCTCTGGGTTTTGAAATTTCTTAAGTGCAAGTACACTGAAAGTCTATGACAATGATCCACCAGAAGAAATAAGAGTCAGACATCAAATAAAGGAAAAGACTGGGGCATTATATTTTCTGTGACAACTACATACACACACATAACCAACCAGAACCACTCACTCTGTGATCTGCTTATCAACTGGAGAGTGAAAAAAGCTGACACCATGTTAGTGGACGTGAGGAAAAAAAAGGTGGCTCTGGCTTTTTCACCTTATTTTTGTGTGTTCAGTGGTTGCATAGCAATGTGTTTTCTATAGGTCACACAGGACAATAGTGAGGCCGTGAACAGTGCACCTATTGTAATGGGGCTCACCAGAGGGACTTTGTCTTTGTCAACAGTGTGGAATGTCCCAGGGGGCTAACAGGGGCAGGATAGGCCAGGCCAGATGGCTGCACTGCCCACCTCCTCTGCACTGGAACAGTCCCCCTAACTCCTAAAAAAAACACTGTATCCAGAA
Source organism: Lates calcarifer (assembly GCF_001640805.2). Lineage (NCBI taxonomy): Eukaryota > Metazoa > Chordata > Actinopteri > Centropomidae > Lates > Lates calcarifer. The sequence goes on along the minus strand of NC_066845.1, from coordinate 6,501,084 downwards.
GAAGAAGTGGGGAGACTGAAGGAAGGATGGCAGGGGAAAGACCAGGTTAGCTGGTTGAAGCTGCATCGGATACGCTCCACTGGTGACTGAGGGGCTCGAAAAGCGCCGTCATGAGCTCCCATGTGGGAGCCTCTGGTGTAAATGGCTCAAGCAGAGTTGGAGGTCGCGGAAGCGAGGATGTCCAGTGAAGAAAACTGCAACAATGAGACGTACACCCCAAGCTTAAAGGCAGCGAGACCCAGGCTGAGGAGCACAGATCCAGCCGGAGAGGGAAGGTCGAGCAGCGTGGAGCAGCTGGTGAGACCTTCCGCACCAGGGAGGAAAGCTCAGAGAAAGACCTGCAGCGAGGACAACAGAGGAAGATGGAGAGAGGGGGGAAACCAAGAAAGGGATGAGGAAAGACAAAATGTTGATCATATAGGAGGGAGGGAAAGAGGAAAACAAAGGCAGAAAAGAACTGAGACATGTGGAGATGGAGCCCAGGACAGACAGGGGAGAGGAAGCACTGAAAGTTTGTCCAGCAGTAACTCTGACAGCCAGTTAAACAGTGCTTTTGAAGTTGGAGAGGGATCAAATAACTTGCAGAGAGGACACACGTGTCCTAGACCTCACAGCACTGGCTGCTTCCCGACCACCACCGCCAATTTGAATGCCCAGTCCCCTCGGCCAGCAACGAGGCCGATGTCTTCTTCTCTCCCTCAGCCTCCCATCCAGTCCAGATCCTACGCCTCTGTCACCTCAGAGACTATCACCCAGGACGGCCACAGGAGACCTGCACCGCCACCCGTTTAGCTCATCAAGAGAGCCGGATCCATTCTGGGTGGAGGTGAGAACAGGGGCCGCAACTGGACGGTCATCACGAAGCCATCATACTTGTCAGACACACAACCCATCTCTCACCAGCTCAGAGTTAGGAGAGGAAGAGGAGCAGGAGGAGGAGGACGGGGAGGGGGAGGAGGAGGAAGAGGAAGAAGAAGAGGAGGAGGAGGACGTGGAAGATGGTGACGAAGAAGGCGGCGGCGTGACAGAGGTGACGGGTCAAACCGTGACCCCGGCAGTGGTGCTGGCTTGTGTTCCTTTCGGGGAGAGGAGGATGAGTAAAAGAGAGAAGAACAGGATTAAGTGTCTGAGGAGGAGGCAGAGGAGAAGGGAGAGGTGGAGACAGAGTCAACTGCAGGAGAGCAGACAGGTAAATGACACAATTAACTTCAGTGCCTCCAACACGACAGTGGCACTGAAGTCACTGTTCTACTATTTACACAATTAGATTTGTTTGGTGGCCACTGAAAAACTGGGAGATACAGGGATAATTATTTGCTGATGAATGATCATTAACTAAAATCTAACTTTTCCCCTTCTCATGTGCAGACTTTCTTTCTCAGATTGCATTAGTGGCATAGTTCACACTGAGTAAGAAAAAAAAAGACATGGTAATATCATGACTTTTAGGGAGCAGGTGGATATAGCAAACTCTGCAAAAGTGATTCCGTGAGATTTGATAGTCGGGCACTTCAGCCTTAAATTACCTAACTGATCCACTTAAAGGTCTATTTACATTTTAAGATGGAAGGCTAATGCAGAAAAGGAAGGGGAAGCTTGGTGTGTGTGTGTGTCTCTGTGTGTGTGTGATACAATGCAATAGACAGAAAAATCTGATTTAAATATTGCTGCGTTGCGCTGCTTTTTACAGTATTTATTTATAGCATTTTATATGGCTGCGTGTGGCTACATGTGTATTTGTGTGAGTCTGTGTGTGTTCATTTCATCTAGACTCTGACTCTCGACAGCCCTATCAGCACCCAGCTCATCTCAATAGCCATTGTCTGTGCGGTTTAAAGTGGGGTTACATCTGAATTAGTTGCATGATGAGGCTTGGGCGGAGAGCCCTTCAAAACCAAGCAGACAAAAGAGCAGATTCAGTTTTGATTGGCTGCTGCAGATCTGCAGTCACGTTGGTGGACTGAAATTATTCTAACTGCTGTATTACTGAAAGCTGAATAGAATTAGCTGCTTTGAAACAGAGAATATCCATTTTCTAATTCTGTGTCCCCCTGGTGATCATATTGTTTTTAGTTAAGTTATTCCTCTTCCTCTCGCTCATTGGAGTTTGTGTGTTAATGTTCAGCCGTGATGTAGATACACAATACTTGTACTATCTGGCTCTAGCAGATATAATTGTGTCTATTATTATGTGGTGGATTATTTCTGTGGGAGAGAGTGAAGCGTTTTTAAATCTTTCCCCACTTGCCCCATAATTATCACAAGTCTGAATGGGTCAAGGGCCAAATGTAAGAAACGCAAGTTTCTTATTTTAGTCTCTCTCGCTATGCTAACTGGATCACACGCCATAGATGATAGATCTACATCAGCTGGATATGTGGTTGGTGCCATTTTTTGTTTGTGTGCTAGCTTGGCTAGTGGCAGTGGAATTGATCCTCTCACCTAACTCTTAGATAAAAAGTGAATAGGTATAGTATTTTTCCAATTACCTATCCCCGTAAACTTTGATTTATTCAGGGGAAACTGAATGAGCTCGCTTGCTCATTTATCATTATCAAGGCTTACTGAATATGCACTGTCTTTTCTCAGCTCTACCCAGCTATGCACAGTTACATTCGTTCCCACTTGAGAGCAGCCCAGGACAATCACAGCACTTCTGCTATCAGCCACTGAGCAACACTGCACCACTTGGGAGTGTTGCTTGCAGTTCAACAACAGTTTTTCCTCATTCACCTTCTCATATTTCTTCAGATTTTCATGGACTTGATCCCTCATCCCTCTGGTCACAGAGCCTGGTTTAGATTTTGGATATGTATTTCACAATTTGTTTTGACAAGTACAATGTTTTATTTAGCTCCCCTCCTTAATTGTCCCCTAACATTACGGCATCCACGTGACTTTGCCTGCTTGGTTTGTGGAAAAGGTAGTTTTAGACTCTAGAATCTCATGTAACTCTATTTCTGAGTGCAATGTCTCCTGGGACTTTTTGCATACAGTATACAGCAGGCCAAAGGTCAGAACGGGTGTTATTGTCATCCCATTTCCCACAGGAAGTGGTTTCATCCAGTGTGATGGAAAGGCAATTAGTCTTGGCATTGTTCAGATACTTTATCCAGCTGCTCTAATTTCTGTTGTACAGAAGCTGAAATGTGGTTTTAGTTGCAGTTAGTTGTTAAGTAGTTTCATGTACACAAACTTTTATTTTGAAGTTAGTGGTGCAGTAGCTCTTGATCAAATCATGCAACATTTAGTTACAATGGTGAACTGGAAGTTTACGTCACCTACCGACATAAAGATTTTTTATTTATTTATTGGTTTGAACATGTACTTCTCTCTGATATAGAATAGGTGTATTTATTTATTTATGAACTCATTTATCATTGTAACCAAGACAAAGCTGCCATGTTACAGTACATGTTGCCAGGGGAGCGCCTCAGTGCCCATGATTACTTGGGATTACAGTGCGCCCTGCGTTCTCTCCTGTGTTAATGACACACCTTGGGAGGCAGGGCTGGTGTGACAGGGAAGTCCCTGGAGCTCCCCCTGGGTGAGAAAGTGGTAATTACTCTGGATGTACCCCCAGGCCTTTCTCAAGACTGGAGCTTCAGACACCGTTCCCCCAGGGGTCTGCCGACACAGGTCTGAGGATGAGGTGGGGGACTTGAGGGACCCCAGATACTGTTCTCGAAACCGTTTTTGGTATATCCTCTCATATGAGTTATAGTTGGGATTTGGAAATAGGAAGCTGAGTGGATTTAGGTGTTAAGGCACTCAGGAGGGGGGGAAGTTGACTGCTGAGGAGAAGAGAGGGATATGAGCAGTGGGGGTTGCAGATGTTTTGTACTGTATGAAATAAAAGCATGCTAGCTAGGTTAAAATAACAAAGGAATGGCCATCTGCAGCTTAACAAATGTTTTTTATCTTACAGAATTGTGTATGAATGACTCATACTGTGGAAAACCTTATGGAAAACCTAGATAGATTGTTCAAGAACAACAATATACTGAGATACACTACAGCTGTTTTCTGCAAAGTTAATAGAGTTTGAATTAAGGCCAACTTCAGGGTCAGATTGCTTCCTCTGCGTTTGTGCTGTACTGTAAGATGTGAGAATATGTAGGTAGCTAGACATTTCACTCTGCGGAACTAACACCTGACACCCTCGTGTCCTCACACATATTATTATGTGGTACAGGTGGGTGTCAAAGACATTTACACTGATCAAATTAAGTGTATTGAAGAGGAAGGTTTTTTTTAGATGGAATCTCGAGAGGACCATGAAAGTAGACATTTTCACATATATTATGCAGCTGTGCAATGACATCTTGTAATTATAATATATGCTTAAAACCTCCTATGTTAAGGGTCACTCGATGCAAAGCAAGATACTCTGTGTCTAATCTATCTGTCTGAGAAGCTCACTATATGCGGTCATGACCTTGAATTCCTAATCCAACTTGAATTTCATCCAAAAAAACAACATTATATCAACATTACATCTGCTTGTATGTGAACACATGCATGTTTGAATGATTGCACATAAATATTTATCTGCACAAGCAGAAGGTCTGCAGTCACACAAGAAGATATTTGTACCCATACATGGGTGCCTATATTGTGTACCTATCAACCTTCAGCAACCCATTTGATGCCTAATTGTTTAAAAGTGTCTTTTCTTCCTCTGCCCCACCCCCATCCCCACCCCCACCCCATAGAGTTCAACAGGAAACCCATCCAGCAGCAGCAGCGATGATGATGAGGACGTGAGTGCCGGGGACAGAGAAGGTTACATCTGCGCCGTGTGCTTGGATGTGTACTTCAGCCCTTACATGTGCCACCCTTGCAACCACATCTTCTGTGAACCCTGTCTGAGGACGCTGGCTAAGAACAGCCCCACCAACACGCCCTGCCCCCTCTGCAGAACAATCATCACACATGTCTTCTTCCAGAAGGGTGAGCTAATGGGCAAAAAGCACTTACTGTACTAAACACGTGATTTGAAATAATTAGCTCCTAGGTTATACACACATAGATGAAAACAGTTTAAAATCTGCCAGTATCAGTAACAGGACATTCATATAAATGTAATGATTATAAAAACACAGAATTACATGCATATTTTCAGAATACATGTGTATTCTTATGTTTGTTGGTTGTTACACAGATGACATCTAAGCTGCAGAATGTTCAGAGGGCCCAGCTGCAGATGTCCCATAGGGAGCAGAGTAGACCTTTAGTTCAGCTCTGACCAGATGAGTCACCCAGACCGAGAGGACAGAATCAAACACAATCTGAACACTTTTATTTAGTGCTTTCTGATAGAAGTACTGATAGAAGTACTATTCCTTTTGGCTGGAAAATGCATTGCCATATGATAAGAACATTTTTTTCTTTTAACCAGTGAAAAGTGAAACCCTAATTTTGTATCTAATGCCTTTACACAACAATGCTACACAATGCACTGTAATAATGAGTTTTTGCACTTATATGCAGTACACTGATGTAAATATTTTATGTAACCTCATGATCACTGCACACTGATTACATAGGACGTGGTCTGATTTGGACAAATCCATGAATAAGTAATGAAGTTCTGTGATTCACGTTGGCCTACTTCTAGACGTATGTAGGAGAAAGTGAGCGGCAGGGACACTGCTGTGGACATAAAAAGGCAGAGTGGCCATGGTTATGAGGACTGCAGATGCACTAAAGGACTCTTGTTAGTGATTAGGTGACAAGGATTGTAGATTAGATTCTTGTGTTGATTGCCAAAGCCAAGGTCACACTGACAACAGAACAAGGAGAAAATGAGGGATTCTAGTGATGCTGCATCTGCTGATTTTTTTGAATAATTCTGAATAAATCAAACATTATCTATCCAGGCTATCAAGAAGTGGAGGTGTGAAGAAGATGTTCGCTTTTGATAATATTAAGTTTGTCTCTTTGTCTTTCTTACAGAGCTCAACCAAACAGCAAGAACATTCTTCCCAAAGGAATACCTTTCCCGGAAACAGAATTTTCAGAAAGCGAGTTGTGCAAAGTGGCCTCTCCCAAGCTGCAGAAAACTCTTCCGTATCTTTGGAGGCAAGTTTTTGATTCCCTATACATGGAAACTCTCAGGATCAAATGACCAGATTTGGCAGTTGCTTGGTTAAGCAGTGATCTACTGTTCCCCAAAATTGGTGTCATACCTATGTATAACTACTATACTGTGCTACTATCTAAAATGATATAAGATCCAAGATGTTTAAGTATCAAACACTCCAAATACTCTGTGGCAACAATTATGACTTTCAGCAAGAAATGGCTCAGTCTATTATACTTGGAGGAGCTATTTGTTTTTGCTATGGCTACATTTGCAATAGTAGATGTTTACTTAACAGTCTAGAAGAAATATCACAAGTTCCTTTACTTGTCAAGAGCTGTCTCCAGTGATGGAAAGCAACAGAAAAGTCTTATTTCTAGTTATGTCACTTCTTTTCTTCTATTGAAGTTAGCATGCTAACCAGCTAGCCCCAGTAGGCTGGTTTCGTCACTTTCTGATAGCGACTCACTGTAGCATCCAGATTGCCTGAGGAAATAACACTGCTCACAGGGCATATTCTAACCTTTTGTATTGTAAATGCGATAATGGTTGAAGATCTTGGCAAGCGACCATCACCAGCACCCGCTCTCAGCAAGGAACCATTTTCGACGACAGAGAAAACTTACACCTAACACCTTTAAGTTGTAATAGTTTCTTTTATGGCATTCACAGTATGTTGTTTCACATTTTGATACTTTTTTCACTGTGAAAACTCAACATCAGACTCTACTGTAATGTACATGAATTCAAGCGAGGAGAAAACTCCTGCTGAAATATTTTACTGAAAACCACCAGATGAGATGCCTCATTTGTCACCCAAACCAGGCTTCCAGAGGCAGTCCAGTCCCATTGCAAGACGCCAGTTCCCCCATGGAGGAGGCTACCGTCTGGATGCAATGGATTTTGAGGATGACTCCCGAGGCTGGCGCTTTGACATGGACATGGTCATCATCTATATCTACTCAGTCAACTGGGTTATCGGCTTCTTCATATTCTGCTTCCTTTGCTACCTCTTCTTCCCTTCTTTTTGACAGTCCTGGAAACGCAGTGAAAGGAAAAGTTGAAGACACTCAAAGATGAAGGTTAAGTAAGGAATTTAAGATGAAGCAGAGGTCAGGCAAGTACATACTAAATATATAGGGGAAAGAGGGAAACTGAGCTGTAGAGTTAAATGAGGAGACTATGCGTGAATTTCAAGCAGGTTGGATGGTGTGGTGGAGGGAAAACAACAGTGTGCCAGCTTGTAGTCTCTCATTAATAAATGATTGAAATGGGGGAGTGATGTAGGGAGATGTTTGGGAATCCAATGTTCTCTGTTCCCTGTCTCCACACGATGCACATGTAATGTGGGTTGCACAACATGTCCTGTGCCTCTATGGATGGGAGTTAATACAGCTTCAAAATTGTGGTGTTTTACTTTCAACATAATCGCATTACAGTCTTTCAATGCTTAGCATTTTGATTGATTTTGATTAGGAGCTGCCTGAACTACTCCAAGTCAGATTATCCTCAATGATATTAATTACTAGACATTTTATGGAGTAACACTTTGAATGGAAAATTCTAGTTTACTTTTCTTCAGGTGTACACTTACTAACCCAAAATGTTAACTCATGTTGAGATGTGCAAAAACACAAGCATAAACAACTCTTTGGTAATTAAGCAGAGATTTTGAAGATTTCTATAGTACTTGTTTATATTTTTGGCCCCAAACCCAGAACATAAAACAGTAGTACCACAGATACTGAATATTGCCATTATAGAAATACAATGCAAATCATAGTTTAATTTAAAAATCACAATAACCAAACCACAATAAAACAAAAAAACACAAAACAAAACAAAAAAACACCTATGAAATTACACGAGTGAGCATCACTTTTTGGGTGAATTTTCACATTACATGCACTGGTATGAGTTTACACCAATTGCTTATGGTTTAATGAGCCTCTGTGTCCCAGTTTACCACCATACACCATAGCCTTGCTACTAAAACCTTTTTAGTTGGCACTTGAATTTATACAATGCAGTATGTCTTTTTTCAGTGAGAGTTAATTTTGTGTTGTGTTCCCCTGGAGGGAATACATATTTGGTTTTACTAAGTCACTGTATTTTATAGCAAATAAAGTTTACACAGGAACACATACATACAGGTATGTAGACGTGGCTTTAAAATAAAATTTGTAAATTTTAAGTGAGACCATTTGTTATAGCCAAACAAATGACTTGAGACATTTCAAATTTTAAGCCATAGATACCAAATATTCTTTTATTAGTGCTTTTCCGAAGGGCTTCACTTTCATTTTCCATTTGCATCAGTGTGAAGTATGAGGTGGGCTTTGAATCTCTATGTGCTCTCAGTGCACATGTAGGTATAACTTTACAATACCAGTAAAGTTTCTGTAATTTTTAACCCATGAGATGATAATGATTATGATAAACGTATTACAAATGAAATAAATAAAAATAATCACACACTTGTGAACAGTAAATCACTAATTTGCTGATAAATCTAAATCATTCATTAATGAGGAGCTAATAATTTTCACATTTACACACATTTGTGAAATATTAATTATTTACTGATATAATGAACCCAGTGAATTTTTAAATAATTTGTTTTAAGTAGAAATTATCAAATCATTTGCAAATCAATAAAGAAATATCATGATCAGTTATTGTTTATATTTTTATTTTCTATTTATATTTGTTTCCTATATTCAGATATGGCATAAGGTGTGTTGCTGTGTGTGTAGAGCCATGTGAGCTGACAAGTTAGGTGAAGTGGTCTGATGTATTGCACAGAATGACCTCTCCCTATGAAAAGTGTCACCCCTGTGGTTGTGCAGGACATAAAGCAGTCCAAGATGTATATATTTGGGCTTCCTCTATGGAAAGCACAGGCTCTGGTTACTCCTAGATAAGGACCTGACTCTGTCCTTTGCTGGAGTTTCCATGATGAGATGTCCAAGGTCCCAGCGGGAAGAGTTTGGGGAGGACATGAAGAAAGACTTTTGGCTGGTAACTCAGTAAGGCAGTAATATTTAAAACTGATTAACTCTTGGCCAAATTTTAATGTGTTTATTAATAGAGCATAACCCATTTAAGAAGAATGGACTGGCTTGCTGAGAAACAAGGGGACAGGCTACAGTGCCATCTCCTCCTGAGAGATCAACACCCCAAATCAAACACACGATCACTGCAGGATCTGTGACATTTAAACAGACACAAAATTACTCTGTAAGTCTCCCACTTTCCTCTGCCACTCTGTCACTCTGCTTTGTGTGTCTCTGTGTGAATGCTGCTGCAGGTGTATGTCTCAAACACATACATAGATGGATTTTTAAAATCCTCCTTTTCCTTCACAATTAAAAAGTAATGCTGGTTTAGAAAGCGCACTCACCATACATTGAAATGGACTCCTAATTTATTCAGAATATGTACCACATACTTTCCTCTCTGTGGTTGTGAAAAGCAAGGAGGGGCAAATAGTCGCCACTGAAAGCTTCCAGTGGATTCAGGCGCATTTACAGTTCCCCACCCCCACCCAAGGAAAAAAAATGTTGAAGGAGTTTCTTGGGTAAACTTTTACTGGCACATTTATTGCTAACTTATTTGTATACTGCTGCATACTGTGTATATTTTCTTTTTTTGGCGCTCTATTGGTGTGTGTTTGTGCATGAAAGCAGCTTATAAGTCCAGTTAATACTTTTTTTGTTTATGTATTTGCCCACCAATTATATTTTTCATGACATATATAGGATATAAAATGCATTTTTTGCAAGTATAAGGTTATCCTTAGCAAGGAAAAAGGAGTTAGTGCAGTTACCAAGAAACATAGGATTTTGAAGCATCATGTTCCCAGGCCTATAAAAACACTCCTCCTACAATATCTTTAGGTCACTGTGAACTCTTGATAAAGTAAACTAACTAACCCAAGTACTAACAATATCATGTTAATATTGTTGCATAGCCTAGAAAAAATACACTATAAAACACACTTTAAGACCAAATAAAATGAGCCTATATATACTTATGCATAGCAAATGCGCATAACTGGGTCAGTTTCTTAGTGCAACAGTAGTGATCAATATTGAAGTTTAAACTGACGCACTTTAAGTCTTTAGCTGCTGTAATAATGAGTTGATTTTATTGTACTTCTTTACTGGGTGGAGGCAAAGTGCTCAGTAGCCACTTTGTTTCAGACGTTTAGGGGCCTCATATAGGCTACAGCTCAGGGCGGGGGTCTGACTTGATGGGCCCTATTAGTATTCCCGTCCTTTGGGTGCGCAGTGTTTCCAGCCACAGAGCCACGTCAGGCCTGTAGCAACTGCTCGTCTTCTACTGCCTCTTCCAAGGTTAGGAGATATAGGCCCGCCACAAGCTGGGAACAGTCAGAGACACAGAAACTGGGAGCCGCAATTTGGGACAGCGATACCGGGTTTAAGTTTTTTTGGGGGGGGGGATTTTTGTTCGTTTTTCCGAACGCTCAGCTTTTCTCCGACGCTGAAGGCTTAAAGTGTCTGACTGTGTACGCTGTGAAATCGTCAGAGGGGACATCGGCAGCAGCGTTATTTCGTCTCTGTGAGGAGGTTGTGCAGCAGCTGAGAGGGAGAGAGAAAGAGAGAGAGGGGGGAAAAGATCGTTATCTTATTTGTGCTTAATGGAAACGCGCAATCATAAAAAATGGTTGCATTTGGAGAATATCCGTGAATGCGATCGTCTTCTTCCGACATCGGTGCGTCAGAGGAGACATCTCAGCTAGCTGGACTCCGGGGTTGGGTGTGAGGTCTTCACTGTGCACCGTGTGCTGCTGGAGTGAAGGTGACTTGCGCCCCGTCGCAGTCGAGGCAATGCGGAGAGGAGTCGCGGGCGATCATCCGGTTACTTTTCCTGCGCTCTGAGGCTCGTCTGGGGGGGGGGGGGGCAATAAATAAATAAATAAATAAATACATTTTCGCTCCCTCTCCCGCACAAGAGGGGAGGAACGCGCGAGAGAAAGGCTAGAGCTTTAACAATAATCGAGGTTCGACCCAGCCGGTAGTTGGCGAAGGTGAATTGAGCGTAAACGGAGGAGAGAATAAGGTGAGGAGTAAAGGGTTGCGGGGTGGTGAGGCAGAAAGAGAGAAAGTGGTGGAGTTTTTGAAAGGAGGAGGGGGGGGGGAAAGGAGGAAATAAGACAAAAACCGTTCTGTGCTAGGGCTGTTTTATTAGTGGATGTGTATGCATGAGTTCTGCATCGAATGGGCGCAAAAACCGCCCCAGATCCGCCGGGAACATCTTCCAGATCGGCAAGCCTCCTTACCGAGACCCACAGAGGAGGGAGAGCACCGAAAGTACCCGCAAAGCCCAGCGCGCCGTGGCCGACTGCAGAATGGTAGGTTTGCGACACGTCAATGCCTGCATGGTGCCTCTGATAAAGAGTGCTGTGTTATTATCCCAAGCTTTCTTTGTTCTAGGACGTTCGGCTATCCCGTGGATGCAGGATGCACAGGCGACAGCTGTTAATAGCTGCAAAAGAAAGAAAAAAAAGACTGTAACCCGGTCTGGGAGCCTAAAAATAGCTGTATGCATTTGCATTGCTTTGTCGGCAGTGAAGCCAAACAGATCTTCTCGGCAGACTTACTGTGTGATTTGCATTTGGAGTGTGGAAAGCTGCTGGTGGTGGTTTTTTTTTTTGGGGGGGGGGGGGCTGATTTCAACATTTCGTGATCGTGGCACAGATGTCCTGTGTTTTGACAGATGCTGGCAGGAACGATCGTATGTATAGCCTGCTTCACCTCCTTTTCATACATCAGTAAACGTCATGGAGACTCGCTGCTCGTACACGGGAGTGCAGCAGAATGCTGTGCAGGAGTTGCACACAAAATGAGCGAAATAATTGGCGCCCCAGCCTCAATATCTGAGCCCGTGCAAACGAGCAAAGTTGGCATGAATGATTTAAATCAAAGAATCAATGGATTCACCGTTGCACTCTCTTGACTTTGCGGGCTGTTTAATGGAAATGCTTGATCACGTGTTTCTGTCAGGCATCAGTGGGCTTTTGTGACCGCATGTGTGCAAGGTTGCAATTTTTTTTTTTTTGAAAATACTACTTCTACTGAAGCATACCACTATGCACTTGCACTAGCAAATTATTTGTCCCCAGTGTGTGTGTGTGTGTGTGTGTGTGTGTGTTGGGGGGTGGGGGAACAATAGTATGGCAGGATATAGTGCTGTTCAGCATTTCCTTCCTGGCTCACACGTTTTCATGTTGACAAGTCAATATGCAGGTTAAAGGATAAATGCTATTCTACTGCAGTGACCAGAAAGCAGAAGTTGAATGTTATGTTTGTATGTTGCTTATCTGGTCAATAACTTAGTTTTGTGTGTGATTTTTTATCATCTCATTGTAACACAGATCGTCCAAGAATTCAACACACTTGTGGCTCTGTACCGTGAACTGGTCATCTCCATTGGCGAAATCACTGTGGACTGTCCTTCTTTACGGGCCGAAATGCTGAAGACCCGAACTAAAGGCTGCGAAATGGCGAGAGCGGCACACCACAGTCTCTCCTTGATATCGGGGTGAGTTGGCACAGACGCTGTCCACGGTGCTGAGAATGACTGCCATCGCAAAACAAAAAACAAAAGAGCTATCCGTGGTGCTGGAGAAAGCGGAAACTGCACCAACTGGGGCGCCTGCTACAACACACTGCTGCGCCTGAAGTTGTAAAGCAGCTTTTTTTTTTTTTTTTTTTTTAAACCAAAGTACATCTCTTAATTTGCATAAGCGTCCCAATTTTTAGGCACATGTAAACTTAAGCCTTCTCCTCTACACTTCAAAGAAGTCACCCAAGTGTCTGTTCCATTAGTGGTTGGGAAAACAAGAGAAATGAACATGAACATGAGATCAGCTTTTAAAAACCGCTAGAAATGGGGGGCAGCTTTACCAAGAAGTAATCGCAACAACATGCTGCAACTGACCACTTCCCATTAGTTGGCCCTAAAACGTTAATGCATAAAGTGGAATGAAAGTGGAATGCATCACAGGATGAATATCCGAGATAATAGTGTCAATAATGTGGAGCCACTGACTTCTGGATTTTAATGTACTGTGAGAGTTGCTCTGTTGCTCTTGAGTTTTTCTTCCTTCAGTAGCAAAATATTCCATAATGAAACAGTCAGCGCTGAGTGATTCGATTTGAAGTCATTTCACAGTTTGGCTCAATCTGAGTACGTTTTCATGCCGAAATACATCACAAGTGGTTTGTTTATGATACATTTTGGTTATAGGTATAGGGAAAACAGCAGCGGTGGAAGCCTAACATGCCTGTTGACTTGGCCTGCACTCTCTATTGAGTACAACATCTCCTCCACATTTGTGCCAGTGGAAGAAGGGCAAAGCAAGGCCTGGGATTTGAAGGTCCTCGGTGAGGCTAAGATGCCAGCTGACTTGGCACCCTCAAATTTACTTAAATAACAATGGGACAGACACTGAAGCCAGTGGTGTGAGGGAGATTTGGAGGATGTCTGCAGTGCTAGCTGCTTGCCAAAGCTCAGCCAGGCACTGTTGGAACAATAACAGCCTCAGGTTTACTCTAGCTATAGTCCATATTCCACCTCATGAATGACATATATAAACAAATTTTCTGGAGACCTGTGAAATCATATTAATGCTCTCCCACTTATAAGTTTTTATAAATATGAGTTTAAAATGTACTAGGCTGCACTTTGCTCTGCTCCCTAACCTATTTCCTGGTTCAATAATTAATCCACTTGCTATATCTTACATTGATTTTAAGAATGTATTTCCTTCACTGTCTGTTACATGCATGGCAAAATCTTTCCATTTAATGTATGGAGACTTTGAACTGCATGTGCGTGACACACTTCCTGTCATGCAGAGGCATGAATCATACAACATCCATTGAGCACAGGCATCTCGATTGCTTTTTATAACAAGGCTTTAATAATGTCTTATTTAAGGTGAGATGGTGCAGTTTACTGTGCAGAACCTTTATGCTCTGCACTATTCTTTTTCCAATATATGGCTCATAATTATACAGTTATACTAGGTAGATACAGTTATACCTGTCTTTTCAAGTCAGCGAGTACTATCCGTTATGGTCCTGCATTTGAATTTCCTCCTGCTGCTGCTGCTGCTGGTGCAGGTATAGTAATAGAGAGGGTGCAGCAGCTTTAGAGAGAATGCTAAGTTCCCACTGATATCAGCATCAACATCATTATCATAATCAATCACCAGCACATACTCCAAACCTCCTTCTCTAAAAGCTTCACAGGCCAGTCTGCCCCTCCACTACTAGAGACACAGAGCTTGAATTAGACAGCACAGATCATTCCCCTTTAATCAAATAAAGCCAGTGTGTCTGAATGGTTTGAGTGATGCGGGGCCTCTCCAATGTGCTAGAGGAAAGCTGATAAGCAAGGATAGCATTGATGACAGCTGTGCTTTAGCAACAGTGCTGGAAGAAGGCAGCATTGTGACAAAACAAGGATGGTAAGGAGAAGCTCACTGTTGGAAGAGGGAGATGCAACAGCATGATTTGATGTGAGAAATATTTGTACCAGGTGCAAGTTTCACACCTTTCATCGCTGTCACTTTCCCATGTGATATCACACCCACTGAATATCACCTGCTGTAATTTCCCCTAGAACACCAGATTTATATGGTTGTAAAGCTACTGTGGTGTCTCATAAAAGCCAGCTCTGGGTAAATAAAAAAAAATACTCAGATGCAGTGTTTATGTTTGAACTTATTCAGTGCATTTTAAAATATATTCTCAGACAGTTAAACAAACTAAAAATATGGATGCACTGCTCACACAATAACATAATCAAGAGAAATGCAGTGAGTGAGTGAGTTGACCTTGTCTGCTCTTGATATAAAGCAACAGAGATGAGTTTAATGAAGCAGATCACTCTTATTCACTCGTCAGCAGCTTATCTTATTTACCATATTAATGTGAACACAAGCAGTCAAAACCATCAGTGTTACCAAGGCTATTCTTCCCATTTGTTGAAAGTTAAGATATTTCAAAATAAAAGCATAATAGTTACATTTGTGCTTGGCTGTTGATGCTGTGACACAGAAGATGTGTATGCTGAAAATTGCAAATGTTCTACAAAAGTTGTATTTTTACACATATGTCATCATATTCCACATACTGCACTCAGTCACACTTTGGCAAGTCAAACTACAATAATTTTTCCAAACAAGACAACTCATCAGTTAATCAAATAATTATCTTATAATGGGGTCAATCTGTGTTACTGTTTTTTTTGTTTGTTTGTTTGTTTGTTTGATTGTTTGTTTGTTTGTTTGTTTTACTTTATTGTTTACTATACTGTTGTTTACTATTTTACTTTTTTCGTAGTTACCCAGTTTAGGACAGCTTCTTGCCTTTTTTATTTCACTGTATGCAGTTTGGAAGGTATAAGCTGAATATTAGGCAAAGTCGTTTGAGTGGTGCTGCTGCCAATTTTAGGATAAAGGCTAGCACTTACACTTTAAGTAACTGAGCTAAATGAGGCTAAACTCATCAGTCCACTGCCATTTAACTGTACACAGAGATACAAAGAGTCTCTCTATGAATTTTCCACTCTCCCTGTAACAAACAAGCCAAACTTTTCCCAAATTTTGTCATTTTAGTTTGTATCCATGAAGTTGGTCATTGCATCCAGAGTTCATCAAGTTCCAGCTAACCAGTAACCTCACTGTGTATGCCATTTCAGGCCAGAGGATGGGGAGATCCACCCTGAGATCTGTAGGCTCTTCATCCAGCTGCAGTGCTGTCTGGAGATGTACATCACTGAGATGCTCAAATCTGTCTGCTTGCTGGGCTCCCTGCAGCTCCACAGGAAAGGTTAATACACAAACTAATCTCACTGCAATTAAAGCTTGTGTGTGTGTGTGTAGGTGTGTGTATATGCATGTCTATACTATGCTTTGTTTCCCTGAAATGAATGGTACTATGAGCAGCCTGATCAGAAAACCTGAATACATGTGAGTAAATGTAAACCAGTACTTTTGTACCTATTCGTTAAAGTTTATAGTAACCATGTGATCTGATGCGTTTTCTTTATGTGTTGATGGATTTAGTGGCGACACATGTTTAAGATTAGCTGCTCTCTGTGTGCCTCAGGTAAGGATTCCTGTGGCCCTCCCGGAGTCGACAGTAAGACTGAGGAGAGCTCAGACATCCCCATTCTGGAGGACACGTCTTCCTCCCCCACTGACTGTCCTCAGCTCTGCTGGCTGGTGGCAACTGACATAGAAAACATAGAAAAGTAGGTGAACAAATGTGTGTGTGTGTGTGTGTGTGTGTGTGTGTGTGTTGTGTCCTTCTGTATGTGAGTGAGTGTTGTGTGTGTGCGTGAAACATAATGCAAAGTAAATGAGTATTTTCTTTTTTTCAACTTTTGCCACAATAATGATGACACTTTGCAGGATTAAAAAGATCACAGATGCATGAACTTTTTGCATTATAACATTCATTTTGCATCATTAACAGCTAATGCTTTCTTTAAAAGCAAGTGAGTATTTTCTGTTTTCAAGTTGTGGGCCTGAGTGTATGTGTCTGTATGTATGTTTGTACTGTGTGTGCATGTGTGTGTGAAAATGTACCACGTTAGGTGTTAAAGGTACACTACATAAAAGCCCTTATTTTCGTCATTGCAGAGATATGAGGGAGATGAAGAACCTTCTCAGTAAACTCAGGGAGACAATGCCTTTACCATTAAAGAACCAAGGTAAGATGGAAGTTGAATACTCTCTTTACCTTCACCCCTCTTATACACACACACACACACACACACCAACCCCATAGAGCAGTGACACTTTCAAAATCATTTATAGTCAGGATTCATAAAAGAGTCTTTTGGACAGGGACTTTCATAGCTAAGACTAGCAAAAATGTCTGACTTGGCAGTGGTGTCCCTGTGTTCTTGTGCCCAGATGACAGCAGTTTGCTGAACCTGACTCCCTACCCACTGGTCCGACAGAGGAAGAGGCGATTCTTTGGGCTCTGTTGCCTAGTAACCAGCTAAGGGCCCCACCTTCGTGGGTAGGAGGCGGCAACAAAGACACCATTACCCACTGTCCTTCACCACTTGTGTCTCCCACCAATCTATTACTGCCATTTTCCAATAAATTGTCTCTTTCTCTTTTTTTTAAAGGCTGCCCATTTTATAATTTTATTTTGTAATACAAAGAAGAATTGTAACTGCAATGTAATGAAAACAAAAGTCATGAACATATATTTTAAGATATTTTGCAACAGATTTTTCCCTTCTTTTGGTAAATGAAGTCAGATATCTGCCTGTCCAATGTAAAAGAGAATGAGAGGTCATTTGAAATAATGTCAGTGTTCAGTCACTTCCACAAACCTGAGTGAATGAATTTAGGATTCATGTTTTAAAAAAAGGGAATATAATTGTCTGTTCTTGTCAGAAATAATGTGATAACTTATGAATGGATGCCATTTGAAGATTTGAGGATGGCACTTGCAAAGACAAAGTTATACCTTCATCTGTCTGAGCTGAGATGACAGGTTTGTGCACAGTAAGTTTGTTGTGTATTACAGTCTCTGTTTTCTGTTTCTTGCTGTTTTTTCTTCTTAATGTACTTAATTTAGTCTTCCATAAACCAAGAACCTGTACCCAACTTTTAACTTTCCAGCTTCAAAATGGAATATATGATACAATACTCAAAAAGAAAACTTCTTTGCACACAATATCTATCTATAAATTGAGACATTAGACTTGTATATACACATACTCTTTACGCAAAGCTCTCTGAATTATTTTCAAAGTTGGAGTTGGTTAGCAAAGAATCTGTTGGCTGGTATGAGCAGGGAGGGTCTCCCTCTGTCTGAGGCAATCAGTGCAGACAGGGGGCAGGCAGCATGGATCTTGCTTATTTATGATAGTGATCAATGTTTAGGGCACGATGAAGGTACAGTAGTCAAAGCTGATATAGGTCATTTTACATTGTTAATAAAACTTTTGTTATTGAAACCAATTGATGTACCTCTTTGATTTTCTTATTTGCAAGCTCCTGAAGTGTCCACTGGGTGGAGACAAACCATCAAAAGTTAAGCTTGTCAAATACATTTTGTCTGAATGCAAAATGAAGTGATCAGTAATATGTAATAACATTCATGCTATTTTGATGTGGGTTTTTTTTTTCCTAGTGTGAGACAGATTGTCCCACTGTTGTAGCCTGTTTGTAAAGATAACATTTCTATCCGGGAGGGGGACAAATATAGACAAAGATGCTGGGGGTGGGGGGGCAGATAATCTTTTAGTAAGTCAATAACAAGCAGTTTTTGTTTATATTTACAGAGGGGTTGGAGAGATGGACTGAAAAAGAGACAGAGGGAGACAGATTGTACCACCAGACCTCAGACAGGATCCTGCTGGTCGCCTGCTTTTGCTGCTGGAATGAAGTACATTTTTTAGTAAAGGACAAAATCTCAAAGTTTCCTCTGCATGCAGTGATCAGTGGCTGACACGGTTTCTTTCATCATCCCTCAGACTGTAAATGTACTCTATTTATTTTAATTGAGACATGCAGGTTAGCTGAATTAAAAACTTTTGCCTGGGACCAGAGTACAGGATATAATTAGAGTTATGTATGTCAAACCTATATTAGTATGCACCCAACTTTTATATAGCTATTGTAGATACAAAACTGTGCAAGAGTTAAGAAAAAATATCAGTAATTTCTACAATATAATACAGTCAGGGTAACCCCTACAGATTCATCCTCCATCGCCCACTTTCTTACGGTAAAGGTTTAACAGGACTACAGATGGACGCAGGCCCGTCCATACAAGTCACAAGTTTGATGAGTAGGAAAAATGACCATACAATATGCTATGGCCTTCTCAGTCCTCAGGTCTCAACCCAACTGAGCACCCATGGAAGATTTTGGGTCAACTTTATGCCACCATCATCAAAACACAGAAAGTGGTGTTAATCCCCTCCATAGAGTTCCAGAGACTATGATGTAATGTATACCCATCTGTATATTTATTTTTGGATATCTTGGAATTAATGAGACGTAGGACACACTGGGAGTGATAGCCTGCCTGTACATGCCTGCATATTCTTTCCCTCAGACAAAACATTTCTGCAAGTCAGTTTGTGTGGACGAGCTGCTTAAACATTATTTCTAACACCTTCCTCTCACCCACCAGCCTTTGTTTACCACATGGTGTAACTGAGGGACGCACATCTGCTGCCAATGCATTTTGGTGCCATGGGGAGACATTAAGTGGCTGGTGTCTTCACACAGTTTCGAAGGCAGGTTCAAACACACATACGCACACATGCGCTCACACCGATGAGAGGGCATCGAGCCAGAGGCAGGAATAGACTGTCAGCAAGGGTTTGCTTGGCAGGCTGAGTGCTGTCTGGTTTCGTAAGCAGAGGACATCTTTTGAAATAGACCATCTCAGACCAGAACACATATTTTCAAACGTTGTCTCGAGGGACATTTACAAAACTATTTTCCTCAAAACCGAGACCTAGTTTCGTGTATGAAACTCAAACTGTATATAACATTTTTAGAAATTAAGGTACTTTACAATACACTGTTTGAAAAGGCATACCAATTTCTCGTTACAATTTACATCCATAATTATGTTTTTTGGGCAAATCAGTTGTCAGTACTGGATTAGACAAAAAGTACAACAATGACTGGTTCGTCACTATTTATTTGTTGTTAATACAGTTTTATTTTGTTTTATACATGCATAAAAATGTGCCTTTAGAGTGTGTTAAGTGGTGATATTTGAAACAATATTCATTTGGTCAAAAAATATGAGGAATGTATAACCTATAAGTGATGATAAGGTCAGCCCTCCTCCTGCATCCTCAGGAAGTGCAGGGCAGGATGTTGACAACTGACACCTTTTCTCCTTTACATCGCCGTAGTCCTGCCTCACACTCACTCATGGTCTGAGCCGCTGCAGTTGGATCCTCTCCAACACGGACGCACACATTTAATCCTGGGGTCAAGCAATCCGCAGAGTCCTTGCAGCGGCACTCTTTGGTTTGATCTGTAAGAATGATGCGAAGATAAGGGAGATGAATGATCACAATACTGTACATTAATTGTTTGTAACCTTGCATTGCCCCTACCTTCGCAGGTCTCCCACATGTGACAGCTGGTGCAGTCTGTTGTGTTGCGCTGTGGCCACCGGCAGGTGCTGTCCTCTGCTAGCACATATTTCTTCCCCACACACTGCAGTGCGTGCATTTTGCACACGCTCAGAAGGACTGATTTTCTACTCCTTGCAGAACTAGTGGCACACAACTCCAAAGAAGAACTAATGGCAAAAACATCATTATCTTTATCAACGAAGAAAATCTGTTAAATCAGTTCAATGTGCCAAAAAATTCACATGACCATCTTGAAGGTTAATAAACACACCTGCACTCAAAAGGCATTTTGCAGACACATTTCCCTCTTGAAGACTTCTGCCACAGTTTACATTGGACCGCTGAAGCAGAGCGTGGTTGTGGTATACTGACTGTGGAGTATATAGAAAGCAATCACTTTGCTAACTAAATATTCATGCATGCAACAATCTTGTTACACAGCATACTCTGTTGTATGCACCTTGGAGTAAAAATTTACCTGGGCTGCATTTAACGTCTGCTGGGTTTGGTGAAAAATTCAGACTGGGGTCACATATACTTGTTGCTTCTCCTAGTAGCCGTCTGCCCTCTGGACAGGACAAGGTGACCATCTCCCCTATGCCATAGGCCTGCTTTAAAGGAGAGGCTATGACATCATCAGCGAGGGACTCAATCTTGCATGTCAGGACTGGAAGAAAGTGTGGAGTTTCACAAAGCAGCACCGTAATTCACTGTGGTGAGTGTTAAACTTCGGTTATGGGTACTCACCTGTGCACAGTCCAGGGCTTGCAGACCAGGTTTGATCAGCAGTGCATTCTAGGATTGGACTGACCAACGAGATAGAAACCTTCGGTGCAGGTGTACTGGACCCTGCTACCCACAAGGTAAATGTCTTTAGGGTTCTGTGGAACACGTTGTTAAAAAAAGGTGAATATGTTTAAAAACACTCAAAAAGGGACAGAAATTAAGATACCCTTTGATATACCCTATGAAATACTCTTTAAAACCTCTCAGTGTAAATATCTATGATTTATTGGACACATACAGAAAACATCTCCCACACTGGTCCCTGTTTATCCATGTTGCGTCTCATTTTTGCTTTAGCGACTATATTATTAGGTTTATCAAATTACATAATCTCCTTGTATTAAAATCTGGGTGTGTATTCTTTGGTAAATTAGTCTGACTGATGTAAAGACAGTAAATTACATGATGAGTAACACTGCACTGTGCTGTGGCCTTTTGGGTAATACTGAGCCAATACCGGAAAAGTTTCAATTAGTGTCATTATCAAAATAATAAAAGTTTGTTCCACAATGTACAGTTAATTCAAGTATGGCTTCATCTTTACCAGGATGTAACCATTGATTAGAACAGGCGGGGTTCCACACTTCTGACTTGGTGGGAGAGTTTGGTCAAAGCACTGAGGCTCCATGGTCCTGAGGAAAAATAGTTAAAAATAGGATGTTGTATAACAGCATATTGACAAAAATCAGCATGAAACGTCCTTTTGAAAGTTCAATGCAACAACTGGTGGTGCCTGTTACACTGATGTTACAAAATTCATGCTGCGTAATAAAACTTCAACTCGCTCTGACTTTAAGTATCGCAGCTCCTGGTCTTCACAGTCAGACGTCTCAGCGGGTTCTCCGACACAGGACTGTCCTCCATTCTGAGGAGAGGGATTAGAGCAGGAACGACTTCGTGACCTTCGACCCCCAGAGCAAGATGACCAAGCAGACCAGCAGGACCAACCACCATGAATCACACCTTAGATTGAAGAAATAAATGAGGGTAAGTAAGCAAGGATCATATCACAGTCCAACTGATATTATTCAGCAAACAGTGACTCACTTACTTCTTGTACGGTACTGTATTTAGCCTGTTAAAAGCAAAACATCATATGCCACTATAAGAGCATACACCACCACCCACACAAGTGACTTAAGGGGACTTCATTAAGACAATTTATCATTTACATGCTCAGAAAAAAATAAACAAACATGTCCACAGCAGCCAGAATGCAAATAATTTCCCAAAATATCATATTATTCCTTTACACATATCAAACCACCCTCTCTGGCTGCAGTTGTAAAGAACTAGTCTGAAATGAAATACCCACCCTGCTGACCCTCCGCTTCAGTTCCCTGCTCACAGGCCAGACCTGATGTGCCAGGCTTACAGATGCATTTGCATTCATTTCCATCCATGACAGCCAAGCCATTGTTGCTGCAGGGCCGGCAGTGGCAGGGGTCACTCTCAGCAAGATACTGCTCTATGGCTCTGCGAAGGTAGAGCTTCTTTACCCCAGCACACTGAACCTCCTTCACCAGCTCCGACAGCGGCCGCAGCTGCCAAAACAAGAATTAGGGTAAGAGAGTCAAACTAGAGACGGATGGAAGGTTGTATTGTTTGATAATTTGACACTCTAAAATCCATACAAAGTAAATCCAACATTGAGTTCAAGCTTTTAAAGTTCATAGAGCTTCTTTTACTTCCCCTTACCTTTTGTTTTATGACCTTTGGAAATGATGTGATAGAATCAGCCCAGTTTGAGTACATTTCCCAGTTCCTCTCGGGATTATCAAACTGCATGGACTGCAGAGCTGCAATAAACTGGGGGCCTCCTCCATCCACATACACTTTGTTCATTACATTGTCCCTGGTACTACCTATTTTTAAAAAGTTTGCAGAGGTGATCAAGGACAACAATACAGAAATTCCAAGTGCTTCTGCAAGCTCTAGTATGTTTATAGAATTAAAATCAAATTGTACCTCTGTTGCCTGTGTTACTAGAATGATCACTCCTGCAATCCTCGGAGGTGATGGAGAATATAAGAATCCAACGTTCAGTCCTTACACATTCATTAAACTGGGAGCTTTCAGTTCCTTGAAAACAAGGCAAAACCAAAGGTAAAACAAAAGTTAGTGCCAGAAGTGAACAGCAGGATTGAGGCAGTGTTTTATGTATGGAGTAGCAGTTTTGATAAACCTGATGATTGAGTTAGCATTAGAAAACTACTGCTACTAATTATTTATAAATGATATAGTTGCAAACAACTGCAGTATCTACAGTGACTGTGAAAAAA